>NC_089891.1:395000-695000 GCF_040182565.1 Anser cygnoides | reverse complement strand
GCCTGTATCATTTGCTCATCTCTCTCCCATGAATGAGCTCTTGGGAATGAACATGGTAAACCAGAAAAATCTGTGGGTCCATTCAGATTTTTCACATCTCTTTTTCTGTCTTTAAAACATCAGTCCTGAGCCCACAGGCAGAGATGTCAGTGTTCGTCATGATCACTGGTGAAAGGTTAGACAGAGGCTTATCAGGGAACCTGAAGGATGGAGCTCCCTGCATTGTGCTGGTAGCTCACTGGCGCTGCTAAGGGTTGGGAGTCACTCCCTGGAGCCTTGGATCCTCCAGGAACATGGCTTGCACTTGAGAAGGGACATTCCTTTTGCTTAAGCAAACTTCCATTTGTAATCTGCCTTGTCATCTTCTGTGCATATTGAATGCTGGAGCCTGCTTCGTTTGCTAGGGCGATTAAGAAACTGTTTTCTTTGAGGCACTGCTGCCAAGAGGTTGCATTCCTAGGAAAACAAGACCCAAGCCCACTAGCATACAATTCCAACGGCACTTTCTAGAAGGTTTCCCTGGTCATAAAGATGCTGGTATTAATTCTGTCTTCCTGCCTGAGATGTATGTGCTTGTTGTAAGGAATCTGTTTTTTAGCAGCTCAGTTGCTTTTCAGTTCATAGGGTTGTTTTTCAGTTCACTTCATGCTACACTGCAGTTCCTGCCAGCCTATTTTTTTTCCTCAGAAAACGCGGTTTGGAGAAGTCTCTGTGACCTTCATTCTGCTGGTTGTATTTTTGGAACCATTGCTTTGGCTTGTTCTTTGTTTGTGTACACTCAAGGAAACATTTTGCATGAAGAGGAAGGCAGGTAAGTAGTGAATTTTCCCTGCATGAATTCGGTGCACCAGGCCATCTCCTTCTGGTGGGTCACTTCGATAAGCTCATCTGAGCTGTTGCAATGATGGTGTCTGTCCAGGGGAATCAACCTAAGGAGAAAGGATCACAGAGTTACAAAACAGCAATTTGTTGGACAAAAGAACTGAAAGGTGAATCCTAATTATGCCTGAATCCTACCTGACTGAGGTAGCAAGATTTAATTGCGGGGGCAGTTCTGGCTTTCAAAGACACAGCACTGGTACTGTGAAATAGCTTTGCATTCTGCTACTGGAGCTGTAGAAACAGGATTTAGTGTTAAAAACCTTTGAGGTGATACCATATCCATGCTTATCTGTCACAGGCTGCTGAGTCCTCTGAATTGCTGGGGGTTGAGAGGGAGGGAGGATTTTGCACCTGGATAATCATTTGGTTGTTTGCTGGGTGCTTGCTCAGTATAGAGGGGAAGCAGCGGCAGGTAGTGCTTCTGTTTACAGATGAATATTGGGATGTTGCTTCACTCTGTATTGAGGGAAATGTGCCACAGAATGTAAGTTTAGCAGTGGAACAAAAGTGGAAGCAGGAATTGCTGCAGCTGTATAGCTGGATCATGTGTGTTTGTAGATTTGAGCTGAGAGACAAAGTGACTTAGTGTAATTATAATCCTTGTAAAATATATTGAACTTCTCCAAAGGGAGACAGCCCATACTTCATCTATTTTTTTTTGGAGGAAAGTTGTATTTTTCACAAGCAAGCAGATGTTGGCATTATTTTCTGATCTCATTTTTTTGTTGTTGTTTTTTAGAGAGTTATTTGGTCTGGTGATTATTACAATATGGATGAGTCTTTGTCGCAGTTCAGCAAAGTAAGTTTTTCTTAATCCACTTGAATGTTCATATTTAGTGACTAGCTTCTTGAAAACACGTAGGTGATTTTGGCTGCTTGTTTTTCTATTTCATATTACTGTCTAAACCTTAATCCTGAGCACAGGAGTAGTTGGTGTTGTGGCCTGTAGGATCCTGCACAGGTAGAAGTCTGAAGGGGGATGGGGTGGGGGGGGTGGGAAAGAAAGCTTAACAAAACATTTTTTCCTGCTGCTTCTACCATAGTGGGCAGGAGACACATTCCGTTTTTGTAACAGGACAGCATGCTCTTTCTGTGGAACAGGCTAGTGAACATGAGCTAATGAAACTGCTAATGAAAGCTGCAAAACCATTTCTGCTCCCAATTTACAGAACTTTCCAGTGAGGGTTTGTGTACCGTGGTCTGCTGCATCCTCCCAGTGCAGGCAGGCCTCTTCGGAGAACTGTGCTACAGCAGTTTTACTAAAGTAATTCCTGTTATCTGGGAGCATGAAAAATCTCAATCTTCCAAACAGTGCTTTGTGCTGGCAAAATATACACTGTGCTCTGGGCAGAGGGCTTTTTTTCACCTGGTTTATATAGCCTGAGAAAGTGGCAGAAAAACTTTCTGCTGGCACATGGTACATCTCCAGTGAAGGGCTCTGTGGGACTCTGCTGATGCAACTACAGAAGCTACATTACAGCAGCCAAAGGCTCTCTGCTGTCTTTAGCCAACCACAGCAACATGAGTGGTGGCAGTCAGATTTTAAATAGCGCCATTGCATTTGCTTCATTGTAGGAATCCATTGGGTGGAATTCATCTGACTGCTGCAGTCTTGGTCGCTCTCTTCCCCTTTGTTTCATGGCTGTACATTTATGTGAACAAAGAGATGCGAGAATCTTGGCCAGCACACTGTAAAACTGTGATTTAATCAGGTGGGAAAATGTACATAAACATTCTGACCTTAGTACCGCTGCTTTTTGGTTCTTAATGAAAGGTTAGTATCAGTTTGATAGGACCCAGGAATGCCTTGTTGCTTCCAACAGTGTAGCTTAGTGTTTGTCAATAGGCACCAGAAATAAATTGAAGAACATTGTCAAATCCGAGTGGAGAATTTTGTATGGAAATTATTGTTCAGCCTGCTTCTTCACATGTTTTCAAAGCACTGTTGACCTAATGTGTGTTCCAATGTTAATTATTCAAAATATTCTGGTATCCCTTGTCCACACTCTCCTCCCATGTTGTACCTTGGGAAAGCTACTGTTCAGTAACATAAAGGAAAAGTATACCAATCACTTTGTTTCAATAAATGACTTTTTACAGCTGTAAAACTTCCAAGGTATCCACCTGGATAGTCCACTGAGATTCTCTGAAAGATTAAGCAGTCTGTATTTCTGTTCCTACACTAAAATCTTATGTGTAAAATCGATATATCTAAATCAATGTTTTTATTATCTTTAATTGTGATTACTGTTTTGACAGAGTAGTAAATTCTATTTTTCTAAAGAAAATCCAGTGAAAACTTCTTTATTTTCTGTGAGATGCATGCTTGACTGCCACCAGCAGACATAGTCACTGTCACAACTCGCAAAATTTCTTGTCCTGGAAAGCAGAACCCATGCAGCAACTCAGAGACAGTAACCATGCTCCATCATCACTAATCCTGGAGAAGAAAGCACAGGTGACTGTGCTGGACACTCAAGCTGGCAGGGTGTGAGCCAGCATGGGTTCAGTTGCAGCACAGCACCATGCTTTAAGTCATCCCAAGTCAGGGCTTTTTAGGTCGATACTGCTGCAGGCTAACATGGCTGGGCACACGTAGATCCCAGCTGGTGTATCTGCAACATTACCTGATGCCATAGTCTTCCTGCTTTAATTTATATTATTTTTATTTTTAAGCTTGGGCCTCCCTGTGCTGTGTTCTGACATAGCATAGATGGTGTCCATTTTTCTTGGGCTTTTCTTTTTTAAAAATTACTTGAGCTTTTTGAAGCAATGTTAAGTCCACAGGGTGGACTTTTCTACTAGACTCAAGACATACAAAAATGTAAACGCTTCTATGCAGGTACAATTTTGCATGCTTTAAATCTGACATATATAATATATATGAATTGAAAAAAAAAACCACCAAAACACCAACCAACTAGTGAGTTTTTTTTTTTCCACAGTAAGTAACAATCTGTTCTATATTGGGTGGTTCAAGTCAACATTCTGCATTCAAGTATATTTATTTCAGACACAGTTACTGGCCTTCTCTATTCTCCAAGAAGAAACTAAGTCCGGTTTCTTACAGAAGTATAATTTTTAGAATTCTGTATCTGAGAGAAAAACATAAGTTAAAGCTGTAAGGATCAGCTGTGTAGATATTTCTACAAGCAAAGAATATGCTGGATCCCATACTTTTTAGTCTGACTACTTCCTGAAGAACAATTTGTATATGTATGCTTACCATTTTTAGAAATACATAACTCTGTCTGAAATTCTGCCCCTTCCCTTTAATACCATTTTATCATCATAGACATAAATAGTTCCAAAGGCATTGCTTTCTGGTGGAGTTTCAATAATCCCCTCCAAAGTCAGATGATGAACACCATGTGAGTCTAAACAATAGCCACCATCATGCAGGTGTCCTGCAAGAAAGCAGATGACGCATTGATGAGAGTGTATGACAGAAAGCGCATCTTCGTAATTCCAGGCTAAACAAACTTTGTCTGAAGCATCTGGATGAATGGGCAGATGACCTGCAGATGAGAGGGAAAGAAGAAGAGTTACTTAAAGCACATAACAATTGTCAGTGCAGACCCCTCCATCTTTTGGGATTCTCTATGAAAGCAACAGAGTCACTTTGGTTTATAGCCCAGGGAAAATCAGAGCATCTGTAGAGCTCTAGTATTTCACTTCTTTCAAATATTTTTCATTTTTGTCTTTATGTATATCAGAATATTAAGTCTCCTCTCAGCAATACTAAGTGATACTGCAAGATCACTTCTGGTTTGTTACTCAGTCTAAATGAGTATGTTTAACATACCAAACTCTGCCTCCAGACAAGCCGCTTTCATTGGTGGGAAGTTCAGACTTCTACCTGTACCCAGCAAGCTCACCTGAGTGTGAGACAGGGTAGCTATTCTCCAAGTTCACAGGTTACATACGTACCTATGGTACTATATGTTTTCCTCAGTTAACTTACAACTTTTTTTTTTTACTTATATCCCCCGTATCCACGTACCTGTAACTACAACCTTTTCTTGGTTTTCATCAGAGAACTTGAGAACTTCATCGAACCAGTCCAGCTGGGTTTGGCTAAATCCTCCATTAAACTCTACAAACTGAGGTTCTTTGAGCCCTGCAATGAACAAGAACGTTAGGCATACGTGCATACACCTACTGTAACTTCCTTATTTACTTCTACTTCTGTAAATCTACTTATGAGAAATGGTTTATTCTTAGAGCTTCCATTTTGTACATCTCAGATCAGAACCGCAGCCTCCTTGGACAGACGAGGGAAAACAGTTACTGTTGGGGTGGGGGTTGGCCATATCGCCCGCACAGCATTTCCACTTGTGTCCCTGCATGCTGTCGCGGCTGGCGTGGCCTCCGCTCGACGCGGCCGCAGCACCCGCGCTAGCAGGTAGGTGCCTTCCGTGCTGGCGCCGCAGGACACGCGACACGACACGAACCCGTCTAAAAAGCCTCAGAGCAGCACGACAGGTAGGGGAAAAGGGCCTGCATACGCCCAGAGCTCTGCCCGGCTCACTCCCGGCAGGAGCCCGGGGACAGGCGCCGGCCCCCCGAGCACCGCCCCGGCGTGAGGCGCCCGGCGGGACCTGCGGGACCTGCCTGCCGGGCTGTTGAGGTTCTCGTTGGGGTTCTTCTCCCTCAGGCGCCGCAAGGACTCCCGGTGGAGGGGGCTGGCCGGGTCCCTGCCCAGCACGCTCAGGTCGTAGCCGTCGAGCAGGACGAAGCGGAGGCGCGGGGCCGGGCTGAAGTGGTAGGCATGGCAGTCCCCGGGCGGCCCGGCGGGCGGCCCGGCGGCGGGGGCGGCGGCGGGGCGGCTGTTGAGGCCGCTGCTTGCCAGGCGGTTCCGGCAGAAGTTGTACAGCTCGTGGTTGCCCCAGGCGTGGTGCACCGGCACCGGCAGCCGCCGCAGCGCCGCCAGCACCCGCTCCAGAGCGCCCTCGGCCGCGCCGCGCCGCGCGTTGACGCCGTCGATGCAGTCGCCCAGCTGCAGCACGAAGGCGAGCGGCGGCTGCTCGGCTGCCCACGCCTCCACGGCGGCCCGCAGCAGGCGGAGGCTGTGCCGGTAGTACCGCCGCCGGCGCCCCCAGAAGTCGCAGCCGTCCTCCTCGTCTGCGTACTGGATGTCCGCCACCACCCCGAAGGAGACGCGCGGCGCCGCCTCCATCGCGGCCGCCGGGGCCGGAAGGGGAGCGGGAAGGGGAGGGACGGGGCGGGCGGCAGCATGGCGGTGGCGCTGCGCTGCTGGCGGCTCTCGCGGCGCTGGCGCCTCCCGGCTGGCGTCGGTTTGGCGGCCCTGGCCTGGGGGAGCAGCCGGGCGGTGCCGCTGCCGGCCCGCGGGGCTCTGCCCGTGCCCGTGCCCCTGCCCCTGCCCGTGCCCGTGCCCGGCAGCCGCTCCCTGTCCCGCCTGCCGCCGGGGAGCGGCCAGCGGGCGGCCCCGCAGAGGAGGGTGAGTGGGGGCGCCGCGGCCGGCGGGCGGGGGGCGCGGGCAGGATTCCCCGGCAGGGCCCCCGCAGCCCCGCTTCTCCCGGCCTCTGCCCCGCGCTCCCCCCGCCGGGCCTCGGGGCCAAGGCACTAAAAAGCTTTTTCTTCAGTAGCTGGTGTCCTGGCGGTCGCTGGTGGCCACCTTCATCGTGTGCGGAGGGCTGCTCGTGGCTATGAAAAAGATGAAGAAAACGAAGGAGGAGAGTGAGTGTTTGCACAGCCCGGTGATGTCCCCGCAGGGTGGGCGGTTGTGTCCTGCTGTTTCTTGCCTTTTTCCAAATTGCTTCTTGTTAGGGCAAAAAAGCATTCAACTGATTTTACTCATTGCAGTATCCAGCTGTAGTTAAATCTGAAGTACTTCTATACCATAGGCTCATAGGACAGTTTGCGTTGGAAGGGACCTCAAAGATCAGCTAGTTCCAACCCCCCTGCCATGGGCAGGGACTCCATGAGGTTGCTCAGGGCCTTATCCAGTGTCGTCTTGAACACCTCCAGGGATGGGGCATCCACAACCTCTCTGGGCAACCTGTTCCAGTGCCTCACCACCCTCTGAGCGAAGAATTTTCTCCTAACCTTTGATCTAAATCTCCCCTCTTTTAGTTTAAAACCATTTCCCCTCGTCATGTCAATATCTGGTTGAGCAAACATCTTTTTTATAAGCCCCCTTCAAGTACTGGAAAGTTGTGATGAGGTTACCCCAGAGCCTTCTCTTCTGCAGGCTGAACAGCCCCAGCTCTCTCAGCCTTTCTTCATAGAAGTGCTCCAGCCCCTTGATCACCTTTGTCACCCTCCTCTGGACCCGCTCTAACAGCCCCACATCCTTCTTGTGCTGGAGGCCCCAGACCTGGATGCAGGACTCCAGGTGGGGCCTCACCAGGGCAGAGCAGAGGGGGACAATTCCCTCCCCTGCTGCCCACCCCTCTGTTGATGCAGCCCGGGATGCAGTTGGCCTTCTGGGCTGCAAGCGTGCACTGCCAGCTCGTGTCAAGCCTTTCATCCACCAGAACCCCCAAGTCCTTCTCTGCAGGGCCACTCAGTGAGTTCTTCTCCCAGTCTGTGCTCATGCCTGGGATTGCCCTGACCCACGTGCAGCTCCTTGAACTTGGACTTGTTGAACCTCATTAGTTTCATGTGGGCCCACTTCTCTGGCCTGTCCAGGTCCCTTTGGATGGCATTCCTTCCTTCTGTTGTATCAGCTGCACCACTCAGCTTGGTGTCATCTGCAAATTTGCTGAGGGTGCACTCGATCCCACTGTCTATGTCATTGATGAAGATATTAAACAGTACCGGTCCCAGGACAGGCCCCTGAGGGACACCACTCGTCACTGGCCTCCACCTGGGCATAGAGCCATTGACCACCACTCTCTGGGTGCGACCTTCAAGCCAACTCCTTATCCACTGAATTGTCCACCTTTCAAATCCATCTCTCTGCAATTTGGAGACCAGGATGTCATGAGGGACCGTGTGAGAGGCCTTGCAGAAGTCCAGGTAGATCACATTGATTGGTCTTCCTTTGTCAACTGGTGCAGTCACTCCATCGTAGAAACCCACCAGATTGGTCAGGCACATTTACCCTTGGTGAAGCCCTGCTGGCTGTCTCAGACCACCTCTTTGTCTTACATATGCCTCAGCACCGCTTCCAGGAGAATTTTTTCCATGATCTTGCCAGGCAGAGGTGAGCCTCACCGGTCTGTAGTTCCTCAGGTCCTCCTTTCTGCCCTTTTTAAAAAAAGAGAGTGATGTTTCTCTTTTTCTAGTCACCAGGGACTTCATCTGACTGCCAGGACTTTTCAAATAGGTGGTCTCCAACCTGCTCTTCACTTACAGTGGGTGGGACTTTGCTCCCCCAGCCTCCATCTATGGGTTCAGGAAGATGAACGACATGGGAAGCCTGACTATCAGTGAAGACTGAGGCAAAGAAGTTGTTGAGTACCTCAGCCTTCTCCATGTCTGTCATTACCAGTTCACCCTTCTCATCCATCAGAGGGGGTACACTCTCCTTGGCCTTACTTTTTCTGAGCAATGTACCTATAGAATCCCTTCCTGTTATTCTCTGCATCCCTTGCCAAGCTCTGTTCCATCTGTGCCTTGGCTTTCCTGATCCCATCCCTACACATCCGGACTGCATCCCTGTACTGTTCCCAGGCCACATGTCCCTGCTTCCACTGCCTGTGCATTTCCTTCTTGCACCTCAGTTTGACCAACAGGTCCTTGCTCAACCATCCCGGTTGTCTGCCCTCCCTGCCTGCTTTTTTACGCAGGGGGATGGAGAATTCTTGCACTCTAAGGAAAACATCCTTAAAGAGTCTCCAGCTCTGCTCAGCTCCTTTGTCCCTAAGGACAGTGTTCCAGGGGATCTCAGCTACTAGGTCTTTAAATAGCTTGAAGTTTGCTCTTCGGAAGTTCAGGGCCCTGACTTTGCTCTTTGCCAGGCCTGTATTCCTCGAGATCGCAAACTCAACCAGGGTGTGGTCACTGTGGCCCAGACTGCCTCCAATCTTGACCTCTTTATTGAGCTCTTCTGCATTGGTGAGCACCAGGTAAAGTAACGCTTCTCCTCTGGTTGATTTGTCTAGTACCTGGACCTGGAAGTTATCCTCAGTGTACTCTAGGAATCTTCTGGATTGCTCACAGCCTGCTGTGTAGCTTTCCCAGCAGACATCCAGTGGTTGAAGTCCCCCATCACGATGAGAGCGTGCGAGTGCGATGCTTCTTGTAGTTGCAGCAAGAATGCCTCATCCACAGGCTCCCGTTGATCAGGCGGCCTGTGGTAGACCCCAACCACAAGCTGTCCTTTATTGGTGTGGTCCTTAACTCTCACCCATAAGCTCTCAACCTGTCCGTGGCTGTTTCTCAAAGGCAACTCTTCCCAATCAATTCCTTCCCTAGTGTAGAGGGCAACACCCCCTCCCTTCCTTCTCTGTCTATCCCTTCTGAAGAGTTTGTAGCCCTGTGTTCAAATGTTCCAATGATGTGATCCATCCCACCATGTTTTGGTGATAGCAATCAGGTCATATTTGTCTAATTGCACCATGGTTTCCAATCCCTCTCGCTTGTTTCCCATGCCGCGTACGTTGGTGTAGAGGCATTTCAGCTGGGCAATCAGTCGTATTGCGTTTCTAGAGCCCTCCCTGATTGCATTGGGACAGTTCACAAGTATTTCCCTGCCGTTACTTAGAGTGATGGTGTTCTCACATATGCTTTCTTCGCTCAGAGCTGCATCCCCTTCCCCCACCACATCTAGTTTAAAGCCCTCCTGATATGCCCAGCCAGCTTACTGCCCAGAACTCTCTTGCCCCTTCTGGACAGCTGTGCCCCATCCGGTGTCAGCATGCCCGATCCCTCAAAAGCACTTCCGTGGTCATAGAACCCAAAACCTTGGGCATGGCACCAGCCTCTCAGCCAAAATGAGAAAAAACTGAAATATTTTAAAATAGAAAATAAAAATTAAAGACTAAGTATTTAAAAACTCTTATATATGCTTTTGCTATTACTATTTACATTTACTTACACGCTACTGAGAGTAGATACATTATACATAAAACCACAAAGGGGAGAGGAGAAACTTGTCTGTTGTCATAGGCACAGATGGGGAGGTGGGGTTTCTTAGACACCTTGGTTTTTAAGTCCATGACTTCTGCGTGTGTTTCCCTATTCTGCAGTAACTGCTTATGTTTTTATTTTCACGTTTTTTTTCATGTTCATTGAAACTCAGAGATAGTACAACTTTTAGGATATATTCAATTTGTGAAGGATGACAGTTTTTTGATTTCATACCAACTCGGGCCACGTACCTGTCCATCTCATGTACCTTTGATGATAATATGACAATCAGATGATGATTTTATGAGATTAGAGATTATTACATTTCAAATGAAGTTATCTCTGGCTAAATTTGGTACAGGACATTGTCTAAAATCAGACACACTGCTTGGAAGTCTTGTCTGTGTTGGACTTGTACACAGACTTCTCACCCGACTCCTGATGGCGTCACAGACTCTCCTGTGGGTGGGGACAGGGATTGTGGCCTGGAAGTTCATGATCTCTTGTTTTTTCCTGTAGAGCTGGAGAAAGAACGAAACCGAGGCATTGGGAAACCGCTGCTGGGAGGGCCCTTCTCACTTGTAAACCATGAGGGACAGCCCAAGACCAACAAGGACTACCTTGGCCAGTGGGTGCTGATCTACTTTGGCTTCACACACTGCCCTGACATCTGCCCTGATGAACTTGAGAAAATGATTGAAGTGGTAGATGAAATTGGTATGGGAATTCAGTTCACAGAGCCATCTTTTTTATAGGAGGCTAAGGTTTATTGTGGTAAAATGTTGCATGTGGTAATAAGTGATGATCTTCTTTACAAAATGCTAATTAATATTCAGTAGTTGAATTAATTGCTCAATGATATATAAATCAATCTTCCAGCCACTAGGATCTGATGTTTAGGGCATGACAGCACTGACCTTTCTGGAACAGAGAATTTCTATGTAATAAAATATGACAGTGGCAGGCTACAGTGGAGGAGGTTACAGTGCCATTGTAGACTGCATTTTTGCCAAGAGGTTGTGGGGTATATTAGGCACTTTTTTCCTCTATTTTATTAATTCTGATAACAAATCTTTCAGAGAGTCTTTTCTGAAAATGACTGCACTGTGAAACAGAGGTTGGGGGAAGGGTATGTAGAAGAGATGTTTTTTCAGCCTACGCTCTCTGAAGAGTTGCACAACGGGGATAGTAGGGGATAGTAGGAACCAAGCAGGTGGCAGGGTTGACTAAAATGTAGAAAATATAGAAGGTATGAGTGGAACGTGAGGGAAAGATCCTGAATCGTGTCTTCATCTGGCCTCTCGTTCCATCATCACAGGTGTGCTTTCAACCATTGAGCCTTCATCTCTCTACTTTGCACTGGCATTTCCTTCATCAGAGCCAATTTGTCATTTGTCCTAAGCAGGGCACACTGTCCAGCTAGGAGAGCTGGAAGTGTAGCTGCACCCAGCATAAGCAGAGAGTGTTGGTTTTCATGGCATTTGTTTCTTTCAGAGTTTGTATTATATAAATTAAGGTACACAAAATGGCCTTTTTACTTTGCCACTTAGGGTGGACTTGGGTGGATGTTATGATAACTTGCCTGTGACCTTGTTTGAAGGGAGAAAAGAAAACGACTTTTAGCTTGCTAAGAAAAATTGTAATTGTTAATGTTTCTGATTACAGATAGAATTCCATCTTTGCCTAATCTGACCCCACTCTTCATCACCATTGATCCTGAGAGGGACAATGAAGAAGCCATTGCCAGATATGTTAGAGGTACCATTTTTTTTCCTACATTGATGTCTTATAACATGTAATAAAGAGTACTGAAAAGGAAGATCCTCATAGGATTCTTTTCTATGAAGTTTCTAAACACCTTCTTTCTCTGTAGAATTTTCTTCGAAGCTGATTGGATTGACTGGTAGCAAAGCACAAATTGACCAAGTGGCCAAAGCTTACCGTGTGTATTACAGTGAAGGTCCCAAAGATGAAGACAACGATTACATAGTGAGTAAATATAGGGTGTTTACCTAATGAACGACTTTGGTTAAGAACAGGATAAAGATTTTAAACAAAAGACAGCTGTTGTAGTCTTGCTGAAGCCCTCTGTGACAGAGGCCTGTTGCACCTGTGTGTTGAGTTTTAGAGGTCTCAGTCAGAATTGAGGCTCCCTCTTTACAAACGTAGAACCTCACTGAAATATAGTTCTAAAAGCACATGGTCCAATTTCTTCATGCAGAATACCATACAAGCTACCAAGCCTTGTGATGAATTGAACCTTTTTTTCATCATGTAACATTTTTGTCTGGCTGTTTTCCCGGGTGCTCCAAAGTGAAAATGGAACTGGGGAATTATGGCAATAGGAAGAGGAAGAAATGAGAGGAAAGTGAGTAACAACTTACTCCCTGCCAAACTGAGACCAAGAAGCAGGGTTTTCCTGGCATGACACTTGGATGATGCAAAGTCTGCCTGCAGATAATGTGGGTATCTTCCTCCTGTGTCAAATGACCTGGAAGAGAAAGCATGTTAATGCTAAAGTAAGTGGGAGTAAATTACATAGAGTGATAGTGGGAAAAGGGAAACTGAGGTTTATGTAAGACTAAACTGGGTAGTCAAAATCTTACTTTTTGGAAGTGAATGGGACTGGTTATAGGGGCTCTGAGCTACTGCCAAGGCCTTCCGCACTTGCCACATCCTGAGCAGACTGGAAGAGTGAAGTAGGTTCAAGTGATGTGACAGGTGAGGATTCATATTACATGATCATGTTTTCTTCTTTACAAGAACTGAAGGGCATCAGAGAAAACAAAAAACAGATTCTAAAGGAAAGGTGATGTTTTTTGTTGAAATGAGCTGGTGAGAAGTGGAATCCCTTGCCGCAGATGCAACTGGTAGAAGTTTAGATGAGCCCACAAGGAGACTTGATTATTCTTTGGAAAAAAAAATATGAAATGGATGTAATTTATGCTTCGCTGAGGAGGCTTGTGAGCTAAAAATGTTTGGAAACTGGCAGATAATATGGGGAAATAGCAATTTTTTTGGGCTTGTGCTGGTTTTATACTCTTCTTTAAAACAACCATTTTTTGCCACTATTTGAGGTAGAATGCTAAGGCAGATTGTTTTGGGTCTGATCCAGTAATCCTATTCTTACTCTGGTTTAAAACTACCTGACTGCAGCAAATAAATTATGCATGTGGACAAAAAAACTGGTGGAACAAAAAATTGATACATAGAAAGAACAAGTAAAAGCAACACATGATCTCAGTAAAGAGAGTCACAGTGGTAACAGGCACTGATCTGGGTTACTAAAAAGGGTGCGAAGTGGGACATTAAGGACTGGCTTTCACTTATGGGCAGCTCAGAAGCTGCAGAAGTCTGTGTCTTAAGATACTATATTTGTATGGAAGGACGAACTCAGTGGGGAAATTTAACACCAATTTTAATCGATCTACTGTCTGTCTGAAGATACTGCCTAAAACAGACTTATAAAACATGGTTGATGGGGATACAAGAATGCGTTATAGGAGAAGGATTGGCAAAGGATGTGGACTCAGAAGAGGGAAAGAATCTGTAGAATCTGACATTAAATGAGTAAATAGAATCCGTGAAAAGTTGGGAAGAAGCCACAAAAGCTGAAGGAGGGCTGCTGTTTATGAATTAAAACACACATAAATTCTCACAAACCACACCTGGTCTTCAGCATGATCATAGTGGGGAAGTACAGGAATCTCACTGAAGAAAATAATTGTTAGATGAGAGCAGCTTCAAGGGAAGCTGGAGGGTGAAACAAAAGAGGAGAATGTGACTAGAGATATAACAAATTATGAAGAAGTTTTCATGGTCCAGAGGGAACAGAGCTATGCTATGCTGTGCTGTGGTTGTGCTAAGTACCTGGGAGCCTTGTGAGTGTGCGAATAGCAGAAGAGGACATTGAGGAAGAAAGGCCCATGAATCGGGAGCAGGAGAGCAGCCTAAGAGCTTGGGTCGGGTGTGGTGCCACAGAGGAATGGTATGCGCGTGTCTCTGCAGGTTTTGTCACAGGCTTCTGCTTTTGATAGGCAGTGAGCTCGCTGTATTCAGTGCAGGAAGGCCAGAGGATACAGGTCTCTCTGAAACAAACTGGAAAGAGGGTAACAGTAATAGAAGATCTGGGAGGGAGAACTTGAGTCTGTTTTTGTGTCTACCTGTGACTTATCCAGGTAATTATTACTCTAATTCCTTTCATTAAAGATGGATTTTTTTCTACATTCTGTCTTGCAAGGACTGGTCTTGCCAGTCAGTGACTAAGACTGATGTAGGAGCGAGTGCTGTGTCCTCTGCATGCTGCTGGGAGGTGGGGAAGAGGTCCAGTGCAGCCAATTATTCTCTGCTTGTTTTGACTTGAGAAGAACATTGAGATGAATATTTAAGAAGTATGTTTTCTAAATATCTATTTGCATTGTTCAAGTATTATTTGAATATTACTAGTTCCTATGTAATAATTTCAATTTTCTAAGTTTTAGTGCCAGAGTATCTAATTTTATTCTTTATTCAGTTGTTTAGAAGATTGCATCTAAAATCAGATGATGACCTTATGTGCATCCATACAGTGGTAATGGGGCAGACTTCAGGCACAGCTTGGAAAAATAGTGATCTCTCGCACATGAACAGCATGCCCTCCTGACTGTACTTAATCTTCCAAAGGCCAGGGAGTTCAGATGCTCTGAGCAGGCTACCTGTATTTTTTTTTTGTTAGTTTCCAGTTGAAGGGCTATAGGATCTGAATTATGATTCAGATCCTTTTTAAAAGGTCCTGGTACTTGATTGTATCTTGAATATTTGATACTCTAAAGCAATATATTTCAATTAAACATGTCAATAGAACTTTAAGAACCATTACTTTGATGACAGAAACGCTATCAAATTTAACGTGTCCTTTTAGCTTCTTATGCTGGAAATACCCACAGTATTTCTTGATTTCAAACACAGACATGCCCTTAGTACGTGAGTATATCTCTTATATAGTGAGATATACTCATGTGAGTATATAGTGAGTATATCTCATATATTATGTACTCACTGGTGCAATCACAGATTCATGGCCTCTGTTTTCAGTATATTGTCTTTACTCATAAAGATGCTGTCATAGGTGTAGACCATATATTCGGTGGTGTAGTTAAGGTACTTAAAATGGAATTGCTTTTTATATAAATCCAATTGGAATACCTCAAGCATTCAAACAACAGTTACTTTTAAATCGGGGGGGGGGAGCTATTTCAAATTCTTTCCCGCTATCTCTGCTCAGACTCCTTGTGATGTTTGCAGTTACCATCACATGGAGACAGTAGAGGGAGCCCCCTACCAGCTCATGGTATTTATCTGTGTATCATCTCCACTGTGTGTAACTGCTGTATCCTGGTGATGCTCTCAGTCCTTTTGTTTGCACAGACAGTGAACTTGCTTGAATGAAGCATCTCCATTTATACTGGATTTACATGATACAAGCAGTAGGAAGCCTGAATTGTGGGGGTTGTGGAGCATTAGGAGAAGTAGAAGAAAACTGGGAAAAGTGAGGGGGAAAGACCACTAGACTGAACCTTCCTCATGTTTTCCCTAGCCCTGTCTGTGCTGAAAGAAGGGTGCCTGCAGCTTTGGGAAGATTTTCCTGTATACAGTATTCTTTCATGCATCCTGAGTATGTAAATAGTTTTCTCCATTTATTTTGTTATGTAGAACAATAAATGGTGACCAAAGTGATGCTAAGGTTTTCTTTATCTTACTTTAGGTTGCTGGCAAGAAGTCTTGTCAGACAGCTAATTGAAAGGCTGAATGGGGTACTGTTACTGCTGACTTTGAGAGATGTGCAGGATCTTTTTTTACTAAACAGCGATGTGCTTTCTTGCAGGTGGATCACACAATAATAATGTATCTCCTTGGGCCAGATGGTGACTTTGTGGACTATTATGGACAGAATAAGAGGAGCGCTGAGATTTCTGCTTCTATTGCTGCACACATGAGAAAATACAGATCGTAAAACACAAAGTTTTCAAAGATTGATGGTGACATCAGCTGTAGATTTGGCTTGAATTGGGCATCGTACTCAGTGTTCACTCAGAAGTATACAAATGTAATGTTCTCTCACCACATGCCTCCTTTCTTCCAAATAAGAAAGGCAACAGCACTCCTGCAAAATACCATTATCAAAAATCCATATACAGCCTCCCCCATGGATATTATTTGCAGGGAGATCTGGGCTACAGAATGAAATTCAGGACTTCTTGGAAACAATCTTGGGAGCAAAAGAGAAAGCATTTCATTTCTGAAGAACACCTGTATCGCTTGTAGAATTAGTTGGTATCTCTTGGCCAGACATCAGCAAAGGATGGTTACTTGATGAAAAGCCGTGTGGGTCATTGCAACCCCAGAGGACCTTTGCCTTTTTTCCTGCAATGTTTTGTTTTCTGGGAGAGACACTTACAATATTGTAAAGAGAGAGTCCTTTATACAGGCTGAGAAGATGAAGAGCGTTGAAAGCATCAGCAGCTTCCATGTATGGGATCAGCCTTGTAATGTGCCCTATCTTCCTCATTTGAATGCAGAAATGAAATGATTTTTTTTTCTTGGTGTTTTCTCCAAGCAAACACTGATAACTTCTATGGAAATGAATAATGGGTTGCAAATAGATTTTTCTCGTGATCTAAATAATTTTATGCAGAGTCAGCCTGATTGCGTTTTGTTGAATAATGAAGTGAGGAGGATGATGGGCATCTGTATCCATCCATAGGACCATGAATCAGGTAAATTTTATGCAGTGCATCATTTGAAAATAAAGATTGCTTTATAGAATTATCGTGTTCTAAGCTTTGCAGGAATCACCTTCCAGTAGAGGAAAGAGTGACTGTAGTGTGTGTCTGGTATTCTTCTGCACACAGGGACAACATTAGAAGAGAACCCAGCCTGTATCACCTCTTTTTTAGTGCTAGAGGGGTTTATGCAAAAAAGGGTCTCATTTCCAGAGTGATTGTGAGGCATCTGTTTTCTTTTCTTTTTCCGTGGTTTAATGATAATCCATTATCAGTCAAATCAGACTTCTGAATGCTGGTCAGACCTCATATACTTAATGTGTTTTATCTCTTTTCCGAAAGTAGTGTTGATCTATAATGGTACAACTCATTTCGTAAGTTGGATGTGCTCGTTTTTGTGCTAGCTCAACACCAGAGAATGATCCACAGGACACAAAAGAAAAAAGTTCTCAGTGCAAGTCACAGTCACAGCTGCACACAAGTGCTACTGCTGGTATCATTGGCATTCTTCTGAGGGTGAGATGTGGAAGAGAAAATTGCTGTGCAGAGGCAAGGTGCAATTTCTATGGTAAATTTCCATCTTTCCAAAATCCTGAAAAATGGTAAACTTACGAGGTCTAGAGCAGTTATAAGGTACTGTAGTCTAGGGCAGCTACCCTATATTATGGTGAGTTCCTGAGGGTATCGGGAAGACTGTTATGATGGAATATGTTTGAAAATGCACTCTTATAAAGTTCCGCTAAGGAAGGAAGATTGCTGAAGACTCGAGATGCGATTTATTTTATTTTTTTGCCTCTCAGATACTGGATATATTAAAGGAGGTTTTGTTTTCTGTTTTAAAGGCTCACCAAGAACTTTTGCGTTTTGGTTTACAGTGGGAAATTTAGTGTCTTAATAGTATATAACTCCCTTTTACCCCTGGAAAGAGTCCAGTGGAGGGCCACAAAGATGATATGGGGCCTGGAGCATCTTCCCTATGAGGAAAGGCTGAGAGACCTGGGTCTGTTCAGCCTTGAGAAAAGAAGACTGAGAGGGGATATTATAGATGTTTACAAATATCTCAAGTGTGGGAGACAGAGGGATGTGGCCAACCTCCTTTCAGTGGTTTGTAGGGACAGGACAAGGGGCAATGGCCACAAAATGGAGCACAGGAAGTTCCGCACCAACATGCGAAAGAACTTCACGGTGAGGGTGACGGAGCACTGGGACAGGCTGCCCAGGGAGGTTGTGGGGTCTCCTTCTCTGGAAATATTCAAGACCTGTCTGGACGCCTACCTGGGCAGCCTGCTCTAGGGAACCTGCTTTGGCAGGGGGGTTGGACCTTATGATCTTTTAGGATCCCTTCCAACCCCTACAGTTCTGTGATTCTGCTGTTGAGTTTGCTGTTGCTCTTCTTGTGCTGGCTGTTTTGATTGCAGTTAGCAAGAGGGGTAGCTTCCAAAGGAAATTTCACATGCTAAGTCACGTTTCAGTTAGAGGTCATGTCAAATCCAAGGTGTTACCAATAATATTAGTGTCTGTGATGAGTGGCACTGGCAATGATAATTTTGTTTTCATAGAGTGGCTGCAAGTGTCAGCATCCTTTCTAAAGAGCCTTATCTCACCTTTTATTTTTTCCAACAATCCTGGAGATAATTTATGTTCAAAAACTTTCCTTGTAATAATGATTTTGGCACCTTCTAGCTCTTCATTCCTTTGTCCTTGTGGCTGTGCACACGTTCGTCTTGAAGTTCACCTTCTGGTGATAGTCCTGCCTTAAGTGGAAAACTGGACTGGAGACCTCTGGAGTTCCGTTCCAGCCAGCTCTTCTGCGTTTCTGTGAAATTAGCCTTGATGAGACCAGAAAGTGCACTCAGTGCTGTGAGCCTCGCTGATCCAGAAGAGCACATGTCCATTTGAACCACAGCCTCAGCTATTTATGTGTACAGAAGAATTTACAATAGCGTATTCTGGAGACAATTGACCTGCTTTTTTTTTTCTTCTTTTTTTTTCTCTTTTTTTTTTTTCTTTTTTAATCATGACCTTTACCAGGGAAAACCACCTCCTTTTTGAACTTCTGATGCACTTGTTTTAATCATGATTATGCCATAGAATACGGCATATTAAGGTATAGGAGGTGGTAAATTATATTTATCTGCTCTTGTGAGAAAAGCAACCTGGAAATATCACTGACCTTACGGGTCTCAGTGGCCCAAATGTCTGGCCACGCTATAAGCACTCTATCTCTAGTAGGCGAGTTGCGCGTATTAACTAACAAAAACCAGCAGTGAGTAGTACTAGCAGAGATGGTGTTTTGAAGCACAGACCTGTTGAGCTCTTTGAATCCTCTCCCTCATGCTGTTAGTCCCCAAGGTCTTAGATGATCGGAGAGGGTATTTAGTCTGCCTCTTAAAAGTCTGCTTGTGTTTCTCTTGATTACAGCCAAGTGCTTAAGGTATCCCATGGAGGAAGACTTAATACTATAATTTGAATCTTTACAGACTGAAAAGGTTCGTAATACACATTTTCCAGCCATATCTGTCATCTGATAGGAATGGGGGAGACATCGTTTCAAGCTAAAAATGCAGCAGGTTGATTGTGGAGCTTAGGGGGATAGAGCATGTGTTTATAAACCCCCGTTCTACTTAATTGACCACTAAGGAGTGGAGTGGTTCCTATTTGCTGTGTGTGGTAGCCTACAGGAATACAGCCTGGTCAGCTCTCTGGCAGTGTATGGGCGTCTCCATCAGCGGTAGCCACTGAAATGCCAGAGTTGAGGATAGTGACATGTGGGGTTTCTTCCTGCCATGCCGGTGCACAGCGTCCTGGAACAGCCTTCCTTTGCGCTCAGGGTCTCTCATCACCTTCTGTTTTTCACAGGGGAGTACATGTGAAAAATGTGGCAGTTTCCTTGAATCTTCTCCTAGAGCACTTTGTGCTGATGATACTTGGCATATAATGGAAGCTGATCTTAAGGGAATGTTTTTGCAAAAATGGCATGAATGGGGCTAGGTATATGGATTGCTTGGCACAGTGATCATGAATTGATTCTGGTCAGTTGTTACCAAAGTCAGGAAAAAAATATTGAAAAATTTGTTTCAATTCCTGAAATATTGCTGGTAAATAGCTGTGAAATGGCTACTGCTCACTTCTAACATCTGTGCAACAAAAACTCTCTCTGTATTGAAGTCAGAACTGCAAGATGCTCCCTTTTTATTTTTTAGTTTTATTGTACGACTCAGTGTTACATCTGTGATGCATTTTAGATTTATCAGATACTTGGTTTTTGGACAAAACTGTTATTTGTTGGTAACGCTTTCAGGACTGTATTCTTTTTTGACCACTGCTGATTTATTTATAGCTATGGAGTCTCCTGGGCCAAGCCCCTACCCTATCTCTTGTTATTCTGTTGCTGCACTTCTCTACACAGACAGCATCCTTTGTCTCCACTTCTCAAGGTCTTTGCCAACATATCAGGCCTGTATTTCTTTATATTACATTAATATATAAGTCATAAATACCTTACTCTGCACAGAATAACTACTTGTTACTACAGTCCGTGTAAAACCAGGCTTGTATCAAGCAACAACGAGCAAAAATAAATTAGCCAGAACCCCCTGCTATCACAGCTAGGCCAAGCTAAAGCTGCCAGGCTGTCAGTCAAAGTTCAAATGAGGCAAGCTTGCCAGGCCTCTGTCCTGAGTCTGCAAACTCACTACAAAGCCTGTGGGCTACAGGGCATCAAGGATCCCTCTGTTTACGTTTATTAGCCTGAAGCTAATTTGCAGCTGATTCCTAGTACAGAAACAAATGTAAATTTCTGTCTTCTCCCAGAAGTTTTGGCGTAAGTATCACGTCCTTTAACTTGCTTCATGCACTCTGAAAGGCAGAGCCAGCTATCTAACTAACAGTAGGTTGTGGCAGACTGGGGGTCCTGTGGGAAGAGCACAGAAAGACAGGATGGAGAGGCAGGCCTGTGGGCATGTCACTGCACTCCTGCACGCCAGCAGGAGCTGATGTCCTGATTCTTTTTGCCTCTTGAATTGACCCTGCCCATCACTTTCCCTCATTTTTTCACAGGAGCCATGGCGTGTGTCAAGAGGGAAACTTTCAGAACTCTTTTTTTAAACTAATATGATACTCAGGCAACTGTTAAGCTTTCACTGTCCTGCCTTGGTGACAGCAGGGTCCTCCATGGGGCCTTGAAGGACTTTCAGAGGCGGAGCTGGCTTTGCCTGCTACTTGTGGGTTGGAGAAGCCTATTTTCCCAGGCCTGGACTGCCCAGCTGCAGTTTCGGTCCCTTAGAGTTTTGTTTTTTCTCAGTACTTCTCAGTCTTTCGCTTCTACAAGGAACATCAGTGTTTCAATGGCAGAACAAATTCTTGCTGGCACCCCTTCTGTTCTGCAGAAAGGGCTGAACATAACGTGGGGGCCAAAGGCAGCAGGAAGGAGTCCTTTCCTCTGCGCACTAGGAGTCATACCCTGTGTAGCTGAGAGACACAACTCCAAGCTCAAGTTGGTGGAGTGGAAAATAGGGTTGTTTTCTGTTATGAGACCTTCTCTGAAACCACAGAAATGGTGCACTGCCATAGAAGTCCTTCCAGACAAAGAAATGAGAGAGAACTAGAAAGAGTTGAAGGTGAGAGCTGCTGCCTTGCAGGCAGGGTCTGTCTGGGCAGGAGCACCGATCCTGTGGGATGCAGTTTTCGAGTCCTTGCTCTCCCCGGCCTCGTCCTGGAGCACAGCTCTGTTCCCTGCATGCTTCAGTGAACCAAGGGCTGTGCTGGGTGCTCACAAGGAGGAGGCTGAGCTGTTCAAGGAGCAGGTAGGGCGCAGGCTCAGTCAGAGAAAGACAAAGCTGCACTGTCAGGAGCAGAGATATTGAGCAAAACTATTTGACCAGAAGAGATCACTGAAGATATGAACTCTTGCTACCTCTGGGAGGAGAGGTGGTGTTATAGAGCATTAGATAGCAGAAGCAGGTATGCCTAGGCTGCTTGCTGGAGCAGTACCCTAGTGATGGTGGGAAGCTCTCAAGCTGAAGTGATCTCCTCCCAGTTTCATCCTTCTAAGCTGGATGCTCCTGTGCATGTCCTTGTACAGCACCCACCACAGTGGGCTCTGGATCCACGCTTGGGCAAAGGTGTGGCCCTTACCCTGCTGCCCTGAGCTCCAAGGGAGGTGTCCAAGTGTTAGCGTTCATGAAAACACACAATCCACAAAGTGATTATATGAAGGTGCTTTATTAGGCGCCGGAAGTTAGGGGCATGCCTGCCCAAATCTAACTTCGTCTGATTTGTTTTCTTAGTTCCCTTTTATCTCCTAAGGTACTACATATGCATTAGGTTTCACAACTCATCTATGCATATTCATTTCCTAGCTCCGCCTAGCCTCGCTTCGTATGCTAATTATCTTATCAGTCCTTCTGCGCTTGCGTACTACTCTCTGGTGGTCGTCTGGGTGGTCGTCGGGATGAGGTAAGATGTCTTCATCAGAGTTGAACTTTTTAACCTTTCTTTCTCACGCATGCTCTCTGAGCCCTTGGTCTCAGTCCAAACCGCAAGGTTGGTTTGATACAGTTCCCAGAGTCCAAGAAGCCCCAGTTATCTAGATGTCTTGCAAATTGAGCATTCTTTTAATCCTCCTTACTCCTCATCATGAATCAGTGCATTCTCTCATGCTACCCTTACACATATATTTTGTATCTTCCAAGCTCAGCCTTGGAACAGTACATCGCAAATGTAACATATTAAGCAATATTGTATTATTTCTTCTTCTATTACTAACACAAGCATCTGAACATGAGTGTCTACAGACAGTAGCTGCAGAAGATACAGTGAAGGAAAGGGAATATGCCGGGGGACTTGGAGACCCTTTCTATATGTCCAGTACTACACCTGTATGAGATACGGTACAAACTCCTTTACCACGAGCTCATCATACCCAAATGCCCATTAGCCTGGAACGCAGTGCCTGGTCTGGAAAGGGGGAACTCAGGTGTGGCAGAGGAAAGATGAGGATGTGACTCCTTGCTTGTGGCTGCTCTGAGCACTGGGCTGAAGGACAAGGGTCCTTTTTGTGGGTCTCTCCTATGGGTTATCACCAGGACTATAGGTTTTGCTTGGCAACTGAATTTGTTGGAGCTTGGTGCTGTGAAGGTGAGTTTCTTACCTTGGGCAAATAGGGAGCCCTGGGTGCCTCATGGATGGACAGACAGTGGTAGAGTACAAGCCTGGCAGAGACCAAACTGTGAGCTTTACTCTGTGTGCCCACATTACACCCAGCCCCAGCCTGCTCATCCTTTAAAATATCAGTGGCAAAATCACGTCTATTCAGAGCAGCTGGCATCTGTAATGCCAGAGCTGATACCATCCCTGGTGGGGGCTGATGACAAGATGTCTGAGGAATGAGAGGAGGCTCTCTTTGTCTGCCCAAGCCTAGGTGTGTTCCTAGCCGCATGCAGAGCCTGTGGAGGAGCTGAGCTAAGGAGTGTTACTTCAGCCACCTAGGTGAAGCTGGCTGTTTTCTTGATATTTGTACTGCCAGCACACTGCAGCATACTGCCATGTCTGTTAAGGCATAGCCAGGTTTTGAAGAGCTACAGAGACTGTGGCTTTAAATGTCAGCAAAGCCTGATGTTAGATTGTAGTCTGGGTTATGGGATGTCTTGTATGGAAAGGAACACTGGGAGGTCTCTAGTTTGACCTCTTGCTCAAAGCAGGAGCAGCTGTGGGTTAAGACCAGGTTACTCAGTATTTTAAACAGCTGGGTCTTGAAAAGCTCTAAGGGTGGAGACCATGCAACCTCTCTGGATGCATTTAAAAAAAAAAAAGCAAAAAAAAAAAAAGCTTTCCCAATAGAGCACCTTTTTCCCTTATATCCAGTCTAAACTTCTCTTTTCAACCAGAATTTCAACTTGTGTTCTTCCACCATGAAGTAAGATGGCTAAAATGAATGGTCTGGCTCCATATTCTCAATAACCTCTTCTTTGGAAGGCTGCTGTTAGGTCCTCCTGAAGACTTTCTGCAGGCTGAACAAGCCCTGTTCCTTTAGCCTCTCCTCATATCATATGTGATGGCTGGCTACAGTGCCCTGACCATCTTGACCTTAGGTTCTTCTCCCCAAACTGCTCCCTGGCCAGTGAGTTCCCAGAACATGTTTTTTTGCATGGATTTTTTTCCTTCCCAGGTGCAGGGCTTTGCACCAGTCCTTGGTGAACTTCATACAGTGTTCCTGTCAGCCCATCCCTCCAGCTGGGTCCCTCTAGATGGCAGCCCTGACCTTGAGGGTGTCAGTTGCTCACCTCCCTGTGTTGCCAGCTGCAAACTTTATGATCAAATACGTTGTCTTTGCGAGGCCATTGATAAAGGTGTGAACAGGAAAACTCCCAGGACTGACCCATGCAGTAACTAAGTGTGAGCCATTAACAACTGCCCTCTGAATCTGCTTGTCCAGCCAGTTTTTTTTGCATCTACCCACCCAAACCACAGCCTCTTAGCTTGGACACAAGAATATTGTAGCAGATAGTTTTGAAAGCTGAGGTTGGGCAGCCTCTACTGCTCTCCCCACATCCATAGATCTGGTGGTTTTATTGTAAAAGGCCATCATGATGGTCAGACATGATTTACAGACATGTAGGCAACTGACCTTTCCAAGTCATCTTCTCTTTTATGTGCCCAGAAAAGTGCTCCAAACACATTTCTGCGTCTTCCCCTTCCCCCCTGCCCCTTTTTTTTTTCTTCTGCACTTAAGAAAGAAACCTATTGGGAAAGCAAGGCCTTATCTTGGCTTGTGTCTTGAGAGGATGCAGGAGCCAGACTGGGCATCTGTCACAGGGCAAAATGCAAATAAGTTCTTATTTTTCCATGCTGTCACATGGAATGCCAGTGTGAAAATACTCTGTGTGCCTTCCATGATAGTAAAAAGATCTCAGTCCAGATTTAGTTTTGATCTTAAGCAGAATTGACCTGGATCAAATGGCCTGTGACAGGTGAATTCATCTGCTCCTCGTCTCTGAAAGCACAAGAGCTGCAGCTGGTGAGCTTGCTTGTACCCAAAGCAGGCGAGTGCAGCAGAGAGCACGAGGCTCCCTGGCCTGACCTGAGCAGCACCTGGACTTCAGGGTTCTTTTTGAAGACGTTTGTTTTGATCGGTATCTGTTGAACAGCCGTGCTCTCCACTGGTATCGTGCTTGAGCTTGAGCTGTGCCAGCAGTACACATCTGCTTCTGGATCTCATCTGCTACTGCTGCTGCTTCAGCCTGTGCCCTGCACTTGGGCAATGAGGACTACCTGTGTCACATGTTCACACAGCAGAGAATCACAGAATCATTAAGGTTGGAAAAGACCTCCAAGATCATCTGGTACAACCATTCCCCTGCCACCAGCATTACCCACTAAACCATGTCCCTAAGCACCACATCCTTAAACATCCTCAGGGATGGTGACAACACCACCTCCCTGGGCAACCCATTCCAAGGCCTGAGTACTCTTTCTGAGAAGAAATATCCCTAATTTCCAACCTGAACCTCCCCTGGTGCAACCTGAGGCCATTCCCTCTAGTCCTATCGCTAGTTACCTGCGAGAAGAGGCCAACCTCCAGCTCCTCACACCTTCCTTTCAAGTAGTTGTAGAGAGCAATGAGGTCTCCCCTGAACCTCCTCTGCTCCAGACTAAACACTACTTCAAATGATGATTGCATCTTTGTGTCTTTAACCACTTGTGACCGTCCCCAACCAGAGCAGCCTGTTGTTCCCTAGATGGGCTTCCAGGGCAAGTGTTTACCACAGTGCTGAGTTCACTGTCTGCCTCCATTACAAACTCCCTACTGGTGGAGTAATTCATGTGAGGGAGGAAAAATAGGTATTTTTGCTGTCTGGAAACAAAATAGTCCTTTTAGGCTCCAGATCCACATACTTCAGTCACCTTCCCTGACCATCAGATCCCCTTAAATGCTTCTTGATGGTGCCAGCACTCCTAAGCCACTCCAAAGCACAACCCAGCCAGCTTTACTCACAGGCAAGGTGCAAGGACAGTGAGAGGGCAGGGAAGAGGGCTGCAGAGCTCAGGACAGCTCCTCTGTGCCTGTCACAGTGGCTCCTTGCTTGGAAGCTGCCTTTGTGTACCAGGTCCCTCTTGCAGGGGGCTGTAATGCTTGGGCAGACAGGGAGAGAGCAAGGAGGTTGCAGCAGACACAGCAGCCTTAAGTACAGGCTGGAGCAGAGTGTGCAGAGGACAGTGAAAAATGCTAGTGTGGGGCCAAGGGATGGGATGGACAGCAGTGGGGTGGATGGAAGATGGAGCTGTGCAGCTGAGCTGGCACCTGGCCATGGGGCTGTCATTTTGCCAGCATCTCCCCCACTGTGGCTGTTACATGTCCTCTGCCCCTCCAGGCTCTTCCCATCCCAAATGCTTTCCCTGACCCCCCCTTCTGTAGAGCAGTGCTGTCCTGCTCATACAGGGGTTCAGCTGATGGAGATGGAGGCTTCGTGCTTCTTAGGGCTAGTAGAAATGGTGCAACCGTCCCTGCTTGTTGGCATTTTGACAATGAGAGACTGAACAGTATCATTGGCCAGCATTGCAGAGTACTGCAAGCATGGTACAATGAGGCTGTTATGGCACTCCTGCAACCTGTGGCACCAAACTTAGGTGGTAAAGATGCCTGGTCATCGGCTGGCTGAAGCTTTGCATCCTTGTGCAACCACCAGGTCCCTTTAGTCTTTGCTGCTTGCTAGCTATTAGCATCCTGAGGAAGACAAGTCTTCGTCATCCCTGTCTCAGATGAAGGCTGCGTGTAGTTTGAAATAGAACAGCTTTTTCTCCCCTTCTCTGATAACTTTGCAGGTGTCTGCATTTTCTGAATCTTTTCTCACTTTATCAGGCTTGCATGGTCCAAGCACTGATCCTGTGTTATGAAGATGCCTCCCACCAGCCCATAGGCAGGACTGTAGCATGAATGAGGTCTCAGGTGCTCTTTGATGACCTATAGGATAGAACTGAAGGCTGAGTGTTGAGCTGGGACCTTTATTACCTAACTGCAAACTGCAAATTAGTATGTATCCCCTGTCGAGTAAAACAAGTAAAGTGCTGACAGCTGAGGAGTCAGACAGAACTATGGACAGCCTGCTGAGGATGCTGGTTGCAGCCAAGGCCTTCCAGTCCCTGCTGCTGGAGTAGGGTGCTCACCTGGAAGTTCCAGGAGCCGTGACTCCATGATGGTGTGTGCTGGGGCTGCTAAAGAGCTCCTCAGCCTTGGGACAGTGAGTGTATGCTTCATGAAGCTGATATTCTAGGCTCTGCTATGGATTGAACAGCCACAGTCCTTGCTATTGAATGTGAATGGATAAGCAGGTCAGTTTTACTGGATTGCTCTTAGGTCTGGCACCCTGAAACAAACAAACAAACAAACAAATTATTTCCCCCTCCCCCAAATAAGAATTTGAAAGGTTTAGTTTGTTTCACGTGTAAACTGAACTTTGGAAAGAAAGCTGTGCTGCTAGTGGAATACATAACCCTTGTGTTCTGGCCAGCTCTGCACCAGTTGTACATGTTCCTGGGAGTATGATGATCTGTGCAGGTGAGAGCTCAGCAGGAATGATTGTATCTGTCTGTGCAAGAGCCAGCTCATTCTGTATTTTAAGCTGTGTATTACTAGTTTAATAAAGTAGGTTCCTTCAGCATGCCAGGGAACTTACTCAGCTGCAGCTTACAAAACCTCCTTGTTCTCCCTGAGTACTTTGTGCAAAAATAGATGGACACCAACCAGTAAATCCATCATTAATTTGTGGGGTATATTGACCTGTGAGTGTCCTTATCTGAATGAAGGGCAGTAACAAAAGCTTCCTGGCAACACCAGGACTAGTAAGCCTTGCAAGGCAATGCAGCTCCCTGTGATAGCACACTTGTGCTTTTTGACCTTCACCTCAGGAGAGCTCTGTCTGTGAATGATGTTGGTGACATGGAGCACCAGATGTAACTGCAGCCGCTGCTCCTCGAGGCTGTTTGCAAGTCAACACACCTAAATGTTTGTGCTGGGGTCTTCCTGCAGTGTTCTGGGAAGGTCTTGGTAATAGAGGAAAGCATTTCACTGTCCTCTGCCTGAGAGAAGCTGAAGCAGGGTATTGTTGACCTGGGACTCACCCTAATTCCCGTCTTTTCCTGGGACATCATTTCACAGCCACCCACACACCAAGCAGACGAGCTCTCAGCCACTTCTCTCCCAGTCCCAGTTGCAGTGGCATGGTTTTGGTGCTTCTTCACAAGGACCAACCCTGTATCTCCCTGTATCTTGTTGGGAGGCAGCAGTCCCTTGTCCCAGGCTGTGTATTGTTGGCACATTCGTGGAGCACTGGTACTGCCTCTGACTGCATGGTCAAGGGGAGAGGCAGTACCACACCAGACACAAGGAGCAACGATCCCTGGTCCAAAGCTCTGAGCTAAGGAATGAGATCCAGGCACTCAACAAATAAAACAAAAAGGCTGCTTTTCCCAGTCCAGTTCTGGTGAGGCCAAGAAACAAGCATCCATTACTTTTATAGAAAAATATCGGCAATAAGTGATACCCAGCCTGTGTAGCACCCTTGGGGTCCACATCCTCTAAAATGGCCTGCCTGCACTTAGGCATTTCTTCATTGTGGTTGGGGTTACCTGGGAGCCCTCATGTTGTAACTGTGGAGCTTTAGGTGTAATCCACCAAGTTGTGTATATGAACCCTCATCCCTCTCATTTTCCATAGCTTGTGGGAGCATGGTGCAGTACCCAGCAGCCTGGGCAGGCACAGTGGTGAACACTCCAGCAAGCTGTGGTCCCCCCAGCTCTTTCTGGGTCTCTCCACGAGTTGCTGGGACAACAGCAGCGTGCACCTTGCTGCCAACCTTGACTCTCAGGTTCAGCCTCAGCCAGCTGATGAGTCCCTGGAGAAAGATAACGGTGGAGATACTGTGAGGTCTCTGGGGGAGGGCTGGGCAATTAACAGGTGATTTGTCCTCCATGCTGGGCCACAGATTGGTGCTCTGGGTTCGATGAGGTGGTCTTAGGGACCAAATCTGTAAAGGGCTTGACAGGGAAATCAGCTTGGCAGTCTGGTATTGGCACTGACTCCATGGTCTGCATTTTGGTTTCAGTTCTATTTTCCCCTGCTGAAAAATGTCCATGCTGGCCTGCTCTTGGCCACATACGTGTGCAATGTGCCCACTGCACATTTTCACGTTTGGAAGATATCTGCTAAAGATTTGCTCTGAACAAAGGTTTGTAGCTAAACCCTCTCTCTTGATCTACAGGCACCTAAATGAAGATTTGGTGGATCTCCATGCCCCGTGTTTGCACCAACAAGCCCAAGGCCTGTTCTTATTGTGCTCAGCCTGCTCAGCTTCAGGTTTTCCTGAGCATCAGCAAGGTCTACCACAAGTGCAGGCATGGCAGCTATGAATGGCTGTCACAGGCAATGGATCTGTAGGTAGGAGACGGCCTGCACAGTCCTGGGGTTCAGGCGAAATGGCTGAGATGTCCTCCGGCACTGGGAGCACAGTAAAAAATATCCTTCTACAGCAATAGGACCAAAATCCTGATGTTTTGTTGGGAGCAAGGCATCCACCAGCCAAGTCCTGGAGTTTCCAGGCTGCAGACAGGTTTCCTTCTGCTGCCTCTCACTGACTCTTAACATCTTCACCATGAGCTGTCTTCACTTCTGGGAAGGTGGCAAATGTCAGTTGGCTTAGAAAGGGTTTGATTTCAGGTCTTGCTGGGAGTAACCAGGGCCAGACCCATTAGAGAGGCTGAGCTCAGGGCTTCCAAATGCAAGCAACAGACTGTGACCAACGGTGAAGAGCTGAGTGCTGAGGATCATCATTCAGCTCAGGCTAAGCAGATCCCCTATTGATTTATTTATTTTGTTTACTCTTTGTTTTTAAGCAAACAAGTTAGTAAATTGTCCTTCTGCAGTGCTTGACAGGCCCCTGCACTGTGCAAGGACCTTCACATGGATCCAGTGGAATCTGGATTTCACTCTGGCATCTGACACCCACATGTCCACAACCTGCTTTGGGCTTGGCCCAACCTCTTCTGTTGTATGACACAAATCATTCATGCGTGATTTCCTCTGTAGCATGAGAATAGTCACCTTGCCAGAGTAAAATACAAAGTATTTCTAAATGAGTTGTTCTCTGGAGAACTCCAAACACATGGAATAAAGCAGTTGTCTTTCCTCAGCTTGCTGAAATTTTGGAATTTCCTTGGTTGGGCTGAAAGACCTGTGATGCCCCATTCATTTTACTCCCCTTGTCATTTCAAGAGAGATATTTAATACCTATCATGGCAATTTGTGATTTTAATTTACATGAAGTTCTGTCATCCCTACTTATACAGCTCATTGAGCATTCAAAAGCTCCTAAGCACAGATAAGTCTAAACATAAAAAGATTTGCACACTCATTTCTTGAGTGAGAAAAATCTAAATGCCTAAAATCTAAATCTCAATGTGTAGATTCGTCTGCATTCCTAGAGCCAGTGGGCATTCCTGCTTTGCTGCGTCGTGATCGGCACATTTTTAGATCTCAGTCCTTCCTCCGGGCTGCCTCCTAGTAAGATTTTATAGCAATTATTATTATGTGAAATATTTTCATGTAATGACGAAGAACTGCTAGAAATAAGTGTGTGACTAAATGAAAAGAGAGGCCTTTTCAAATAGTGGGCATTTAATAGCAATACCTGTTGTACCTGGTTATACAGCTCACAGAACAACTTAGAGACCTGGAAGTAACTCATACAGACTTTTTTAGCTACTAACCCTTGCTGTCCTGGGGCAAACATGAAATATGACAGCTTGCAGACAGCCCTGACTTAGAGCATTTGAAACAATGGCTGCTTGCAAATGGTTTTAAACTTTCCAGTATGCTCCTGGTGCAGTGCAGTGTGGATGACAGTGACTGTCTCACAGCAGAGGCTTCCTGTGGTTTATTGCTTGTTGCTAATTGTTTTCCTGCACTATCTGCTCCCAGCTGGGCAGCCGAACTAGTCAGAGAAAATAGGGACAGTGGTTCTTTCTGCCTGGACGTGTAGGGTCTGGTCTACTTGCTTTCCAGTATGCCTGGGAGCAGGATTGACAATTTACTATCAAGACAAAGCCCAAAACTGGTAGTTGGTTTAATGTGTCTCAGCTTTTTGTGGACACTCAATACATTCTCTGTGCTGAGTTCAAAGGGCTGATCACAGGGGATGCATGCTATAAAATTTTTCCCTCATCCTCCAGGCTTAGGGGGATTCTATGAATTTGTGTTTCATGAGATGTGTGACTATAATGTCAACTTAAACTCACCTTAAATGAAATTAAGGGCACAGAATATGTTTGTCAAAACACTAGTGATGATGACACTCGTGAAACCATGGGGTCAGTTTTCCTCAAGCAATTGCAAACAGGGCCAGACACCAAGTCTGAAAGACAAGGTAATATCCTTGATGTCTCAGAAACAGCTGTCAGTGCCCCAGAGAGTTCTGCCTGGAAGTGGTGCTCTGGTTGGTTGCAGGAGCTATTTGTGTTAAGTTTCTGACTTCACACAAGCCCCATGGGCTTTGGTCTGGTGAGGGGAGTTTGGTGCTGCAGCTTTGGATGAGGTGTGCATGCAGTGTGGAGGGTGAGTGAGTGACACTGAACAGTGACAGAAGATGACTCTGGGCAGAGGAACCCTTCTGGTCATATGCAGCTCCTGCCAACTGGTGTCCTCACCTGCTCTGCTTCATGCGCTGGATTCCCTCTTCACTCACTGTGCAGCCACTGCCTGTCCGCTTTGTACCAACAAAACCCAGCATTTGCCTTGGGATTGGATGACCTCCATTCAAAGCCCATCCTGGCCCAAAGAGGGGTCATACTCTCTCTGCCAGAAGCCAGGCTCTGGGAGATCTGGGGATTTTGTCTCTTGGAAATGTGCTGCTATGCAGGAACACTGTTGGGCCAGAAAGACAGTAAGCTAGCAGAAACCTGGCTTTGCTGCCTGCTTGTCATGGTGGTCTTCCTCAAGACAGGAGAGCTCAGCTCAGGGTCCTTCCTGAGCCCCAATTTCTCCTGCAGATACGTAGAATTTCTTTACATTTAATTTTTTCTCCATGCTGATTGCCATTGCAATTTCTGATGCTTTTCAGGACATAGACGTAGGCTAAGGTGGACTCAGCGATGGTTTAGTAGTGTGTTCCTGGAAGCCTTTGGCACAGCGTTACTCTGGGGGCGCTGGGGAGGGTAGAGGGGCGTCTGAGCCTGTGTTGGCCATGCTTGCTGCTAGTCCTCGGTATAACCTTGCACAGCCTGCTTCTCCTCAGGCTCAGCTCTGCCTTTCCCCAGGCATGGCCAAGCCTACAGCCACAAGATTTCACATGAAAGTTTTGTTCTGGGTCACACATACTTGGGATTGAACAGAGCAGCACTGTCCTAGCTAGCATGCAAAGACAGTTAGCGCACAGCGTTTTGGTGGCCACTGTGTCCCGTTGCCAATATTGTTCCTAAAAACAGGAACTGCAGTCAGCTGTGTCTAGGGTCCTGATCTGTGATGTGGCTTCTGCAGCTCCTTCTGGCAGTTAGAGTAGTAAACTTCCTAGGGAGTCAAAACAATATTGGAAGCTAAATTTCTGTATCATATTCAGGGATTGGCATTCAAGAAATGTCCATCCCTGGCTAGATTTGGGCATTGTTCTTTGATTAGCCTCTATTTTGCCATGGTTTGTCACATCATACTTCAGTCATGGCCTCTTCTCCCATCATCTCTGGCCCATGAAGTGACGAGAATCCACAAGAACTGCCATAACCAATCATACGTGGATCCTCATCACCTTTTTCCCTTCCCATGGCCTTGCCCTCCACCCCATAGGTAGCTGCTTTGTGTTCCCTTGCTGCTATGCAACTGTGCCCATGTTAGTAGCAGCAGGTCCAGAGGGGCAGGTCCCTTCTGGGCAATTGTTTCTTTGGAATATAGGCAAGTGATAACAGTGAAGTGTCAGCTGTGGTGGTAATTGGCAGAAAAGCATGCTCCCAATAAAGAATCCACAAATAAAAGTTAGGTTCCAGGATTACTAAAATTAGAAAATTATAGTTTACTTTTTGCTGGTCCTCAGCTGGAGTGATTGCTTGTCATGAGAGGAATTGGGCCTTCAGAGAGGCTGCAGCTTAGCTGAAGTCTAAACTTCCACTTTTTCAGAGATCAGAGGTTTCAGCCAGTTCCTTTCTTCTTTCTGCTGACTGATTATTAAGGTGAGAGTTTAAGGAATGAAAACTGATAGCTTGCCCAGACTGCTATGTGCAGTTGAACTGGCTTTTTCATTGCAATCACTGTGGGCAAGTTCCTCCCATTCAAACACCTGCATGAGCTGCTCTAATAGTTCATCGTGTGTGTCCACTCCTGCCCACTCTGGCTGCCCACCAGAGGTCTAGGACAGGCTTCACATTAAAAGGCAGGGGGGGAAATCATGAATGGAGAGAACAGGAAGAGAATCGTGCTTCAAGACTGCAGTCATACTACATGTATCCTTCAGAGATCCTCTCCCTTTGCACACTTCCCCAGGGACATCAACTGCTCCTTTGGGCACCGATCCCTTTCCTTGGAGTCTTGAGGAGCAGCATCTTTTCCTCATTGCTTTTGTACATTCCACCTTTGAAAGACAAATATTCCCTATATCCCTCATGGCACACATCCAAGAGATGGGAAGGGTGTTCAGGTGACTGCTCTCAGAGCACCCCAGCTCAGGAGGGTTGGTGGTTCTGCTTGATGTGATGTTCAGATCCACTTTGCTCAACTCCAAGTGCTGCACAGGGGACCACTATGGCAGGGTCTGTCTTTCAGCTGCAGCCATCAGTAGAGACACTGGCATGGAGGTTTTTGGTGATGCTGCACCACACCTACACAATCACAGAAGGAGAGAATAGAAGCACAGAAGCCATTTGATGCCAAAACCTATTGCTTTGTGGCTGACTCCAAGGTGTAGTACACCAAAGGGAAGGTCATGGCTACAAAGGATGGGAACTCTAACTATTGAGGCAGAGGATAGCATGGTGAGTGCATACCTCCTGGTCCTCCTCCCTGCCCTGCTGAGGGCCCCAGATGTCTGCTAGGGAGGGCAAGGAATACAGGAGGGACTAGGCTGGCTTGGGAAGAAATCTGCCCTGCACAGCACCTGCCCTCTGGCTGGGACTAGCACAGCCTTTAGAGCAAGGAATTGCTCTGGATGCTGTGATGAAGATATCCATTGATTAATTATTATTGATTCAGGTTTTTAAAATAAACCAGTGCTCTGTTAGAGGCTGGGTTGTTGCCTTGCTGGTCACAGAGTTCCTCAACTGCTATTTTTAACCCTTTCTAATCTAACACCATCATATCCATTATTAAATTCCTTTCTTTACTGGTATCAGATCTTGCAGCTACTTTGAAATTCCCCTTTGCCGGTGAAATTATTATCACTGTCACTGGCTGCAAACAGTTTCCTAGAGGAACCTCCAAGTCTTAATCCTGCAAAAACTCTTAATCCTGCAAAAACTCTTAACAAATGTGTCCTGATAACTTATGTAAAATTAGCTGCAACAGAACAAAGCACCACCTCAGCCAAAATCTTGGCAGTAGCCCCTACCAGATTCTTAAGAAAGAAAATAAAGAATAAAGCCGTCATCCATTGGTTCACCCTCCTGCCTCCAGCAACAGCATGACTGAGCAGAGGCTGTAGCAGGCTTATATAGAAGGATTTGGATATTGCTTTCCTGGGGGTTGGCTTTTTCATACCATTTAAGTTTGTTTTTTTGTTTGTTTTTTTTTTCCTCTGGAGTGTCCTGTGGGAAAGATTGCTATTGCTTAGAATTGGAGTATGTGTAAGTGCTTCCTATTCTCTGTAATTCGCAACATGGTAATTTCAGTTTATCTTTTAGGCAGCCTGGTAGTTTCAGCTTATTTTTGCACAAGAATAAATACTGAATAATTCTTCTTCACTGGGCAAGGTGAAAAGCTGCCTGGAGAAATGACAATGGGATTTTCAAGCTCCTTCATGGTTCAGAGTGGCCCAGATAAAATGCTGCCATCTGTGTACGTTTGTTTTCCTGCATGTCCTCAGACATATCCACAGGCTTTGGGTGTGTGACAGGCAGGACAGCAACAACACGAGCCCAGTAGGCAGAGCTATTTGGTAGGGAGAGAACTCTTGTTTGATTAGGCATGGCAACAACCAGGAGTGGAACAAATCTGTTCCAACAAAGGATTTACAGTTGATGAATTTTGTGCTGTTAGTATCCTGTCTCTGTGGCTTTGAGCAGCATGAGGTTTGAAGGCTGAAAGGTAGACAGGCCAGCAGTTGTACCCCTGGTTATTACAGCCACGAGCAGCAGTGACCTGAAGTTCACAAGCAGCAATAACACGTAGAATGGGCTGGTCCAGCACAAATTTTGGTTGTGTGGTTGCAGCAATTTCGGGACAGTAAATTTACATCCTCTAAATTTGCTGGCATTGTAGAGTTCCCAGCTGGAAGCAGTGTCTCCCCTGTAATAGCCATGTCTTATTTTGCATTGTTGAACAGGAAGGAAAATCTGAATTAGAGCAGCATTACAGATATTATTACTTCTCTGTATTTGTTTTTGCATATGTGTACATGCAAGGGACATCAAGAGCTTCTTAACTGAGGTTAACTCTTTCTTTCTGAATTTCAGATGGTTGCTTCAAACCTGATGATGTATATGCTATGAACCCACTGCTATTTCCCCTGAGAACCAGCACTTTTTGCTACTGCTTCTCTGACACAGTTCTTTTTCTCTTTGACAGATCATGCAAATCAGTAAATCATAACCACTTAGGTAGATCTGTCACTTTGAACTTTATCTCCAACAAAAAACAGGCATATAAATCTTTGCTCTGTGCTTGCTGTCAACAGTGGAAAATCCAATGCCAGGAAGACACAAAATGTGTCATCCAGTACTTTGCAGTAATTATGGTGAGTGGAGACCTGGCTAAGAAGAGGGACTTCTGGATGAAGGTATGAAGAAGAAAGGCCTTGCAGAAGTACAGTTCAGGATGTTATCAGCTCGTGGCTCTGGAATTTACCATTTACACAGAGTGATGATTCTTGGCACTGTAGCTGAGCTGCTAGCACAGTAGCAGGTTGTACAGCACACAGTTGCACACATGATCACCTGAGCTGCAGTATAGTCACTTTTTTCCACCACCTATCCTGTGGTGTTTTCAGCTATTGTTCAAATATTCTCATGGGGTACACTTGACAATCAAATCACTAGCGCCAACCTACTGTTGGAGGTCTTTGGGAATGCCAAGACTGTGAGGAAAGAAAATTCCTCATGCTTTGTACCTTGTTGTACTCCGTAGGGTTTATCTCTGTTCTGCATTTTGCATCCTATTTTCCTGCTTGTTACTTGCCACTGGGAGCCACTGGGCTGGGAGAAGTATTCTTGGCCTTTCTAATTTTGTCCCTGCACAGCCTTACAACATCCTTATAGACCTCCTTAGTGGCCTGCCCTCTTTCCCAAAGGTCATAAACCCTCTTTATTTTCCTAAGCTCTAGCTACAACTCTGTTCAACCAGGCCAGTCTTATTCTGCCCTGACTTGTCTTTCGGAACATGGGGACAGACCGCTCCTGAGCCTTTAAGATTTCCTTCCTGAGGAGTGCCCAGCCTTCCTGGACTCCTCTGCCCTTCAGAACTGCCTCCCAAAGGACTCTGCCAACCAGTGTCCTGAACAGCTGAAATGAGTCCCTTTGTCTGAAGATTCTTTCTGGGGTGCCATGTCACCATAAGACTTGCTTTTCAAGACCCAGGATAGCATTCCAGGCAGAGGCATGGGGCACAGAATATGTCTTCAGCTATCTGGTGGTTATTTCCACCATTGTCTACACATGGTGATTGATGTGTCAGGTTTGTCGGAGTGTGATATAATCAATCTGCCAGGCCTCCCCATATTTATATTTCAGACATCATCCTCCATATCAGGGGCTTTAAGTGCTTGCTTTATTGCAGCACGTTTCACGATCATGAGTAACCTGTGCAATAGCATCCATGGTCAAGTCCACCCCTCTATCACAAACCCATCTATATGTTGCATCTCTTCCTTGGTGGCCTGAGGTGTCTTAGGCCCATTGAGCAATAAATAAATCATCCTTACATTGCCAGTCCAGATCTTGCTGAGCCACTTCAATCTTAGCAGCCTGATCCACCTGCTGGTTGTTTTGATGTTCTTTAGTGGCCTGACTCTTGTTTTGATGTTCTTTAGTGGCCTGACTCATGAGCGTGTACAAGGTGTACTTTTACAACCAGGTTTTTTGTCCCTCCTTGTCCACTACATCCATGCACCTTAGCAAAGACTATGGTTGGCCCTACCATCATAATCAATTATGCCAGTCGCAGTATCATAAAATCATAGAAGGGTTTGTTTGGTAGGGATTTAGTTCCAACAACCCTCCCTCCCCCCGTGAGATAACCTCAGGAGATACTGACTTGTATGCTTGTTGGGAGGAATGGGTTAAAAGTGGAAGATAAGCGAGGAGGATGGGATCAAAATGGAAGACTGGTGAGGAGGATTGTAAATACACTCAAGTGACCTTGCAGCTGGGAATGTGTAAAGTCTAGGGAGTAGAAATGTAGAAAAGCATATCAATTGTACCTACTTCTCTTTGTGCTCTGTGTGCTTGGCAATTAGCATATCTGTGTATAGATAACATCGATGTTTGGTAGACTCAGAGGCACCCTATTGGATGAGCTTGATCTCCTGACCTTGGTACAGAGATCAAAGAAGCACAATGAAGAACACAACATGGTGGAAAAAACTGCACCTGCTTGAACCCTTGATAAAAGCAGGTGTAAATAGCAGGCCAGTGATCTTGTAGTATGGACTGAGCTTAGCAGTACCTCTGTCCCCATTTGTGTGCTTCTGCCCGGGTGTAGCTCGGGGTCCCCCGGTTGGTGAGGTAACAAGAATAAATCTACTCTTTGTGTTTTAGCTGCAAGTCTGTGGTTGTTCCTGCTGCCTGCCTGTGCTGACTCACACAGTGCTCAATAACATCCGCACACACTGCTCCCTCAAAAAGGAAGTGCTTGTTCTTTCTTGGTCTTCTTCATGATGGGGTGAGTATCTTCAGCTTGTTTGAGAAACCTGTAACTTTGATAAAACTTCTCAGTCAGTCCAGCCATTCATTTCCTCCCAGACTGTCCCTGCATCATGACCCTTTCAAGACAGGCCTCCAGTTGGCAGTGACCATCCACTGTTATGGGTCTGTGATTTTGGAGAATCAGGACTGAATCTGTCCCACCAGATGGGACAGATCTGGACGTGTCACTCTTTCAGCCCTCAGGGGATTACTCATGTTTCAGCTCCTGCTGTCTGGAAGCAAAACTTTCCCAGGAGACAGCCTGTATCTTGTTCTCAGCTGCTCACTGCAGTGTTGCAGGATGCAAACCAAAGTCCTGCTTTTGTTCTTACATCATGTTGATTAACCTAGCCCACAGTGTCAAATGACTGGCTACACAGTACAATAACCAACTTCACAGAGCTATAGTAGAACAGCTGTAATTTGCTTAGGAGTAGCTGTGCAAAACCAATGGGAAATTGCTGACTCTTTGCACAGTCTAGCAACCCTAATCAAGGGGCTGTCATTAATCATTCCAATGTATCTCAGTATCAGCTTGGATATGTCTTGTAAGTCTCTCAGCCTTCTTTTCTCCCTTTGGTTCCAAATTTGCTGATTGTTCTTGCCCCAGCTACATAGTCCATAATCTCCTGAGACCCTTTGCTATCTGCTCAAGCACAGTGGGCAGAGCACATTAGGCAGAGCACAGCATCCCTTGCAGTCCTTGGGGACGTGGAGATGTGGCTTTAGTTTTAGCACTATCCTTGCCCCACCAGCTGCTTTCTGCCAGCAATGGAGCTCTCTCCCAGTTCAAAAAGTGGGATTAACTTTATTTTGGTTTAATGCTTTGGCTCTGACTCACTACAGGTTTTGCAGAATGGCAACTGGGAGACACTGGCTTTCCACTTGGCAGCCTTGAGTCACCAGGCTGATCGTATCTGGACACTGGTGCCTGCACTGGCATAAAATGACATGCTTGTAGATCTGGTCTGGCTAGGTTGGAGCTGACGGACCTGGGAGCACAAGCACAGTCATGGCCGGCTGGTGGCAATGTGGCTGTATGGAAAGTCTGTGGTCAGCTTTGTATAATGTCAACTTCATGCAATAAAAACAAAACAGATTGAAAGTAATGTGCAGCCACAGTCAGAAAACTTCACAGCTCAAGTTACTGCATGGAAGCTTGACCCATGCTGAGCTGTGATGGTTCAGACCAACACAAATGGGAATACATCACTACTGGAGAGCCTCCAAGAAGCACACAAAGCTGTGTCCGACATCCCTACCACTCAGCCTGCCACCCTATCCCAACAGGGAGATAGTTTCAACCAGTTGTTTGGGTTCCTGGTTGAGTCTCCACCTGGTGACGCTACGCTGTAGGAACCTGAGCTTCATCCTATGGCACCATGACAGGGATGAAGCCTTTTTCTTTATCGCCAACCCGATTTTTAGGTTAGCAGTCCAGGACGGGCTGTTCACACCACACACACAATTGCACTTTCTTGTGATAGGCTGGGGAGAGGTTATGCTTGCATGGTTGTACTTGGCAAAGCCAGACTGCTGTGAGTTATAGGAGGAGTCAGCTTAGCTGGTTAGGCTACTGGAAAAATAATTTACCTGTGAATGAATGGTTGTGCCTCTCATCTGTCAGATGAATCAACTCGAGTCTTCACCCGTAGAAGTACAAGACATACCTGAGAATGGGGTCAGGAAACTGTGACTGTGACAAGGGGCAAGAGTGAGCATCAGATCCATCCCCTATGGGTGTGGGAATGCATTTAGTGGAAGCACTTTATAAACTACCTAACACACATTCCCTCCCCTGACCACTTTTTCCTGACAGCTAACACTGCTGCTGTGCATCAGTCCAGCTGAATGTGAGTTCCTGAGGGAGATGGACTTGGCCAGCTCATGAAGACAGAAAACTTTTCTCTGGGGGTGTTTTTTCCCCAGACAGGTCCACGTGCAGATCTGATTTTCATAAAGCACTGAAAATAAAACAAAGAAAAATGTGGCATGAAAATAATTAAGAATGAAAGAATTATATACCAGTAGAACAAAGAAGATGTTAAATGAAGGTGAGTAAGTTGGGGAGGGAATTTGCAATAGGAGGGAAGAGGAAAAGAGGCCTCAAACATCCATAATACCAAAGAACCACTCAGAAACAGACAGCTTCAGCAGACAAGAGATGAATATCCTCCTGGCGGCAAAGAATTAGTGTTTCACTTTCATGAAGTTCCATGCCCCCCTGTTCTCTCCCTAGAGCTCAGGGATGTGGTTGAAAATACAGCAGGCAGCAGAATGTCCTAAGTTCAGGGACAGGTTCCCGCCCTCAGGGAGAGCTTGCCGTAAGTGCAGCTGGGAAGTGCTGGTGGGACCGAGGCTCAGCCTCATGTCCCCAGCAAATTCACAGCTCCCTCCTGGCCCCCCTCTCCTGCACTCTCAGGCCCTGCAGCCTTGACAAGAGTCATTCCCAGAAGGGGCTTGCTCAGAGAGCTCTGGAGGTTGCCAGTGCCAGAAGGATCACTTTGTCATTTGTCTCCCTTCATCAGCAGTGTCAAAAGCTAAAAATAGCCACCTCTTGCAAGAATCCTGCGTGGAGCCATGCCTGCTTGTGTAGATGATACGCTTCCACTAATAGCACTTGAAGACATTCCTCAGCGGGTAGCTTGCCTTCTATATCTCACTGCAATGCGTTGCCGTGTAGGTGCTGGACAACTGTGCTGTGTCCTAAGATGGCAGATGCTATTCTTATCCCAGAAAGGCCTGCTCCGGCACAGCTCCTTTGTCAGCTGAAATGTGAAAAATCAGAAACTGCGTGTGCTCTCACTTGTAAGAGTATAAATCAAGAGTGGCCCCTCTGAAGCCAGCGGAATGACAGTGAGTGAAACCAGTGTCTGGGTGCTCACTCTGCCCTCCTGGGACACGCTGTCCCATCGGGAACATGGCAGCTGCACAAGTACTTCAGTGGTCTGTTGGGGGTGGGTGGGGGCATCCCTTCTCTTGGACATCAACAAATGGAAGCAAAGCCTGTGGACCTGAAAGCTCATATTTGCTGATCATCAAGATGACCCCAGTCCATGAACCCCTTCTCTAGGCGAGGAAGGCAGAGCCAGGGCTTGTTCCAAGCTTCCTGCAGGGCCAGCAGCATTGCAGAAATTCACCTCCCCTCTCTCAGCCATATGGAGCAAGAGCAGCCCATGAACATACTCAGATCTAATACGAAGTTGGGACCCCAGTGCATTGTGATGTGAGTGGCTAAATGTGCCTTCATGCAGCTCTTGTTTCAGAACAAATGAATAACTTGGAAAACAAGACAGAGAGGTAGTAAGAGTACTGAAGTGGGTTCAGAATTGTGCTGGGGATTGCAGGCAGGAGTCTGGCAGGAAGAGACAGAGCTGGATGTGTGTGAAGAAAGAGGGATGAGTGAGAAGAAAGTAGAGTATATGAGGACTAGAAGAAATGTCATCATCAACATCAGCTTTAGGGAAGAGTCAGAAGAAATCTGTGGAAAAACTTGGTAAATACTACAATCATAATCTGCACATGTCCATCTAACTTGAAGTCCACATCAAAAGAGCTTTGTAAAGACTAACTTTAGTTTTGAAGAAATTATTTAATTGTATTTGTTGTTTCAGGCAAAGCAGTATGTTATTTTATTGTGACTGCTCATGGCACATCCAAGCTCATCACTCATGCCCATATACCATACTGCAGTGCAGTCAGCACTTCCCAAACTTAGGAGCACAGGCTACATGGGGAGAATACAGTGAAAAGCCAAGTGTTTCCAGAGGGTTAAAGACTACAGTGACCACTGTTCCCAGATGGAGTCTGGAAGCCCCCAAACACCACCGGCCCTTGGCCACTACTGGCCTGCTCCCCAGGCAGGGAAGGTCCCAGGATCTGCTTTTCTCTTTAGGGGATAAGCGTATGGGGCCCAAGCGGCCCAAGTTTTTGTGCTGCTCCTAGTACAATGGTCCACCTCACAGGTCACTGTGTGAACCCAGCTTGTGGCTACCACCTGTGCATATGTTTTTTTTTTTTTTAAATTGTTGTTGTTTGGCTGGTTGTTTGGTAGTTCTCTTTTTTTTTTTTTTTTGGCAATTGCAGAATATGTCAAGAAAAAAACAACAATCCCAGAGGTGGAAGAGGAGATGGGAGCAGAGGCTGAGCAGCTCTGAGGAATGCCAGGAAGGTGGGTGTAGGTACATAACAGGGAAAGGACTGACAGCCTCTGCTATAAAGCCGGCTGGATTTTCAGGATCAAAGTGGGACACTGATGTGAGCGAAATGGAAAATGAATTGCTCACTGCTTTATAGAGGATAAGGGTCATTTTGCATTGACACTCTATTTGTGGAGTCAGGCTGCTTGTCACCTGGTAAGGGCTTGTACAAAGGTCTTGAGAAAAATATTGGTCACAGCCATAAAGAAAGATCTCTCAGAGAAAAGGTTAAAATAAATGCAGCTGATGGGGTTCTATAGAGCTGGACTGCAGGAAATCTACTGAGCACAACAGCAGTATTCCAGTTATAGCAGAACAAATTGCTGAAAACATTTCTCTACGGACACTGTTCATCAGTAAAGCCACATTCAGCTTCACACTGTCAGGAGCCCCAGGAGAGGAGGAAATCAACTAGCACCTGAGCCTTGCTGTTTGGGTTTCATGACAATACTCTTACACCTCCAGCAGAGCAGACACCACTGCCACACCATTCCAGAAGTTCCCTGAAGTAGCACAGTACTGCTTGGAGAAATACAATTTAGTACATGTTGAGAGTTTTGAATCAGGGCACTAAGGGGCAAAATCCAGGCTTAGCAAATACATGAGACAGAGAGCAGTGCAGGGTTTTGGGATGGCTCTGCTCTTAGACCCTACAACCAAGAAGACTATCTGGAAAGACATCTCAGGGAGAAGCAGGCACTTTGAGGGACCTGAAAGACTTATTTGGAAGCAAGGCAACATACACCCGTATTGCTTGACAAAGCAGTAACTGACTGAAGTTGGCACTGCACCTTGAGATGAAGCAGATTTGGGGTATATTTTTTCAGGCCACAGTCCTCCTTGAGATGCAAAGTAATTTTCTCTTTTCCTTTGGGCTCAGTGTTCAGTTCTCCTTTGGGATGAACTCAAACCTTTTCAAGTACCTTGTGACAATCCACTTGGAGAGAAAGATCTGTCCCTAAAAGACTTTAGTGGGATGGGCAGGTAATCTCCACAGGACAGGGAATGTAAGCACAGTTAGACCCCCCCAAGTGCTGGTCTTCCACACAGGGCACCACTACCCTGACACCCTGGCTGCTGGCTATGTGATGGCATGTCACCGTCACCATCTGCTGCTGGAGCTGGTCTGGTTTGGTCTTCAGAGGGAGCAGGGACTTGTACGCTTCCCTCTGCATCTCAGATGGATGTAGAAAGCAATTAAAAATATTTAGGCTGACTATCCATGGATAAAATATGAGGCTGTTGACAAATTTCCTGGGGAAACAAAAAGAACTTTTCTGCAACAGAATAAGTTAGTACAGAAAACACCGCTAGAAATTTTTTCTGTGTATCCTATTGGTAACTGCCCTGCAGTGACTCTGGCAGTCAGAAGGTCCTATGGTGTGTCCCAGCCTTGAAGAGTCTAATGTTTAAAGGGAACAGGATTATATAAATTCCAGTACTAGTATATTTCCACTTAGAGCACTGAAACCTGCCCAGAAGTGGGACTTGTTCATCTGTCACAGATGAGTGTCAGCATAGGAAGATATCACTTCATTGCTCTCTTTTTTTAGGATACAGTTGTTCCTAGTGCTAATATTATGCACCTAATCCTGATTTTCCTTCCCTCCCCCTTTTGCCACTTGCTCTCTTTTTTCTCTGTCTTACCCAGAGGTCTCCTAGCCTGCCCACCCCACTCCCCTGCTCTGTAACAAGAGCCCCTCAGCTGCTTAGGTGGTTGATAGAAAGGTCATCCTGAATGTCACCTCCTCGGCCAGCACCCACTGCCCAGATCTGTTCCACTAATGTTTGCTGGGAACACGAGAAGTATGAATAATGCCGCAACTCTGATAGTCAAGAGCTGCTCATCTTCAAATAACAGATTTTACCTGTCTCTCCACTGCTCTGTTAGCTGGTTTGTGCCACTCCAGTCTCACTCACTGTCATTTTACTGAAAGCCACATCTACATTAGCCTTGTAAGCCAGGCTGTATAGTCATCAGTTATAAAAACCTTTTATGCAGCTGAAACCAAACATCAACATCTCTGTCCATACGTTGTCTTTGAGCTGTGCATAGACCAAACCCTATAAAAATCTCTGAAAGGAGTACCAGGGTTAGGAGATAAGCATGCTACCAGATGGTGAATCATTGTCTCCAAACATCAAGTTGGTGCTTAATACTGGCCACAAAAGACAAACAATGTTAGGAATGATTAGGATCAATTGAGAACAAAACAGAAATTGTTGTACTGGGCCCATAAACTACAGTTGACACTATCCACAGTTCTGGCCTGTGCAATTAGAAAGATGATAAAATTGATGGGAGCACTGGAGACAGGCTGTCCAGACTATGATGTTTCAATCTGGGAAAGGAACAGCCAGGTGGGAAGATGATATGTTTACATAAAATTATAAGTACATTGGAAAACATGAAATTGGATTTTCACCAGTCATCCTATATACACTCATTCTCAGAACGCCAGACAGAACGCTGCCCTAAGGTGATATGGCTGTCTATTTATTCTTAATTTTATGGGACTGCTTCTGCATGATGCCATCTTTCTGCTCTGGTTTTCCCATGGCTGATCAAGCCTTACAGAGACACTCGTTATCAGACGGGAGATGGACACACAACTGCTGTTTCACATCCTCTCAAATGGGCTGAGGCTTCTGTATAGCAGCCAACAAAACAAGTTATTTAGAAATAAGATTCTCTGAAGACCTAGGGAAAGGGAAGGAAGGAAGGAAGTGAAAGAAAAGCATACTGTGGCCCATGAGACTAGCTCAGATCTAGTCATCACTCACTTTCATACGGTTACAGGTAGAAGAGGAATCCTATCACGTGCACTCATCCACATGGACCCCACTCTGTGAGCCCAGTTTTAGTCTAATTTTCTGCTATTGAATTACAGTGCATTTGAGTAAATGTACTTTATACCAGGCTATGCATTATAATACTTCACAGTAATCACTATTATTGCATATTTTGGAAAGAGTAAACAAATTAGTAAAAATGGTACACTACTGCTAAGTAAGCATTGGAGGGATTTGGCCAACCTCTTTCAGTGGTTTGTAGGGATAGAACAAGGGGCAATGACCACAAAATGGAAAACAGGAAGTTCCGCACCAACATGCGAAAGAACTTCTTCACGGTGAGGGTGATGGATCACTGGAACAGGCTGCCCAGGGAGGTTGTGGGGTCTCCTTCTCTGGAGATACTCAAGGCCCATCTGGACGCCTACCTGGGCAGCCTGCTCTAGGGAGCCTGCTTTGGCAGGGGGGTTGGACCTCATGATCTCTTGAGGTCCCTTCCAACCCCTACAATTCCATGATTCTGTGATATAAATGTATAGTTATATCTGGGGACTCTAACAGAACTTGCTAACAATGGAATACTAGTTCTTCCTTTTGTGATTCTTCAGTGTGCAGGTTTGCTAAAATCAGACTGAGCTGGATACTCAGCAGCTTGTAATTCTTGTGTTGCCACACATGTACCTTCTGCTATTCTCTCATGATACCTTCATCTCCTCCTACTTCTACCTTCATTGACTTCTGCAGGAGAAGTGTTCTTTGGGAGAGAAGCCCCTGCCGTACCTCATAAAATCCAATACTCTGAGTCAGTTTGGAATTTTAGAGCTATGTGTGGCCAGTCTGCTATTGTGCAGAAGGCAGCCACACTTCAGAAGGGACTTGTCGCTGCTGTGAATTCTGTAGCTCTGGTGGTAACTACAGGCACATCAAGATTCCTGAGAGAAGGCCACGATTTGTTCTTGAAAAGGCAGCCCAAGCCACACAAATTGGATGAAGCTGTTCCACAAACACTACTATCAGGTCCTCCCAGATTCAGTAAGAATGCCTTTCATATTCCCAAACATCTCTCTCTTTTTTTCTTTTCTTTTTTTTTTTCTTTTTCTTTCCCTGCAAAGTCTTTTTTTCCTCATCAGATCTCCAACCTCACATTTTTGCTTCTTTCTGCATTCTCATCTCTTACACTGCCATTTTCCACCCATCACTCTCTCTCATTCCTCTCCCCCTCACTCCCCTGACCACAACCTGTCATTGATGGGATTTCCTTCACACAGCACTCACAGCGTTGTGTGCCAGCCTTTCCCTTGCCCATGCTCAGGGTGGGACAGGCACATAGGCACTGTGCCTCTCCCAGCTGCACCAGTGCATGCAGGGCCATGGTCTGTCACAGGAGTAGCACATCCACACAGGCATTCCTGGTCCCTCCTGGTTAGGACATCAGGGCTACCAATCACTTGAAGAGGAGTAGCTGAAGTGACCTGTCCACAGGCACAGGAGACACAGCTCTCCGAGAAGACACCTAAGCCTGCTCTCCAGGCCCAGGATCATTGACCCAGAAGAGGAAGCTTCCTACCTGAGCAGAAGCTGAGCAGCTCTGAGATCTCTCCAGCCTTTCAGGGCTCAATAGCAGGGAGTATAAGAGCATCCCTGTTGAAGGGAATGTCTGCTCTATCCTGTGAGCATTACAGGCTTTGCGTGTGGGGACATGTAAGTTACTGAAAGCTGAGATGGTTAAAGGCTTCTTAGGCTTCATAAAGGGATAGCAGGACCCTGCTTGTGCTTCTGTCTCTCATTATTGGCAGTGACACAGAATATACATTTTTCACATACAAGGTTTCCCATGTGTACCTTGTTTTTGTTCTAGTCACATGACATGTTTCACCAGCTTGAGGTGTCTTGTGCTTTAGACGTATTCACCATAGGGATGGTGAGAAAGATCTCAGGTGTGACACACTACACAATCCTTTGATCTCACCTAGAACAACCATTTGTGTAGTGTTATTTCCCTCAACGTTATGTTATGGTCAGAAACAGCACACAGTGGTGATCTTAGCTGCTGTTCATTATACCATACACAACCTTTTTGTCATGTGGTATGTTGTGACTCAGAATGAAGAAGTTTTGTCCCAGATCCCTAAATTCCTGTAAGAGGGCTTAGGAAATTCTTACCTTAGGTAGCACACAGCCACCATGTTGAAAGTATCAAGCCTGTGGTTGCAAGAGAACTCTCCTGTACTCTACCTGCCCTGCTGCTCCTCACCTGCTGAAACTTCTCTGATGTGATGTGATGCACTTTGCTGCTCCAGTGAACTCCACAGTTGTCTGATTCTCCCCGCATATTACACTGTTATACAGGGACTGAAAGCTACCAAAACCTACTGTTGCTGAGGACATTTGCAAACAACATAACGGAGAAGTGGTTTTCTCAAATCAGTGTTCTGGAGGGGTCTTCTTTGACAAGCTGAATGGAATTAACTGCTTCCAACAGTGCAGAGAGATGAAAGATTCATGCCCAATAGTTGACTCCAGAAGAGCTGATGTTGACGAAGAGCTGAGGTTGTTTTTCAGACCTCAAGGAAAATCTTCATGACAAGACATGAAGCTGCAGATATCTGCCCAGCTTTCAGCTGTTGTTCACTTGGATAAAGAGGTAAAGATTGGATAAACAGAGGGAACCTCTACATTACAGCCACAGAAATATTTTGTAAAGGGACATTTGGAGGGCTTTTATTCAGTCTCCCAATTCAAGATGTCTTGCTGATATCAGTCAGGTTAGTCATGGCTTTGATTAGCCACGCCTTAGGGACAGAGGCTCAGCCACCTCTCTTGGGTAGCCTGTGCCATTACGGCATTACCTAATAGTGAAGAATTTTCCTAATGACTTACTGGAGCCTCTCCAGATGTGATATGTGGTCATCATCCCTTGTTACATTGTCTGCTACTAATGAGAAAAGTTTGGAACATTGTACTTGTAACTGCCCCTCATGAAACTTAGACCTTTTTTCCTCAGATTAAATACACTCAAAATCTCCTCATAGGACTAGTTTTCTAGATCATCTTGGTAGCCTTCTGCTGCACCTTCTCCCGTTAGTGCACAACCTTTTTGAACAGGAGAGCCCAGAAGTGGACAAACCATTTCAGATGACAACCCACCAGTACCAAGCAAGAGGGTTAATGGTTTCCTACAATCAGCTGAACATGCTTTTAACATCATCCAGTACTTTGTCATGTTTGCAGCGAGAGCATTCATTATTCTTCTGGGCATCCACCATAACTTCCAAGTCCTTTTTGGCAAGGCTTCTGCTGAACTAGTCAGTTCCCAGCCTGTACTGACACCTGGGGCTTATTCTTTTCCCAGATGTGAGCTTTGTACTATTCCGCAACAATCTTCATAAGGTTTTTGTTGATCCAGTCTTAATGTTGTTTCTTAAAGTTTCATAATGTCCCTTTGGAATGAAGCTCTGTCATTTGTCATATCATCTACTCTGTCTAACTTAGTGTCATTCAAAAATTTGGTGAAGTCGAATTTTGTGTCATCATGAGTGGGCTTCTTGAATTCCTCTCAATTGAATATGTTTTGCAGGGGAAAAAAATCCTCAGGAAGCCAGTGATCTTCTGTCTTTGTGAAATAAGCACGTGGGGAAAGTTGGTGGGAAAGAGGAGTCAAGTGAGACTGACTCAATAAGGTTAAAGTCAATGCAGCTAAAAAAAGCTGTAAATAGTTGAAGCTTGTGATACTGCACTGTTTTAATTTAGAAATTAAAATTTTACATATGTACCTACCATACAGGTACATTTGCATGTTTCCAGCTTGTAAGCTGAACTGCACTGAATGGGAATGGAAGAGAAGTTCTCAGTAGCCAGCGTTTGGCAGTCTGTAGGTTCTTCCACATCCTCACTCCAGTCTAGTTGCCCATCTAAAAAGCATCTTCTCACTCTTTGTCTCTCAGCAACCACAGGGCTCAGGAGAAGAAAATAACATATCTTAAGGGCTGGCAGAAAGTGAGGCAGCTGCCTGATCTCCATCTCAAGAGGGATCTATTTTCAGTACGCCTGAATCCTCTCCCCCACGGAAAATGTCAGCACGCCGGTGCCTTGCCCACATCACATTGCTGTGCAGGACAGTCTGTATCCAGAGATGGCTTTCAGGTTGCCTCTTCTCTTTTGACTGTGCTGTGGTTTGCTTCTGGTCACAGCAGAGTCTAGCCCTGCAGAGATGGAAACAGGATTGACAGAAAGTTCATGACTGACAGGCAACTTTTGCATTTTTCCTTTTGCATCATGACACTTGCAAAAATATTTTCTTATTCTAACAATTTAAAATGCTTGTTCTTCTAGAGGGGTTGTTAGAATAATCTTGATATTTAGTTTGCAAAGCACTGCATTGTTTAATGCTGAATACTGTCAGGCCCCTGCACCCCTGTTGGTCTAAGCTACAAGGATTATCTTTGTATTATGGTGCAGCTGACAGAAGAGTAAGCAGACACACCTGGCATCATCTATAGTGGCTGCTTTATGGTGAAGGTAGATCTATTTAATGTGAAATACATACGCTTTAGCTGAACTCAGTATGCAAAGTGTTCTCAGCATGAGAGCTACACCTCCATATACAAGATCTTGGAGAATTTTCGTAGAATCATAGAATGGTTTGGGTTGGAAGGGACCTTAAGGATCACCCAGTTCCAACCCCTCTGCCATGTGGTGGTTTTACCTTGCTAGACTGCTGAACTCCACCACAACTGCTCTCTCAATCCCCCTCCTCAGAAAAGGATGGGAAGAAGAAAAGGAAAAAAATAATTTAACTAAAGGGAAAAACAAACAAACAAACAAACAAACAAACAAAACAACAAACAAACCAAGAAAAGGCTGTGTGGAAGCACAGAGGAAAGAAATTACTCTACTTCCCACCAACGAGCGATGGTTGACCACGTCCTCAAAGCAGGGCCTCAACGCATGTAGCCGTTGTTTGGGAGGACAGACGTTTTCACAACGAGAGCCCACCCCTCCCCTCTTTTTCCTTTTTGCACCTTTTATTGCGGAGTGTGACATTATATGGTAGGGAATATCCCTTTGGTTGGTGATGTTCCTTCCTCACCTCTTGCCCACCCCCAGCCTGCTGGCTCTTGAGGGGTTGGAGGGAGTCCTGATGCTGTGCCAACATTGCTCATCAGACACAACACTGGTGTGATACCAATGCTGTTCCAGCTACAAGTGCAGTGCACAACACAGTATGGGCTGCTGCAGGGAAAGTTAACTCCATCCCAGCCAGACCCAGTACAGATGCCATCCACTAGATCAGGTTGCCCAAGGCCTCATCCAACTTGGTCTCAAACACCTCCAGTGATGAGGCATCCACAACTTCGCTGGACAACCTGTTCCAATGCCTTAACACCCTCTGAGCAAAGAATTTCCTCTAACATCTAATCTGAAACTCCCCTCTTTTAGTTTAAAACCATTCCCCCTTAGAATCATAGAGTCATAGAATATCCTGAGTTGGAAGGGACCCATAAGGATCATCAAGTCCAACTCCTGGCACCACACAGGTCTACCCAAAAGTTTAGACCATGTGACTAAGTGCACAGTCCAAACACTTCTTAAACTCCGACAGGCTTGGCGCAGTGACTACTTCCCTGGTGAGCCTGTTCCAGTGTGCGACCACCATCTCAGTGAAGAAACTCTTCCTAATGTCTAGCCTAAACCTCCCCTGCATCAGCTTGACACCATTCCCGCGGGTCCTATCGCAGGTCACTAGAGAATAGATCGGCGCCTGCCCCTCCACTCCCCCTTGAGAGGAAGCTGTAGACTGCAATGAGATCTCCCTTCAGCCTCTTTTCGAGGCTGAACAGGCCAAGTGACCTCAGCCGCTCCTCATGCGTCTTCCCCTCTAGTCCCTTCACCATCTTCATGTAGCCCTTGTCCTATTATTACCTGTCTGAGTAAAAATTTGCTTTGTGTCTTTATTATAAGCCCTCTTTAAGTATAGAAAGGCTGCAATGAGCTCTCCCCAGAGCCTTCTCTTCTTTAGGCTGAACAGCCCCAACTCTCAGCCTTTCTTCATAGGAGAGGTGCTCCAGCCCCTTGATCATCTTTGTGGCCCTCCTCTGGACCTGTTCTAACAGCCCCATATCCTTCTTGTGCTGGGGGCCCCAGACCTGAATGCAGGACTCCAAGTGGGGCCTCACAAGGGCAGAGCAGAGGGGGAAAATCGCCTCCCTCTCCTGCTGGCCACTCATCCTCTGATGCAGCCCAGGATGCTTCTGGGCTGCAAGAGCGCTCTGCTGGCATATGTCAAGCTTTTCATTCACCAGAACTCCCAAGTCCTTCTCTGCAGGAGAGGTCTCAGTGAGTTCTTCTCCCAGTCTGTACTCATGTCTGGGATTGCCCCAGCCCACATGCAGCACCTTGCACTTGGACTTGTTGAACCTCATTCAGTTTAGTGGGCCCACTTCTCAAGCTTGTCCAGGTCCCTTTGGATGGCATTCTTTCCTTCTGTTGTATCGACTGCACCACTCAGATTGTTGTCATCTGCAAACTTGTTGAGGGTGCACTCAGTCCCACTATGTCATTGATAAAGATATTAAACATTACCGGTCTCAAGGCAGACCCCTGAGGGACACCACATCACTGGCCTCCACCTGGATATGAAGCCATTGACCCACTCTCTGGGTGTGGCCTTCAAGCCAATTCCTTATCCACTGAATGGTCCACACTTCAAATCCATCTCCCTCAAATCTGGAGATCAGGATGTCATGTGGGAGTATGTTAAAGGTCTTACAGAAGTTCAGTAATATGACATCAATTTTGCTAGATTTCAGTAAACCTTCAGAGTCTTGATTGATACAAATCCCCTTTCAGGGTATGGTTCACTCCAAGATATTAAACAAAGCCCACATGCCCATAATCACATTATGCTAAATTTGGGTTTATACTAGTACTGAAATATTAATAAAGTGCTAGTAATGTGGCTATATGTCAATGCTTGTGATAGGCACAAAAAATCAGATTACAATTCTATGCTAAGAACAGTTTCTCCTTCTCTGAGCAGATGTCAGTACACATAGCTACACTGTGGATTTGTATATGCACACAAAAGTGTTCTGCTAAAGGAGGACCTCCTCAAACACCTGATACAGAGTTAGTTGGGAAAGTATGTCCTGCAATTCTTTTATGCCCTGAGCAATCTGGTAGCATTCCCAGCCTTCCCTGTAGGATGAGACTGCCTGCAGTTTTCTGAGTTCTCCTTTGAAGGGTTATATTTTTTATCTACAGGTAATCTTCAAGAACTCTTTTTATGCCATATGTGCATGGCAGTCAGTTGCTTTCCTTCCCTTGACCAGTGCCTATGGTTGGTTGGGCTCTGGACTTTTGAGGCAAATTCCCATTCTCCTCAACCAGAGACGGTGTCATTTACCCCTTTATGATAACAGGTTTCCAGACTCCTCATGAAGTGTTGTCCTCTGTGTCAATGTATGTTGGGTAGAATAACCCAGACCTTCCAAGCTCTTGTGTAAATACTTTATCATTCTGCTGTCTGCAAGGTTCCTTGGTAAAGAGATGTTCTCTCTTGGAAGTTACCTCCTTAATATCTCTAACACATGCTAAGGAAAGTGTTTGACTTTGGTTTCCGTCAGTAAATCAAGCTCTTCATTACCACAGCCATCTTTTCACTTAACTAAGTGGATGTTAAGTTGATCCTGTTACTCCATCTGCACAGAACCAGTTCCTGCAGATGATTCTTAGGACTGTTTAAGAAATGGTAAAATATTGAAAACTTCAGCAAATACATAAAGACTAACAGGTTGGTTGTAAATTTGAAGAGCTATTGGGAATTCACCTTTGTTGATTCACCTGCAGTAATCAGTGCACTCAGACAATGCAAACCATGATAGTACTTTAACCAAAGAGTGGCTTAATTCCTGTTATCTTTAGATCAGAAAGGATGTGATTTCATCCTTTTGGGTGTGGTAGAACTGTGCAGTAGTTTGCTTGAAAGATCCATACTTACATGACCAAAAGTTAGAGGAGATACTGCTTGAAGATATTTTAGTACAAATATGTGAACTGACTGTCATTCAAAGATGTGTTCCCTTGTCTTCAAGAACTGATGTCTACGTGAATGTCTATCTCCCTCTTCCTTGTCACTTCTACCTCAGAGTCCCAGAGGAGTCCCGAAGTCTTTCTGATTCTGCAGTTGCTCAGGACCATTTAACTTGAAGTGTTCTCTATACTATTGATATATATGCACAAATAGGTACTACTTAGTCAAAAAACAGAGGTCAATACTGGGTCCAACAGTGCAGATGAAGGATGGAGTCCTTCACCTGGGGAGGAACATCCCCAGGCGACAGTACATGCTGGGGACTGACCAGCTGGAAAGTGGAAAGCAGCTTTGCAAAAAAGGACCTGGGAGTCCTGGTGGACAACCAACTTGAACATGAGCCAGCAACATGCCCTTTCCACAAAGAAGGAGAATGGTCATCCGGTTTGCATAAGAAGTGTCACAGAAGGTTGAGGGAGGTGATCCCCTCTACTCAGCACTGGTGAGGCCACACCTGGAATGCTGGGTCAAGTTCTGGGCTCTCCATTACAAGAGACTACATGGACATACTGGAGAGAATCCAACTAAGGGCCAGAAAGATTATGAAGGGACTGGAGATTCTCAGCAATGAGGAAAGGCTGAGAGATGGACTGTTCAGCTTTGAAAAGAAAAGACTTGGAGAGGATCTCACAATGTATAAATACATGAACAAAGGATGTAGAGAAGAGAAAACCAGGCTTTTTCCAGTGGTGTCCAGTGACAGGACAATGGGCACAAACTGAAATGTGAGAGGCTCCTGCCTCAGCCTGAGGGGAGCAAACCCCTAGCTCTCCCAACCTGGGTGAGGCTTCTCAGCCATCTTTGCTCCTCCCAGGCCTTGCTCTTTGTGTGAGGTCTTCTGAACTCTGCTCTGAGCTGCCAAGGCCCTCCTGTCCCCTCCTAGGCCACGACCTATAACCACTGTGTTGTTGGGCACCACTTGGAAACCCAGCACCCTGGCTTGGACTGGGTTTGGGCTCCAGGCTTGGGCTCAGATGCCCAAAATGTGGGTGCTCCAGTGCCAGAGCCTTCCTTGGAAAAGGCCTTCATGCACAGAGCAGTGCCTGATGCTGGGTATTACATCAGATCCCATGAATCATCTTTCTAACCTTGTCCCTGTATTACCCACTGACATCTTTTAATGACCAAAATGCCAGTGACCAGGAGAAAAGTTTGTTGAAATCTGACTGGATTTAAAGCAGCTTACATGACAATGCCCATTTCCTATATTAGTCACTCTCCAGGACATCCAGCAAATCCCTCTTTCCCACACTATCAGCACTCAAGGGGCATGTTTGCCAACACCAGTACTCTGGTATAGGTAACACAGTGTTTTTTGGACTGTGTGAATGTGTGGAAGACATATGTGATGAGATGGGAATGCTGGACTAAGGATGTATCCGGCACAGAGCATCTGGGACTGCATGCTGAGGTGAAATTTGTGTGTATGTGTCTAATTATTTCTATAGGTGTGACTGACTAGAGGGATTTTTCTGTCAATTGTAGGTAGGAAAAAAGATGTGGGGGCCTTTTGTTAGATCAGAGTTATCTTTCCTTGAGTTATAGGCAGGTAAGACCTGGATAAGCTTAAAGATTTTCGGCAAAAGAATGGAGCATCTCTTGCTCACTGGCACTGACCTGCAAATCAGAAGTCTCAGGAGGCTGTAACCTCTCCTACAACATGAGTTGGTGCATAAAGTCACAACAACATTTCTTGGATAATCTCTCAAATTTTGCAATCTGAAGCGTGTACAGAGGCACAAATGCACACGACTCAGTGTGTATGCTCTTCCTGATACCTCTGAAGTTGCCTCACATCTCTCTCAGAGACACCATCCTAAAAACCCAGTTAGGACCAAGTCTCTCACTACTGTGGCTTGTGGCTGAACATGCTGCCGTACTTTTAACCCTTGTAAGACGTTCTATGCCTGCACTTCTGCTTTCAGGATTTTACCATCACAACTGCCAAAGCTTTTGAAAATGCTAATTTATCTTTTAACATCCTGTTTTATCTATTGTACTGCTGGGTTAGCTGCAGCACACACATACCAAGCAATCCTCCCTGGGTCATACACTGAGTCGGTGGGAAAGTCAGCAATAAGTCTGCATCCAAGTTCTCTAAGTGCTTTGACTAGTCCGGATTCCCTCCTTAACACCCTTGTCAGATTGTTTATAGAAGATGTATTCATATAGTCAGTAAGACATCAAAATTTTCTAATTATATCTAGTCATGTCAAATGACAATTATGCCCTTAGTTCAGTTTGCCAGACAATGCTTTACCAAAGAAGGTTTGCCAAAAATTTTTTGACCGAAGAAAGAGTAGGCATCTGCAGCATCTGCAAATGAGATCGTATATAATATCCCTGCAGCAAGTCTGCCCTGTCTTCACGGAAAGCTTCAAGGTAAGTGTATGGGATCTGCGGGCTTGCAGGAAGGGGATGGTGTCCTTATACACCACAGTATTTGTGCCTCCAGTGCTCATTTCCATGAGTGGACTCAATTTCTCTGCTCAAGTTTTAAATCTGCTTTCAAGACACCTGCACATTTTCACTCTGGAATTCTGTGCAGCAGCAAGTAGGGAATTGCCATTTGTGTTTTGCAGTACTGACCAGCTGCCAGGGTGCAAGCCACCAACCTGGTGCCACGAGAGGTAAGAATTTGATTTATTAATTCTTAGAGGGCAGAGAAAGATCTTTTTGGGTGGGATTTCTGTATGGCTGCATGAATGGTCACTGTTTCACCTTATAATCAAAACCAGCGTGATTACAGTAGGCAGGTGGTGGGGTACCCACAGCTGGTAAGGTTTTCAAGTGACTGTGTTTGAATCCTCTGACAACTGATGTAAGACCAGAAAATTCCCATGGGGATATTCTTCACCTTACTTAACTGACCAAACAGGGAGTGAGGCGTGCTGGCTTCACATCATTGTTATGGCAGCAATAGAACAGGACTAAGATGAACAAAGGTGGAAAAAGTGCAAAATTGTACATCCTACCTCAGAATGTATGAATTAATAAATCATCTGAGCATACAGAGATTCTAACCATCTTTGCAAAATGCAAGGCTCTCTCACGTACCCATTTTCTTTATCCAGACAAAAAAAAAAAAAAAAAAAAGAGACTTCTTAACTGTTGAACAGAGGGAATAAATTTCACTAATGTAGATAGAGAATTTTCAAGTGCAGTTGGCTAACTTAGCTATCCACATGTTTAACAAAACATCTAAAGAAGTATTCTTGTTTTCTAAAGTTTGGAGAACTCACCTGCTCCTGGATGTTTTTTTAAGGAAGTATTTATCTGGGAGCTTCATACAAGCGTAGCAGTTCCAATTTCAGTGCTTGAATTTTGTTTCACTCAAGTCAGAACTTTGGGGCTGGGATTATTTAGATATTGTACTTAACAATGACAAACGCATAAACAAATTAAATTACGGCAGAGTACTAAAAGATAAAAGACTTGCCCTTTTCTTCTGTTGGCAACTTCAGTAGCAAAATTCATTAATTTCCCATGGCCTTCCTTTTACCATCGGAGTTAATAAGTAAATGCCCCATTGGTTCAATATTTTCCAGGACTGTAGGTCTCCTATACTACAGCTTTTCAGAAATGTTTCTCCACTTTTACTCTTTTCAACAAAATGTTCCACTTGTATTTCTACTTCTAATAGTGAAGTCTTATTAAGTCTTATTAAGTCTTATTAAGTCTTATATAGTCTTATTAAAACTTGCTAAGTAGCTTCACTCTCATCTTACAGATATGGTATTCTTAAAAAGCCAAACTTTCAGTTGTGCAAGGTGATTAGATATTGCTCTCCTAGAAGTCTGAAGAACTAGGCTACATCAATTATATCCTCATTTTCTAAGTAACCTAAAGATTAGGATCTTCAGATAGGTCATTACAGATGTTCCAAATATTAGATTGTGATGAGAAAACAAGGAACATGATGTAAAAGATTTCCCAGTCTTACAGAATAGACATAAATAATCAATGCCATATTACTTCTAGCCATTAGAGTCTTCTGCTGACGTGCCTTCGGTAAAGCACAGACATGGCCTCTGCAGATGCTGAGATGGCTGTCTTTGGGGAGGCGGCTCCCTACCTCCGAAAGTCAGAAAAGGAGAGAATTGAGGCCCAGAACAAACCTTTTGATGCCAAGTCATCCGTCTTTGTGGCCCATCCGAAGGAATCCTTTGTAAAAGGGACAATCCAGAGCAGGGAAACAGGGAAGGTTACTGTCAAGACTGAAGCAGGAGAGGTAAGAGAAAAGGAATCTTCAGATCAATATTTGATTCACACTGAACTTTTAGCTGACATATGCAGACATATTCTTTCATTTCCTTGGCAGACTCTGACCGTGAAGGATGATCAGGTCTTCTCCATGAACCCTCCCAAGTATGATAAAATCGAGGACATGGCCATGATGACCCACCTCCACGAACCCGCTGTGCTGTACAACCTCAAAGAGCGTTACGCAGCCTGGATGATCTACGTAAGTACCAGCAGCTGCATTCCTTTGGGTAGCTGGAAGGCCTGCTGTGCCAGGCTGAGCAGAAGCCAATGTGCTGTCTCCCTTCCTCGCAGACCTACTCGGGTCTCTTCTGTGTCACTGTCAACCCCTACAAGTGGCTGCCGGTGTACAACCCGGAGGTGGTGTTGGCCTACCGAGGCAAAAAGCGCCAGGAGGCCCCTCCACACATCTTCTCCATCTCTGACAATGCCTATCAGTTCATGCTGACTGGTGAGTGCCTGATCTCATTCAAAGCAATCTAAACCAAAAAGCCTCACGGCTCTTACTGGAGCATGTGACAAGGCAGCTACAAACACCATGGAGCTGAGTGAGAGAAATTGACAATTGCAAGACAAACTGTACCAGAAGCATGCATACATTGAGCACTGTGTGCTATTGTACCCAATTCTACACTCTCCCATCACAGACATAATACTGAGCTCATATTTTTTTTTTTTTTTCAGTGAGGGAACAGAAAGCATACAATCTTTGTATGCATACCATACAATATGGTATGTATGATTGTATGATACCATACAATCTTTGCTTTGAACACAGGTAGTCAGTTTGATTTGATTCCTTGATGAGAACTGTGTGAAGGGCAAGTGCATACACAGTTTGTCTGAGGACCATGTGCATCTGAGAGTTGTATGGGTCCAGCAGAGCTTGTATTTACTACTGTTAGGATGTGGAAGGAAATTCAGTACTGTCTTCTAGGAGTTACTGTTTGGACTTTCTGGAGAAGCCCCAACTTACATTTACAGATTTACTTTTCAGTCAACTAACTCAGTTCTATTCAGGACAATGGCTAAAAACTTTCATTCTGCCTCTTTCACAGACCGCGAGAACCAGTCAATCCTGATCACGTAAGTACACTTCCTGCTCGGGTCCCTGCAGGGCTACCCTGGACCAGGGTGTCTGCTGCCTGACCACACTCTCTCTGCTTCTCTATTTCATTTGGCAGTGGAGAATCTGGTGCAGGGAAGACTGTGAACACAAAGCGTGTCATCCAGTACTTTGCAACAATTGCAGCTAGTGGGGAGAAGAAGAAGGAGGAGCAGTCTGGCAAAATGCAGGTACATTAATAGGTAGTGGCTTGAATCAGTGTTTTTTTCTGTTCCTTGTTTTTGGAAAGTATATCGAGGAATAATTATTGTCCTGTAGGGAACACTTGAGGACCAAATCATCAGCGCCAACCCACTGCTGGAGGCATTTGGAAATGCCAAGACTGTGAGAAACGACAACTCCTCGCGCTTTGTGAGTTGTAGCTTTGGACAAAATCCCTCCTAACAGTAGTGATGAGGCTAGTGGCATTCTTACATAAAGAGATGTCAAAAGAATCTATCCAGGCTGAAGTGGTTCTTTTTCCCCTCAACAGGGCAAATTCATCAGAATCCACTTTGGGGCCACAGGCAAACTGGCTTCTGCTGACATTGAAACTTGTAAGTGACATCCTGGCATGATCACACCCCTTCCTAAATTCCTACCTCCGTGTGCTTTCTTGTGCCTATCACTTTCTACCTTCCTTACCAGATCTGCTGGAGAAGTCCAGAGTCACTTTCCAGCTCAAGGCAGAAAGAAGCTACCACATTTTTTATCAGGTCACCTCCAACAAGAAGCCAGAGCTAATTGGTAGGAGGCATCACTGAGCTTTTTTTGGAGGAAGATCACTGAGCACCAATGAATTACACTGTAGAAACAATGAAATTTAACCCATCAACATTTGTTTTCAGAAATGCTCCTTATCACTACCAACCCATATGACTACCCTTTTGTGAGTCAAGGTGAGATCACTGTTCCCAGCATTGATGACAAGGAGGAGTTGATGGCTACAGATGTAAGTAACTTGTGAAACAGGCAAGCTGGTACAGGTCATACATCATATAACAGGCAAATATTCCACTTTACTGATTCTATTACCAGAGTGCCATTGACATCCTGGGCTTCACTGCTGATGAAAAGACTGCCATCTACAAGCTGACAGGGGCTGTCATGCACTATGGGAACTTGAAGTTCAAGCAGAAACAGCGAGAGGAGCAGGCAGAGCCAGATGGCACAGAAGGTATTGTCAAACTCAGAAATTAAATATTCTCTGAGCCACTCTGTATGTGAAAGAAACAGAGTCATCTAAAGTTAGATTTTAGGATTTCAAGGAAAACAGCAAGTCAGAAAAAAATCTCACTTCTCCTCACAGTACATCATTTTCTCTGATGTATAATCTCTGGATTTACGTATCCTATACAGTGAAAAATTGACATTTTAAACTGCCTTCTAAACAGTGCCAGGAAGCCAGTAGCCATGGATGCCTTTACTGTAACATTACTAGTCATATTTTTATTGGGAATGCCTGGCAATCTTTGTGGAACAATAAAGTGATTCAGCTCTAACAGGATAGGGGGCCATATTTTCATTCACCCTCACCTGTCAGATGTCCAGGGAACTCTGATGAGAGAGGTCGATTTGATTCCTCTCTGTCAGAGCAGGAGCTAGAACCCATGCCTCCGGTTTTCAGAGTCTTCTCTTTTTAAAGAACTAGGCAGAAGTTGGGAAGTGCCATAGTCATGTCTGAAAAAGGATGAAAACCACTGAATTTTACAGAAGATCAGTAGAAACCAAAGCTCAGAAAGGGCTGTAGATGCTGAATCCGAAATAGTACAGAGAGATCCTCTGTGTGTTCCACTCTAAATATTTGGGTGTTTTTGATCACATTTGGAGTATAGCTCATTACCTGCCTGAGGTCACTGCAACTTCTGAGCTACACACATACTAGAAATATTCAGATTAACAAGCTGCAGATTTTTTTTGAAAACTTCATTGCATTTTGCATGCTTCAATGAAGACCTTCAAACATAAGTTCTTTCAGAAAAGTTCAACATGCATAATTAAGACTTTGCTGCTATACAGATTATATCTGTGACAGTCTTTCAACATATTTCAAAGAACAGAAACCTGAACACTGCAGCCCTTAGAGATCCAAAATCTATATGACAAAAAATTCTATTTTTTTTCCTGTCTATCTTTGCTATTTAGTTGCTGACAAGGCTGCCTACCTGATGGGCCTGAATTCAGCTGATATGCTCAAGGCATTGTGTTACCCTCGAGTCAAAGTTGGGAATGAATATGTGACCAAGGGTCAAACTGTGCAACAGGTGAGAAACATGGTAACCTGTAACCATGCTTTGAAATAATATCCCTTTGATTCTCCTCTGCTCTGTGTTCTAACTGCAGGCATTTACTTTTGTTTTAGGTTCACAATGCTGTAGGTGCTCTGGCAAAGGCTGTCTATGAGAGGATGTTCTTGTGGATGGTTGTTCGTATCAACCAGCAGCTGGATACAAAGCAGCCCAGGCAGTACTTCATTGGTGTCTTGGACATTGCTGGGTTTGAGATCTTTGATGTGAGTAACAAAGATTTGGTAAGAGCTGCTTAGAAATGACAGCTGGGTGTTCTGACAACTCTCAGACATATTTTTAAAGAACACATATGATCAACTCCTTTTTTTTTTTTTTGTAGCTAATTGCCTCTTTTTTTTTTTTTGTCATGAAGTAAAAAATGACTTCTGAAAGGACTTTTCTTATAACAATAGGCTCATTTTCAAGATGTGCAAACTCAAAAGAGCAGAAAGGTTCAAGCAGAAAAATTTCTTAGTTTAAATGATCAAGTTCAACACAGTATAAAACACATACATCATAATAGGCCTAACTTTGTATTTTTTATTCTGTAATTTGTTCTAAGATAACATAGGAAATACATTCTATTTTCACAGTTTTATCGAGGAGAAAAATATAATTGTGAACAATGAATGTCATGCATTTCTCTATTTTGTTATATAGATGTAAAGCTGACTGAAGAAATGCTCAGTCACTATGAAACCAAAGTAACTGCATTCCTTATTTTTAAAGGATAAGGTTTTGCAGTTACTGCTGCATCTTGCAGATATGGATCTTTCTCATTCTATTTCCAGTTCAACAGCTTTGAGCAGCTGTGCATCAACTTCACCAATGAGAAACTGCAGCAGTTCTTCAACCACCACATGTTCGTGCTGGAGCAGGAGGAGTACAAGAAGGAAGGGATTGAATGGACATTCATTGACTTTGGGATGGACCTGGCTGCTTGCATTGAGCTCATTGAGAAGGTATGGGCATGGGAATATTATAATTACTTAGTCTAATTTTTCAAAGGGATCGCTCACGTTCATGTCCAAATGTTCAACTTTTGTTATTCAAGAATACTTAGCTGCTTAGTTTATTTTATCTGTCAAATGAGACATTAAGGTGGTGTCACAGGGCAGGTTTGAACTGATATTTTCTGAAGTGCCAAAAGATTGTTAAACTCCCAACAAAACTGTATTTTTTTTTTCAAAACAGATAGAAACAGTTTCCAGTTAAAAGTCTCCAGCTCACCTTTCAGGTCCAACAGACTTGTGCTCCTACAGCAAAATAGATATATCGTTTGTAAAATAAACATAGAAGATGGAAATGCATAACTGATTGCAAACGGTTGCACTTAATGTGAATCCTTTGATTTAGAATAAGAAGGTATTCATATTGAACATGGAATTTAATGTTCATTGGCTGTCAAGATGATAAGAAATTATAATCACAGAACTGTAAGATCATTTAATCTAACTCCCTTGGTCAAAGCAGGGTTAACTAGACAGGTTTCTCAGGACCATGTAAAGCTCGGTTTTGAATATCTCAGATGATACTCTAGGAATAGATACTCTGGGGAATCTGTTCCAACGGTTGACCACTCTCACAGTAAAAAAAACATTTTCTTACATTTAAATGGAATTTCCTGTAATTCGATTTGTGCCTGTGGCACCTTGTACTGTCACTGAGAACTGCTGAAAAGAGACTGGCTTCATCTTCCTTCCCACCCCCCATTAAGTATTTATACACATTGGTAAGATCCTCCGGAGCCTTCTCTTCTCATGGCTCAACAGTCTCAGCTCTCTCAGCCTCTGCTTGTATGTCAGATATTCCAGTCTAAATATATTAGTGGCCCTTCACTGTGCTTACTCTAGTATGCCTATGCTTCTCTTGTACTGGGGAGCCCAGAACTGGACAAAGCACTTCAGATGTTTCTCAGCAGAGCTGAGTAGAGAGGAAGGATCACCTCCCTCAACCTGCTGATAATATTCTTCTCAATGCAGCACAGGATAGGTGCCTGCCTTTTCTGTAGGGGTGTACTGTATACTCATTTTGGTTCAATTACTTTTATGACATCTGTATATGTTTGTGTTCCTCTGAATAAGAAGGTAGTGCCCTGGTTATATAAAGAAGCTTTTCAACACAAACTAAAGGAATTTCCATTTATCATTATGAATCATTTGGTGTAAAAAACATAACTATCAATATGTTTAATCACATTTTCTAGCATAAAATGTGACTGAAAAATAGCTTTTTCTGATGAGCACTTATGCCTGTGTTCTGCTACTCTGACTAGGTAAAGACCATAATTGCCCATAAAACTAAATTGCAATTTGTCTCTCTTGTGTGTTTCTTCCAGCCTATGGGCATCTTTTCCATTCTGGAAGAGGAGTGCATGTTCCCCAAGGCAACTGACACCTCTTTCAAGAACAAGCTTTATGACCAGCATCTGGGCAAGTCCAGCAATTTCCAGAAGCCCAAGCCTACCAAAGGCAAGACTGAGGCCCACTTCTCCCTGATACACTATGCTGGCACAGTGGACTACAACATCACTGGCTGGCTTGAGAAGAACAAGGACCCCTTGAACGAAACTGTCATTGGGTTATACCAGAAGTCTTCACTGAAAACATTGGCCTTACTGTTTGCCAACTATGGTGGAGCAGAAGCAGGTCAGATCTATGAAAGTCATATTTTCACTGATGTACAGCTTAGAAAAAGGAATTGTAAGAGGCAATAACAAAAATATAAAATCTATTTTATATATTTTTAATTTTGCAGAGGCTAGTGCTGGTGCTGGCAAGAAAGGTGGCAAGAAGAAAGGTTCTTCATTCCAGACTGTCTCAGCTCTTTTCCGGGTGCAGTACAAAGTTCAATATTTTTTTCCTAATATAAGGAGGAAATTCGTCACTTAAAATAGCCCATCTTTTTTTGGCTTAGTTGTGTAAAAAAAAAAATTGATGTTCTTGGGCCTTAGGAGAAAATCCACTGTAACTTATTTATGCTCTTTTCCATTGAATGCACAACATTTGGCTGTGTCCACTTCTCCAGAAAACTTCTAAAATATACCTAGAAGACACAGATTTCCTTTAGATGCCCACCTCTGCTTCAGAACCTTTTATTACCTTTTAACCATTGTTTATGCACAGAGGCCTGGAGGCAAGCTGTTTGCTCCATTTGTATCTCTAGTATTTTTTCCATGATTCATGGATCAGTTATGCTTGAAATAAACCTTGGGCTATGAATTTTTAAGATGTGAGATACTTGGCAGTTTTTTCTTATAACCAAGCTTTGCTGCCTGGCTGCTCCATACACTTCTGTCAGGTAAAATGCTGAGTCTCCCCTGAGGCTATTTATTATGATATTCACTCATTATGATATTCACTCATTATGATATTCACTCATTATGATATTCACTCAGGGCTCTCTTCTTGATCCAGCCTAATTCCTCCTACATATCTGTTGTCATATGATTCTTGATCACCTGACATAGCCTCTAGCCAGTACTCTGAAACATGATATGGACTTTGTGTATACAACCTAGGATAAATAATCATAGATCTAGGCTATGTTTGCAAGGCTTTTGCCTTGCAAATGGGAAATTATTGCCAGCACATATCATTCAAAAATAATGTAATAAGCCCGTGTTTAAGATCATAATACTTTAAGAAGTAAGAGGTGAACCTTGCTGCATTTAGGTTGTATTGCTCTTAAGTTTTCAGACTTTCTTCCAATATCCGGCTGGTTTAGGCATTTTAAAGTTTAGACATGTTAATGTTTGGACTACTTAATTTAGGTAGTCTGAAATGTTCTCTGGAGGTACCTGCCTCCCTACCCTAATTATAGACAATAATTATTTATAAATAATTATACAGATATTAGTTACAGACCAGCCCTGGGATTCATCTCACCTTGTTCTCATCTTACCTTACTTACAAGCAAAACATGAAATCGAGACACATAAAATTCAGCCTGTTACTCTTGCTTTTAGTGGAGAAAATAGGAAGGTTCTATGTAGTGTGAACCATATGACCCACCTTAAATGTCTACTGTAGTATGCTTCAAACCGCATCAGAGGAGTATCAGTATATCCCTCCTGGAACGTATAATGGAAGAAGGATATAATTTCTAATGAAGGTATTTCACTAGAGTCAGTGAAATGTCATAAAACTGTATGTTTAAGAGTACAGAGTTCCTACAGACTAAACAGACAAGCTTAATACCTTAAGTTAATAATAACAAAGATATGTGGAAAGTCAGAAAACTGGTGCAGGTGGCTTCAGTTCAGGATTCTGCAAGCTAATATTTGATAACACATTATCTCAGTACAAATTGCTTGATGCTTACATTGGAAATTACATTTGCTAATATAAACTTTTGTTAATGACTCTCCCAGGAAAATTTAAACAAGCTGATGACAAATCTGAGAAGCACCCACCCCCATTTTGTACGCTGCATCATCCCAAATGAAACAAAAACGCCTGGTAAGAGACTTACATATAGAAAGTCTTCAATATGGTGCAGGTCTTCCCTGATGTATTACAGAATACAACATCCATTTGTGCTCTGAATTGTTAGGTGCCATGGAACATGAGCTGGTGCTGCATCAGCTTCGGTGTAATGGTGTGCTGGAAGGGATCAGAATTTGCAGGAAAGGATTTCCCAACAGAGTCCTGTATGCAGATTTTAAACAGAGGTCAGACTGCTTCCCGTTCCTAGATCATTTTGGCCATCTTAAGTAGCTTATGAAATTTAAAATTCACCTCTGGTGAATAGAACCTTCTCTAACATTTACATTTAGCAGTGGAGTTACGTTCTCTTTTTTGTAGTGTATCAGTCAATTGGTCTCAACAACAGACCTCCTTATATTACCATTTTCTCCCCCAGATACAAAGTATTAAATGCAAGTGCTATTCCAGAGGGACAGTTCATTGACAGCAAGAAGGCTTGTGAGAAACTTCTTGGATCAATTGATATAGACCACACACAATATAAATTTGGTCACACCAAGGTACCAAAACTGTTTGTTTCAAGTACTGTGTGTTTTTGTTCTGTACAGCTTAAGAATGATACTGAGATACTTCAGAAAGCACGTGAAATCATCAAACACTGACACGTCAGTGTTTAAAACACATCAACTAAATACTTTTTGACTCACCACTTCAATAAAACAGTGAAATTCATTGTCATAGGATGATTCTAATTCAGGGTTCCTAATTGAAGACAAAGTTGTAGAATAGAAGAATCAAGGATTAATAAAAACAAATGAATAAGATCTGGCTATTATAGTTTCTCAACTGCAGTAATATGACTGCAATAACCAGACCAGGATGCCTGAAGATATAAAAGAGGATCCATCACTGCATACATTCTTTGTGGTTTTGCTCTTTCTCTTAACTTCCCATATAATCTGCCATGGCAGACGGGATATGGGCCACTGTGAACAGCAAGCTCATAGACTATACCTATTTTTATGTTCTTACCTAAGGTGTTCTTCAAAGCCGGGCTAGTAGGCCTTTTGGAGGAGATGAGGGATGAGAAGCTGGCACAGCTCATTACTCGCACACAGGCCAGGTGCAGGGGTTTCCTAATGAGAGTGGAGTACCAGAAAATGGTGGAGAGGAGGTAAACATTTATTTAAATCAAGTTCACTGTATTTGGTATATTTTGTCATCTGCGCCTAAATTTTTAATATTTATTTCACTTACCTTTCAGAGAGTCCATCTTCTGCATCCAGTACAATATTCGTGCATTCATGAATGTCAAGCACTGGCCCTGGATGAAGCTGTTCTTCAAGATCAAGCCCTTGCTGAAGAGTGCAGAATCTGAGAAGGAGATGGCCAACATGAAACAAGAGTTTGAGAAAACCAAGGAAGAGCTTGCAAAGTCTGAGGCAAAGAGGAAGGAGCTGGAGGAGAAAATGGTGAAGCTGGTGCAGGAGAAAAATGATCTGCAGCTCCAAGTGCAGGCTGTGAGTAGGACCAGTGTGCCTCATTCTAACTTAACAGTGGCTACAAGGCCGATGTTTACAATTAAATTTTCAAAAGACACATAACAAGTAAAATTTAAATCAATTACTTTGTAGTTCATTAAATGATGCTTTTAAAAACATAACTAGGTACTGCCAGAAAGTTCTAGTAAGGGCATTCCATGATTGTATGTATATCATGGGTGAGACTTATCAAACAATCATAGAATCATAGCATATCCTGAGTTGGAAAGGACCCACGAGGATCACAGAATCATCTAGGTTGGAAGAGACCTCCAAGATCACCGAGTCCAACCTCTGACCTAACACTAACAAGTCCTCCACTAAACCATATCACTAAGCTCTACGTCTAAATGTCTTTTAAAGACCTCCAAGGATGGTGACTCAACCACTTCCCTGGGCAGCCCATTCCAATGCCTAACAACCCTTTCAGTAAAGAAGTTCTTCCTAATATCCAACCTAAACCTCCCCTGGTGCAACTTTAGCCCATTCCCCCTCATCCTGTTACCAGGCATGTGGGAGAACAGACCAACCCCCACCTCGCTACAGCCTCCTTTAAGGTATCTATAGAGCGCGATAAGGTCGCCCCTGAGCCTCCTCTTCTCCAGGCTGAACAATCCCAGCTTGCCCAGCTGCTCCTCGTAAGACTTGTTCTCCTCACCAGCTTCGTTGCCGTTCTCCGGACATGCTCGAGCACCTCCATGTCCTTCTTGTAGTAAGGGGCCCAAAACTGAACACAGTACTCAAGGTGCGGCCTCACCAGAGCCAAGTACAGGGGGACAATCACTTCCCTAGACCTGCTGGCCACACTGTTTCTTATACAAGCCAGGATGCTGTTGGCCTTCTTGGCCACCTGAGCACACTGCTGGCTCATATTCAGCCGACTATCAACCAATACTCCCAGGTCCTTCTCTGCCAGGCAGCTTTCTAACCACTCGTCTCCCAGCCTGTAGCGCTGCTTGGGGTTGTTGCGCCCCAGATGCAGGACCCGGCACTTGGCCTTGTTGAACTTCATACAGTTGATCTTCAAGTCCAACTCCTGGCTACACACAGGACTACCCAAAAATAAAACCCTATGTAGAGAGCATTGTCCAAGCACTTCTTGAACTCCAGCCGGCTCAGTGCTGTGACCACTTCCCTAGAGAGCCTGTTCCAGTGCCTGACCGCTCTCTTGGTGAAGATTCTTTTCCTAATACTCAGTCTGAACCACTCCGGAATCAGGTTCATGCTATTCCCTCAGGTCTAATTGCTGGTCACCAGGGAAAATAGATCAGCACCTCCCCTGCTGTTCCCTCTTGTGAGGAAGCTGCAGACCATTGCATCGAGAAAGATTTTGGTCTGCTCCTTAAAACTCCTACAAGCACATACTTTCTGCTGGAACATAAAACAGATATTTAACCATAAAATAACTTTTAATATTCTAAATTATTAAGCTGAGAAACACAATATCCCCTCAAAAGACATATTCTGAAAAAAGTGCATTTTCATGATCAGGAAGCTGATGCTTTAGCTGATGCTGAGGAAAGGTGTGACCAGCTCATCAAAACCAAAATCCAGCTGGAAGCCAAAGTTAAGGAGGTGACTGAAAGGGCCGAGGATGAGGAGGAAATTAATGCTGAGCTGACAGCCAAGAAGAGAAAACTGGAGGATGAATGTTCAGAGCTGAAGAAAGACATTGATGACCTGGAGTTAACCTTGGCCAAGGTTGAGAAGGAAAAACATGCCACCGAAAACAAGGTAAGACTCAGAAGACATCACTCGTACTCGAGAAAGAATTCTAGTCTGTAATACAGCATAAAGTTTTAAACCACATTTTTATCTACACTTGCTCCCTTCTTGTCAAAGGTGAAAAACCTCACCGAGGAGATGGCAGCTCTGGATGAGACCATTGTGAAGCTGACAAAAGAGAAGAAAGCCCTCCAAGAGGCCCACCAGCAGACACTGGATGACCTGCAGGCCGAAGAGGACAAAGTCAATACATTGACCAAAGCAAAAACCAAGCTGGAGCAGCAAGTGGATGATGTAAGCACACGTGCCTCCAGCAAGACAGGACAGGTATGGAGTTTGACCTGCCTGGCACTGATGGTGTTGTTGTGTTTAGCTGGAAGGGTCCCTGGAGCAAGAGAAGAAACTGCGCATGGACCTTGAAAGGGCTAAGAGGAAACTTGAGGGAGACCTGAAGCTGGCCCATGATACCATAATGGATTTGGAAAATGATAAGCAGCAGCTGGATGAGAAACTGAAAAAGTAAGTGTGGTTGTGAGACACCTGAGTGTGGGTCAGGTGCATTTATTAGGTAGTTTTATTCAGGTGTTAACACTGTGATTCTGTATGCTTTGTGCAAAGGAAAGACTTTGAAATCAGCCAGATCCAGAGCAAAATTGAGGATGAGCAACTTCTTGGCATGCAATTGCAGAAGAAGATCAAGGAGCTGCAGGCAAGTCTCTGGTCCTTTCCCTCCACCCTGCTGAAGGACATCAGTACAAGGAGGGCATGGGTGTGAAGGGTCTCGCATTTTCCCCAGGCCCGTATCGAGGAACTGGAGGAGGAAATTGAGGCAGAGCGAACCTCTCGGGCAAAAGCAGAGAAGCACCGTGCTGACCTCTCCAGAGAGCTGGAGGAGATCAGCGAGCGCCTGGAAGAAGCAGGAGGGGCTACAGCAGCTCAGATTGAGATGAACAAGAAGCGTGAGGCAGAATTTCAGAAGATGCGCCGTGACCTCGAAGAGGCCACGCTGCAGCACGAAGCCACAGCTGCCACCCTTCGGAAGAAGCACGCAGACAGCACAGCTGAGCTTGGGGAGCAGATCGACAACCTGCAACGAGTCAAGCAGAAGCTGGAGAAGGAGAAGAGTGAGCTGAAGATGGAGATAGATGACTTGGCCAGTAACATGGAGTCTGTCTCCAAAGCCAAGGTACTGAAATACTTTTATTAGCACTTTGTAAACAATGTAATATTTATTTTTATATTTGTACTTAAACATCACCAGGTTACAATACAACTTTTTTTCTTCTGATCTGATATATACATCCTGGGTTTATGTATATTGTCCATAGATACGTAAACTGCATCTCCTGGCTACATTTGCTTGCTGTAAATAAGGCAGAGTCCAGGTATTAACACATTTTTAAATGTATGTTTTCCACCTAGGCAAACCTGGAGAAGATGTGCCGCACTTTGGAAGACCAACTAAGTGAATTTAAAACAAAGGAAGAGCAGAATCAACGCATGATCAGTGATCTCAGTGCTCAAAGAGCACGTCTACAGACAGAATCTGGTAAAGCAACAAATCTCTAGTTTAGAAATGGAAGAATCCTTTAAATGGCTTTATTTCATTTAAAATTCATTTAATTTGGCTGTTAAAATATTTTCTAAATACAAACTTTTCCAGGTGAATATGCACGCCAGGTTGAGGAAAAAGATGCTTTAATTTCTCAGCTTTCTAGAGGGAAACAGGCCTTCACCCAACAGATTGAGGAACTGAAGCGACAACTAGAGGAAGAGATAAAGGTGAAGACACTTCATGTGTATTTATTTCATAAAATTTATACCTCACTGCTCTGTCAGTGCAGACTCCTAGCTTCCTGCAATATATCAGCCTTTGGCTTGATATTATCGTACACTGGGTAAATTACTATTTCCCTGGAAGATACTCCAGCGTTTAAATGGCAGTAAGAAAAGATTTCCCAGAATACAGCTACTCCTTATTGCAATACTTTTAACCACAGGCCAAGAATGCCCTGGCCCATGGCTTGCAATCTGCTCGCCACGACTGTGACTTGCTCCGGGAACAATATGAGGAGGAGCAGGAAGCCAAGGGTGAGCTGCAGCGTGCCCTGTCCAAAGCCAACAGCGAAGTGGCCCAGTGGAGAACCAAATATGAGACGGACGCTATTCAGCGCACCGAAGAGCTGGAGGAGGCCAAGTATGTGGTGACAGGATGCAAGGAAGCAGGAGGGGCAATGAAAATTCAGAAGGGACCTTGGAAGCGAAGACCAAGATATTCAAAGAAATAAGTCATGGGGTTGCTTTGGGGAAGGATGACAGATGTGGTAAACTTTATCCTATAGACCTTATGGATTGGAGTCTACAGAATGCAAAATGACTCAGCGTGCAGTTGTAGAGAGCATACTCATTCCTCTTTGATCACTAACTATGAGCTTTTTACCACCTCCCAGGAAGAAGCTGGCACAGCGCCTGCAGGATGCAGAGGAACACGTTGAAGCTGTCAACGCCAAATGTGCTTCCCTGGAAAAGACAAAACAGAGGCTGCAGAACGAGGTGGAAGACCTGATGATTGACGTGGAGCGAGCAAATGCTGCCTGCGCAGCTCTGGACAAGAAGCAGAAGAACTTTGACAAGGTATTCTGGCCTCTGGCCCTGTGCTTCCTGGGCAGAGCATCCCTTCACAACTGCCACATCCATACTCACACCCTGTTGATCTGCCCAGATCCTGGCAGAGTGGAAGCAGAAGTACGAGGAAACACAGGCTGAGCTGGAAGCTTCCCAGAAGGAGTCTCGCTCTCTCAGCACGGAGCTGTTTAAGATGAAGAATGCCTATGAGGAGTCCCTGGACCACCTGGAAACGCTGAAGCGTGAGAACAAGAACTTGCAGCGTAAGTCCGTGGCTTTCTGCTGCTGGCCGGGCTTTCCCCCAAGCTTGTCTACCCACCACTCCACACGGGTGTGTGCCTGCAGTGATGAGAAGAGACCTGTCACCCTGGTGTGTGAGGGCCCTTCCCTTTATGCCCTATGTCTGACCATGCCTTGTTTCACCCTTCCCTACAGAGGAGATTTCTGACCTCACGGAGCAGATTGCAGAGGGAGGAAAGGCAATCCACGAGCTGGAGAAAGTCAAGAAGCAGATTGAGCAGGAGAAATCTGAAATCCAGGCTGCCTTGGAGGAAGCTGAGGTATGTGCCCATAATCACTGCTGTCCACACTAGAAACGCTAGCAGTGGGGAAATATGGCTAAGAAATGCACGGTCCCCCTACTGCTCTAGCTGTGGAGCACATCCACGCCAGGTTCTCTGAAAAATTCTGTGATTATCAAGAAAACAAGAAGTAGCTCTACCCATGTTATACGTGTTTGTGACCATTTGTCCAGGCCTCCCTAGAACATGAAGAGGGGAAAATCCTGCGCCTCCAGCTGGAGCTCAACCAGGTCAAGTCTGAGATTGACAGGAAGATAGCAGAGAAAGATGAGGAAATCGACCAGCTGAAGAGAAATCACCTCAGAATTGTGGAGTCCTTGCAGAGCAGTCTGGATGCTGAGATCAGGAGCAGGAATGAAGCCCTGCGGCTGAAGAAGAAGATGGAGGGAGACCTGAATGAAATGGAGATCCAGCTGAGCCATGCCAACCGTGTGGCTGCAGAGGCACAAAAGAACCTGAGAAACACACAGGCAGTGCTCAAGGTCCGTTCAGCAAAGCTACACATACAAGAAAGGCTTCTCTAACATTTTTGGCACCCTAGTGTGCTGTGCTGCCTTGTCATTTCTCTTTCCTCTTTTACAGGATACCCAGATACATTTGGATGATGCACTCAGGACGCAGGAAGACCTGAAGGAGCAGGTGGCCATGGTGGAGCGCAGAGCAAACCTCTTGCAGGCTGAGATTGAGGAGCTGCGGGCAGCCCTGGAGCAGACAGAGCGGTCAAGGAAAGTGGCTGAGCAGGAGCTTCTGGATGCAAGCGAGCGTGTGCAGCTCCTCCATACCCAGGTAAGGGCTTGGTGCCCAAACCCGTTGTGTAGACACTTAACACAGATGACTGTTAGAGTAGTAGAGGGTGACGCAGGACAATGGTCTTGAATGGCCTCTATACTGCTGTCCACAATGGAAACAGGGTTATAGCCCATCACCTAAGCCCACCACTGACATTTGGTAAACAATTCTTTAATAAAGAATTCCAAACGCTGAATTTAAAGGTTGAAGAGGAAAGAGTTGGCTCAGGCTGTAGCTTTGGTATTTCAGGCCTCAGAATACAAGTCTTACAATTTCTGTTTGCACAGAACACCAGCTTGATCAACACCAAGAAGAAGCTGGAAACAGACATTGCCCAAATTCAGAGTGAAATGGAAGATACCATCCAGGAAGCCCGCAACGCCGAAGAGAAGGCCAAGAAGGCCATCACAGATGTGAGCTGGGGAACTCTGTCACCGAGGGTGATGGATGCATTCTCCCCAGAATATCTTTGGCCCCAACCTGGCTTTGCTGTTTTGCCTCTCCAGGCAGCCATGATGGCAGAAGAGCTGAAGAAGGAACAGGACACCAGTGCCCATCTGGAAAGGATGAAGAAGAACCTGGACCAGACGGTGAAAGACCTGCAGCACCGTCTGGATGAGGCTGAGCAGCTGGCACTGAAGGGAGGCAAGAAGCAAATCCAGAAGCTGGAGGCCAGGGTGCGTAGGGATGGTATTTGTGCACAAGTGAGCATGTCATGAAGGGAGCCACCTGGCTCCAAACAAGCTCCAAACATGGGCTTCTCATTGCAGGTGCGGGAGCTGGAAGGGGAGGTAGATGCTGAGCAGAAGCGCAGTGCTGAAGCCGTGAAGGGTGTGCGCAAGTATGAGAGGAGGGTGAAGGAGCTAACCTACCAGGTAAGGCAGGAGGCGTCTTTGTGCTGACGCACCCTTCTCACGGAAAGCCAAAGCATTTTTCCGTGAACTCCAAGAGGACATGTTTTCTGGTGCTGTGGGGAAACCAACTCTCTCTCTTTCCTGCTTACCAACCACTCTAGTCTGAGGAAGACCGGAAGAACATTCTCAGGCTCCAGGATCTGGTGGACAAGCTGCAGATGAAGGTGAAATCCTACAAGAGACAATCTGAGGAGGCTGTAAGTATTACTCTGAGTGATGGTAAGAGGATTAATTGAGGAAAAGCATATGGGAAACCTGGGAAATCTACAGGTCAATAATGAAGGACTCCAAATATTGTCTGACATGTTTATATATTTGTCTAGTGTTTAAGTACTAAAGGAATGAGACCAAAGAAAGGAAATAAATGGGCAAATGTATGTAGTATTTCTGGGGGCATAGAACAGATGTTATTTCTAAGAAGGAATTCTTACTAATAATACTACATGTACAATGTACTAAAAATGTTTCACAAAAAAATTCAAATAATTTAAATAAGCATTTTTATGAAAGACGTCTGGAACACTGCAATCCAGATAAGTTTGGTAATTATGTGGAAGGAAAGGAACAGCCAAATCAGTGCAACCCCTAGCCTGTGCTCCTCACCACCAACTCCCTCTCCCCACACAGGAGGAGCTGTCCAATGTCAACCTCTCCAAATTCCGCAAGATTCAGCATGAGCTGGAGGAAGCCGAGGAGCGGGCTGACATTGCAGAGTCACAGGTCAACAAGCTACGAGCGAAGAGCCGGGAGTTTCATAGGAGGATAGAAGAGGAAGAATGAAGTTGTCACGAGGAAACAAAATGGCCTGAGGGATGCACAAAATGTGAACCCTCTGTTGCTTTCTTCTGCAATGTATTTGTAACCATGTCAATGTGTAGAGAATAAAGACCGTAGATTAATTTGCACACACACTATGAACAGTGGCTTCTTTGTTTTTTATTCCTGAATAAGCTTAGGATTTTGGTGAATCACCTATAGATGCTTTCAAGCTTCTAGCACTGCTCTTGCCCTCACATATTCTTGATGCTTCTCCTACTAACCTTCCAGCACAGCTTACATCCCACGTGAGTTGCAAGAGGGAGCAATCCCTTTCCTCTTTGCTTTGCCTGCTTTTGTTTCTGATCTTGGCAATCACAAATCCTAACCACCAGACTCTGAGTAAGCTATCAGATGTCACAGTGCATCACACTATGATGGGACAGACATTTCCTCAGCAGAGACAATTTTCAGCAGACACTGAAATTATCACACTGTTCTGACTCTTCCACGGTGCCTCTAAATTGTGCAATTTCTCTTACTCTAGATTCACTCAGCTGCTGTCACCACCTGCTCATAGTTTCTCTGCAGTGTGGCAAAATGCTGAGCCCTGCCTGGGGCCAACCGGGTGGAAGGAGGCCTCCTCAGGGCCAATTTCCCTTACACTGTGTGGCAAGAATGCTCCTCCTCAGCATGTCACCTCAAAGGTCAGGCCATGCGTGGCAAGTCCACAGGCAAGGGAAAGGAAGAAAGCTGATGGCTGTATTCCTCCATTACTTCCTCAGATACCTGAAGCTCCCCTTCAGCCTAAATACATACTAAGGTGGCAATATTTTGGTCGAAGGGAGTCAGAAGGGAAGGGGGAAATTGGCAAATAATTTTTCTTCCATTCAGACCCTGATCTGGACAGAAGAGGAACGCTGGGCATGTACAGCCGCACGTACAGTCTCATGTGCTCTATCAGCCGTCTCAGCTGGAGTATTCTGAAACGTTAGGCCTTGGGTGAAAAGGCACATGGAGAGTGTGATGGTACGTTAAAGACATGCACACAGATGTCTGCCTAAACCAATGCTCTCACATAACTGACAGCTCTGTGCTTCCAAGCAAATTCTGTCCCTTGTTTTCAGGAAGACCACACAACCCTGGAGGATTCTGTCAGAAAGCTCTGCAGGGCTGTGCGTACTCTGAGTCAAAGACAGGTTAGTAGTAACTGAGGACTACTAAGTTAATTTGGTGTTCCTTTAAGGAGTAGAAATTTGCACAATTGCACCCACTGTTGCCGCACTGCCCCTGTCTGAAGTGTTCACAGCCCATTACTTTGACTGACTCCTGACCGCAGGAGCCCTTGGTGTGGACTGATGCAGAGTGGATGAGAAAGACATTAGCAGCAACTGAGGAGTGAGGTGCAGCTGGCACTGAAGGGAAGCAAGAAGCCGATGCAGGAGCAGAGGACAGCGTATGTGTTGATGGCTCACGAGGGTCCATGTGTTTTCACCTCTGTCTACTGTACAAGGGCTGCTGCTCAAAAGCAGAGGTGGATCCTCCATGGATCACTAAGCCTAGAAGGGGAGAAAGGGTGGGAGTGAGGCTGGTGCTGTGGGCTGAAGGGATGAAAGCTGTGCAGAAAACGATTGTGCCCAAGCAGGTAGCCCCTGAATGCTTTCAGCCCTGATTGGCTTACAATGTTTACAATGGAGAGCTTGCCACTGGAGCTCCTTAAGGGTGATGGGAAGTGATAAGGACTGAGACTGGTCTCTTGGTCCAAGCTTTAGAAGTCCATAGAGGGGGCTCTGCCTCCAAGCAGGCACTCACACCACTGGGAAGTTTCAACCAACAGCTCTGTGGCTGTATGTCTGTGACAGCATTATCCAATGAATGGATGAATATCCACCCTACCTGGCTCCCAGGTGCAGCCTCACCAACACACCAGCTCTTGCAAGGAAGTCCAGCTTGCTTCCAGTGTCACTAGGGAGGACTGGTGAGCAGAACCTCTGTCACTGCTGTCACTACTGTCTGAGAGAGCAAGGGGAGATGGTTCTTTAGGTTTTCAATCACAAGGACCTTAAAAAAGCTACCCAGCACTTTGCAGAGATGCCAGACTAGTTTTCCCTTCTGAGGACACTGCATAACTTTTCCCCATGGCTTCCCAGCAGACTCCAATCTTTTTCATGCCTCCTCATCCTCTGCAGTCTTGCTCTTTGCCTGACAGAGTGCCTGGCTCTGCCATCATGGATGGGGTCTCTGTGGTGAGCCTGGACTGTCCAAACGCATCTATGAGCTCAGTGCTCCTTTTGAGTGGCTTTAGAATCCCTGTCCACACACACCTGCAGGCTTCTCCGAAGCTTCAGATAGGGATGGGTGGAGTCTAGATGACACACAACATCGCATGAGCATCTCTGTTAGCTGTAACGGCAGGGCTACTCTGTACAAGCATAAAATTCTGAGACTCTTTGAAATCCCACTTTTCAGACCCTGCACTCTCCTTTGCCTTGCATTGGCTCCACCGTGGGAGCTCAAGGATGTGTCATGACATCAGAACAAAGCAAGGTAGCCAGCGAAAGCCAGCCATAGGGTAGAGAGAAGGCAGCAGCCGTGAAGAAGAGTGAGCCGGCTGGTGACTCCTGGACACATTGGTAAGTGTGGCATCTGGAAATAGTTTCTCTGATGACTTGTAAAAAGAAAATGTTACAAGAGGTACTGATACGAAAGTGCGGGCAAATCACTGGAGATGAAGCAACTCTCAGATCATGAGTATAACTGTGTCTGTTCTCTTCTGAGCTACTGTAACCTTTGCTTACACAAAGTTCCATGCCCCCCTGTTCTCTCCCTAGAGCTCAGGGATGTGGTTGAAAATACAGCAGGCAGCAGAATGTCCTAAGTTCAGGGACAGGTTCCCGCCCTCAGGGAGAGCTTGCCGTAAGTGCAGCTGGGCAGTGCTGGTGGGACCGAGGCTCAGCCTCATGTCCCCAGCAAATTCACAGCTCCCTCCTGGCCCCCCTCTCCTGCACTCTCAGGCCCTGCAGCCTTGACAAGAGTCATTCCCAGAAGGGGCTTGCTCAGAGAGCTCTGGAGGTTGCCAGTGCCAGAAGGATCACTTTGTCATTTGTCTCCCTTCATCAGCAGTGTCAAAAGCTAAAAATAGCCACCTCTTGCAAGAATCCTGCGTGGAGCCATGCCTGCTTGTGTAGATGATACGCTTCCACTAATAGCACTTGAAGACATTCCTCAGCGGGTAGCTTGCCTTCTATATCTCACTGCAATGCGTTGCCGTGTAGGTGCTGGACAACTGTGCTGTGTCCTAAGATGGCAGATGCTATTCTTATCCCAGAAAGGCCTGCTCCGGCACAGCTCCTTTGTCAGCTGAAATGTGAAAAATCAGAAACTGCGTGTGCTCTCACTTGTAAGAGTATAAATCAAGAGTGGCCCCTCTGAAGCCAGCGGAATGACAGTGAGTGAAACCAGTGTCTGGGTGCTCACTCTGCTCTCCTGGGACACGCTGTCCCATCGGGAACATGGCAGCTGCACAAGTACTTCAGTGGTCTGTTGGGGGTGGGTGGGGGCATCCCTTCTCTTGGATATCAACAAATGAAAAGATGGTATGTAGCCCTGAAAGTGCACAATTTTACAACTGCCTCCCTCTGTGGTGAAGTCAGAGGTAGGGCTTACTCCAAGCTCCAGAAGCTTCCAGAAAGCCTCTTCCCCTTGCTCAGACTGTGCGTTTGCAGCACTCACTGAGGTAAAGTAGCAGGGCTGCACAACGGAGATCCTTCAAGGAATCCCATTGCAGTATGGGGACTGCAAAAGAACCTCTGGCCAAGTCAGTGGCTATAACATGCTGGTTATGGAGGCCCAACTCTGCCTGCAGCCTGCCTTCACGAGCTCTTTGGAGAGCTCAGGAAAGCAGGCACCCCGGTACTGTACAGTCGCCACAGGAAATCAATTAGAGGAAGTCAAGGCTCAGAGACATCAGTTGGGAGGGTGGCTGTGCCTGTCCCATTGCCACCTGGCCTGTCGCATGGAGGACACAGGCCCCATCAGCTTTCCTCTCGGCACTGGACTCCAGCAGCCTCCTGTCAGTCACAGGGAACTCAGACAGGCAACACCCGACCTCATCCATTTGTGCTCAGAGCAGAATTTGTGCTGAGAACACGAATTGCCAGCGGGTGGCAGCATGGAGCCTCAGAGGTGGACCTTCCACTGGGTGCCTTCCCTGCTATAAAACAGCAGCTAGGACTCGCTTAAAATGGCATGCATTTAAAGCTGGTGAAACTTGCTGACCCACCTGTTATTGCCAAACCCAACCAAATGGGGTGAAATCTAACTAGATAGGTCAACTTATCTAGTGTCTATCTATATTCTGTGTTCACTGGAACAGGACAAAGGTAGGTGGAATGGGCCAAAGAAGGCCTAGAAATTTGTGGATCATTAATGCTGATACAAAGGACCCTGAGCTGACAGTAGCAGCCACTGGTCACTGTACAGGGCCTCGTTTGCATTGGGCCCTCTGCTGAGAAAGCCTCCATGTAGGTGCTCTGAAGTGTGTGACTGTCAAAAGGCCAACACAAAGCACCAATAAACCTGCCAACTCCAGCACACACACCTGATTGCACAGCCTGAGGGCAGCGACTGTTGCACCTCTTTTGACAGCTGTGCTCTGGCTGGACCTTCAGAGTGCAGGTACCAGGAGAGGCTCAGGGCTCTGGAGTGCCCCACTCATCTTAGGATGGCCATGAGGATCTTGCCTCCACAGGTGAGGATCTCTTAGACCCTTAGGCCACAAAGAGCAACAGAGAAAGCCCTTTGCAGCCTGAAGTGTAAGCAAGTGTTTCCCATGGTCTACCTTTAAGCTGACTCCAGGATCAAAATACACATCATCAAAGTAATTGTCCCTGTAGAAGTAAGTGACTGTGAACTCAACCAAAGCCGGCCTGGACCTTCACTGTTCACACACAAAAACAGAACAGGGCCACAGTGGGAAAAGAAATCCTGTCTCTCATCTCCCTCCTCTTCATCTTGCAGAGGAAGCCCAGTGAGGGGGGTTGAGAAGAATTGCGTATGAGGTTCCCCTTGCCCTCTGAGGCCTGTGAGCAGGACCAGCTCCCTGGGAGACAGAGATGCTGTGAGAGGTAGGGCCAGTCACTAACAGACACTGGAACCACCGGCTGTCTCTCCTCTAGCAAGTGGCACAACAGGAGAACATCAGTGGGGCAGAATCATGTGCTGAGGACCTGACACCTAGGCTCAATGTGTTCCAGGGGCAGGGATGGGGGTTCCAAGACCCGAATGCCAGTTTGAGGTGGGAGCACGGCAGAGGTGCCCATCTTATCTAGGTGAGCTGTGCTTCGTGGTTTTGGCTGTGTGGATTCCTTCTCCAAGGAGGAGTTTTTATGTCTCTGGCCCAGAATGTGACATTTCCTTACACTACAGCCACTGACATGGAAACAGACTGTCCTAGCATGAGCCTGGCAGGGACATTTGCCTCTAGGGACTGAAGTCTCTAGGATAAAATCCACAATGGCCAGTAAAGAGCACTTGGTCATTCTGTCCTGGCATTTCTCTTGGGTTTTAAAGCAGGGGCATTCAGTTACAGATTTTGGAACCACACAGTATCACCAACACATGAACTGTTATTTTCACCTCACAGTAATTAAGATTCTTGGCTGTATTGACCATGAAATGGAGGAGTTCAAGATCCTTAGAGAAGACTGCAGGGTGCACAGCAAGCTCACAGCACAGGACTTCTGTAGGGTAGACTTTGGCCTCTTCAGTAATCTGTTTGGTATAGTATGGGACAAAGGGTACAAAGCCCTGGAATGGAGAGAGGTTCAAGAAAGCTGGCTAATATTCAAGGATCAAATCCTTCAAGCACAGAAGGAATATGTCCCAACAAAGAGGAATTCAGGCTAAAAGACCCGGATGCATCAATGGATGAATAAAGAGCTCCTGGACAAAGTCAGACACAAAAATTACACCTACAAAAGTTGGAAGCAAGGAAGGTAGCCTGGGAGGAATACAGAGAAATTGTCTGAGCAGCCAGGAATCAGTGTAGGAAAGCTAAAGCCCTGATAGAATTAAATCTGTACAGTGATAAAAGGAATACTAGGGAAAAATGTGGGCCATCTTCATAAGGAAACAGGAGACCTGGTTACCTAGCATTTGGACTGAGGTTTTCAATGTCTTTTTGCCTCAGTCTTCACCAGAAAGTGACTAATATAGAGTATTAATATATAGTAACCGCACTGCTCAAGTTGCAGAAGGCAAAAGAAAGGGACTGGGAGAATGAAGACCTGATCACTGAAGGAGATCAGGTCTGACAGCATCTAAGGAACCTGAAGGTGCACAAGTCCATGGGACCTGGTGATATGCATACAAGGGTCCTGAGGGACTGGACAGATGAAGTTGCTAAGCCACTATTCATCATATTCAAGAAGTCATGGCAGCCTTGTGAAGTTCCCACTGACTGGAAAAGGGGAAACATAACTCCCTTTTTAAAAAAGGGAATAACGGAAGACCTGGGGAACTACAGGCTAGTCAGTTTCACCTTTGTGCCCAGTAACATCATGGAGCAAATCCTCCTGGAAACTGTGCTTGGTGACAGCCAATGTGACTTCACTGAGAGCAAATCATGCCTGACAAGTTTGGTGGCTTTCTACAATGGAGTTACAGCATTCGTGAATAAGGCAAGAGCAACTCATATCATCTACCTGGATTTGTTCAAGGCATCTGACACTGTCCTGCATGGCATCCTTACTTCTAAATTGGAGAGGCATGGGTTTGATGGATGGACCACTCAGTGGGTAAGACATTGGCTGGATGGTTGCACATAGAGGGGCCATGACATGTGGGCCTGTAAAAACCTCATGAAGTTCAAGATGGCAGTGTAAAGTCCTGCACCTGGATCAGGACAAACCCAAGAACAAAAAGAGGCTGGATGGAGAATGGATTGAGAGCAGCCCTGAGGTGAAGGACTTGGAGGTGTTGGTGGATGAAAAACTCTACCCAAACTGGCAATGTGAGTTTGCAGCCCAGAAAGCCAACCATATCCTGGGCTGCATCAAAGGAAGGGTGATCAGCGGGTCAAGGGAGGTTATTCTCCCCTTCCGTCTGCTCTCATGAGACTCCACCTGGAGTATTGCATTCAGCTCTGGGGCCCCCAAGAAAAGAAGGACATGGAGCTGTTGGAGCAAGTCCAGAGGAGGGCCATGAGGATGATCAGAAGACTGGAGCACCTCTCCTACAAAGACAGTCTGAGAGAGCTGGAGTTGTTCATCCTGGAGAAGAGAAGGCTCTTGGGAGACCTTATAGCATCCTTCCTGTACTGAAAGGGGGGACTACAGAACAGATCTGGTCAGGGACTCTTTATCATGGAGTGTAGTGATAGGACAAGGGGCAATAGCTTTATCCTAAAAGAGGAGAGATTTAGATTAGATATTAGGAAAACATTCTTCCCAGTGAGTACAGTGAAGCACTGGAACAGGTTGCCCGCAGAACCTGTGGATTACCCATATTCGGAGGTGTTCAAGGCCAGGTTTGATGGGGCTTTCAGCAACCTGATCTAGTGGGTTGCATCCAGGCTTATTGGGGGTGTGTGGGGTGGGTGGAACTAAGGTGGTTTTTAAGGTCCCTTTCATCCCAAACTGTTCTATGATTTTATGATTACCTGATGTTATTACCTCAGATGGCTGTTACACTGCATACTTCGAGAAGAGTTTTAGAGCTTGTGGGGGAGGGGCATCTGAGCACTTTGGCAGGAAAAAATGCAATCAGGACAGTTAGCTCTTCAAACTGGAGAAATTGTCTAAAATTTTAGGAAGGAAATTTACTAAATGGAAACAAATTGCTTTTGGGAGGACAACAGCAGACAGGGACATACACGCATTATTTCAGCTGAGCCAGGGAGAAAAGGAAGTGGGGGCAGAAGCTTATACACATCCATCAATGTCAAACAGTTGCAAAAATAGTATAACTCAGTATATTAGTCTTTTTATTATATTAGTCTATCATATTATTATTATATTAGTCTAAGTACTGTTTCTGTGGTGCTAGAAGTAAATGTTTGCTTTCCTCAGCAATGGGTTATCTTAGTGGTTGTATATGATGCATTGCATAGAGCACCTTTGTAAAACTCTTCTGAGAGAGAAAATCTTTCCACATTGTAGGGAGGAGAGGAGCTAGAATGACAAAGATAAAGAAAACAAGTATGAAGAGTTATAGACAGATATTCATTGTTAAGTCAAGAGATGAGAGATGTGAAGACTGGGTATGGGAGTATGAAAATAATTTTCTCACATGGAAAAGATTTATTTATTTTTTTAAGGGACATAGGTGGTTCTATGGCCAAGACCATAACTTTTGTATTTGCAGTAAAGAGTATGTGGAGTAAAGATTTAGGAAATACTTGAATAAGCAATACTGTATATTAGTACAGAATATATTAACACAGTCTTCCATAATCTCCTTTAGCCTGTGCTTTAAAGGATTAGTCAAGTATCTCTCAAGGACTGTCTAGATAACAAATGGTATCTTATGAACTTTTATAGACAAATAACAAGTAATTCAATAGCTTTCTTGCAACTGAAACTGTGATGATCCTCATGTCTATTTTTATGCTTATATTTCATAGTTACTATTCCCGTCTAGAAAAATTGCTATAATTTCTGAGAAGGTGCATATGTCTGACTTTGCCTTGCAATACCCATCAAAATTTTGTAGAAGTGTTAATCTCTGAAATATTAATTTTATCTATTAAAAGCTTCTTTTTCCAGATAGAAAGAATTCCCATTTGGGGATTCTGTTTACTTGCTTACCTGAATAGCAAGGATAGTTTGGGGAATACACTCTGAAGTACATAAAAACATCAACTTTCAAAATCGATAACTTAATCATTTGCCTTTAATTTAATAAAGACTGTAAACGTCCTTGAAAACGAGAACTCTTTGTTCTTTTTATGGACCTGTTAGGCTAATGTTTTTTTTTTTTTCCAGAATATTTTAACTGGTAAAAATGAATCTCTCTAGCGGTGCCATATGTCAGTCTGCTAGTCTAAACAACAAACATCACATATAGATAGAACATGAGGGAAAAAAACCATATTCTCAGGTTTGTTTTCTGATGAACTAACAGTACTATTCATGTATGGGAGGCCATAAATTATGATGAATTATTGAATTATCAGGGTCCAAATAGCATACCAAGGGGAGGGAAACCAAGGGTTCCTTCCTCTTAGATACTTACTGCCATAACTGCAGAAGGATAGCCTGTTGCATTGACATGCTATTTATGGAGTTGGGCTGCCTGTCAGTTGACAGCTGTTAACTGATGATGGGGAAAACACAGCTCCAAAATGGCCATAAAGGACGATCTCTGAGAGAAAGTTTAAAATAGATGTAGTGCATATGTTCCGGCAGAGCTTCTGCCCCACTGCAGAGGACCTCTGATCTGTGAACTCCTGGGCTAGAAGGATGTGTTCCTCCTGAGTATGTAAGCACTATTCCAATAACAGTATTGGAACAGTATTGAAAGTTCTCTGTATTAGGGGAAGAAACTTCCTGACAATTTGAGAAAAAAAAAAATATCAGTTCAACATCAGAATTCTCCTTGCATTTACCAACAAATCTGGCATGCACCCAGGAAAAGGGCCTACAAAAAGAAGGTGTTTCTTTCTCCCATTTCTCTTGAATTCAGAACTGTGTGTCTAAAAGTAGAGTTTCAAGACAGATAGGACTATGAAAAACATATATACATCAGGGTACTAAGAGGAAAAATCCAAGCTTAGCAAATACATGAGACAGAGAGCAGTGCAGGGTTTTGGGATGGCTCTGCTCTTAGACCCTACAACCAAGAAGACTATCTGGAAAGACATCTCAGGGAGAAGCAGGCACTTTGAGGGACCTGAAAGACTTATTTGGAAGCAAGGCAACATACACCCGTATTGCTTGACAAAGCAGTAACTGACTGAAGTTGGCACTGCACCTTGAGATGAAGCAGATTTGGGGTATATTTTTTCAGGCCACAGTCCTCCTTGAGATGCAAAGTAATTTTCTCTTTTCCTTTGGGCTCAGTGTTCAGTTCTCCTTTGGGATGAACTCAAACCTTTTCAAGTACCTTGTGACAATCCACTTGGAGAGAAAGATCTGTCCCTAAAAGACTTTAGTGGGATGGGCAGGTAATCTCCACAGGACAGGGAATGTAAGCACAGTTAGACCCCCCCAAGTGCTGGTCTTCCACACAGGGCACCACTACCCTGACACCCTGGCTGCTGGCTATGTGATGGCATGTCACCGTCACCATCTGCTGCTGGAGCTGGTCTGGTTTGGTCTTCAGAGGGAGCAGGGACTTGTACGCTTCCCTCTGCATCTCAGATGGATGTAGAAAGCAATTAAAAAATATTTAGGCTGACCACCTAGGAAATCTATCTGCTAACGTTACATAGTAGGCTGCGGGAGAGTCTCTGATGTGATAGGAGCCTTAGTGTTTGGAAAAAGATGATCTAGAAAATACCTCAAGAAAAGAAAATATCATGCTGTAGTATAAAGATGAACTGCAGATATAGCTATAACTATAGCATAGACTACTCTGGCACCTGGCAGATATTTTCTGTAGTTTAATAGTTTTTTTTTTTTTTACTTCCTCAAATGTATGACTTCATATAAAAATTTGAAGTGAGAAGAATATATCTATTTGTAGCACTCAGTCAGAGATAATAATAAAGTGAATTAAAATACATGTGTGGATGTCTGCTTTTCTCTGAGTTAGCCTCAGCTGAGGATCACAACAATATGCCATACATTCAGAGAACATTTAATGGTTTCAAAAAATGTTAGACCAACAAATCGGTTAAAATACATCATGACCCGTTAAATACCCAGATATCATGTCTTGCTCAGGGATTCCATAAATACAAACTGCTGGGAGAGTTTTAATGAATTGTCACTCTATGTTGCCTTATGCAAGATGCCTCTCCTTCCTGTGATTTGCTTATAAAGACAGAAAGTTGGGCTACATGGACTTTTGATATCATTAGTACCACTTATTTTATGTTGCCTGCAGGGGTAAATGTCATTCTCCTTCCCTACTTTCCTTTTCTTCCCCTTCCTTCCTCCTCTCTGATTCCTGCCACTTGCTGTTTCCATCACTTTTTCTATCAAGTAGTCTCCCAGCCTGTGAACCCCACTCACCTGCTCTGTAACAGGAGCCCCTCAGCTGCTTTGTTGAATTATGGAAAGGGCACCCTGAATATCATTTTCTTGTCCAGAAAGTGCTGCCCAGATCTCTTCCACTGATGTTAGCTGTGCAGACAAGAGGAATTTGAATAAAGGTGCACCTGCGGTGCATATCTGAAAGCTGCTCATTCTCTAATCACTGGCTGTGTGGTTTATTTGCCTTTAATGTTTGGTTAACTCATTCTAGGAACTTCCAAGAGTAGCACTCTGTCAGAAGCTACTTACCAACAAATCTGTCACCAGTGTGCCTCCTATGACAGACACATTCCTCTTCCTTTACATGCAGTGAAGGTAAATCACAACTGCATTAGGAACTGCAGAAATTAGTTTCTAAGGAGAGCACAACGGTGAGGGGATAGCAAGGACATCATCATTCCTTTATAACCAGCCTGTGACTTTAGCCTGTCTTCACAAGTGCTCATGTGTAAACAGAAATTTTTGATCGTATTCGCCATGGTAAAGAATGGGCAACACACACTACTTTCAACCTGTGGGTTTTAAGTCTCATTCATTATGATCCTAAGTAACTCTTCGTGGGAAAGTATTTATTGCTTCCAGCAATTCTCTCACCCCATTTCTTCAGGCGCATTTACCAGAAATGTTAGTTTAATGGCACATTTCCTAACCAGGCAACATAAAAAATATGGACTAAGCATATTCTGCAGGAACACTGAAAGCATGCACCTTAGGAGGTCTACACTGAATTGATAAATATCCTTTTAATATGGAAAATATGCTCTTACCATCTCCAGGGTTGTGTCAAGCCACATCCTAGCAGAAGTGTAGGGATGAGATGTTTCTCTACAGAGCAGTGCTCTGACATTTCTGCTTGTCCTGTGCTAACATTCCTGCAAGCTCTCATTTTACACTGAGGGCAGCAGAAATGCTGCTAGAGCAGAGCTTGGGCATTCTGTCATAATGTTCAGCAGGAGCTACAGAGACAACTGATGTGTCTAGGAAAATCCTAGCATAATGACAGCATGGCCAACAACAGCACTTGCAAGCTGGAAATCCTGCAAAGAGTTGTTGTTGTTGTTGTTGTTATTATTATTATTAAAACATGACCAAGACAGGGAACTTGTTAAGGAGGTGATTGGTGACAGCCAAGATGGCTTCACTAAGGGCAGATTGTGCCTGACAGATTTGGTGGCCTTCTACGATGGGGTTAGAGCACTGGTGAATAGGGGAAGAGCAATTGATATCACCTACCTGGATTCGTGCGAAGCATTTGACTCTGTCCTCCATGATATATTTGTAAATTGGAGAGCCATGGATTTGATGGATGGACCACTTGGTGGGTAAGCAATTGGCTGGATGATTACACTCAAAGAGTTGCGGTCAACAGCTCAATGTCCAGGTGGAGATCAGTAATGAGTCGTGTTCCTCAGAGGTCAGTATTGGGACCGGCATGATTTAATATCTTAGTGACGTGGACAGTGGAATTGAGAGCACCCTCAGCAAGTTTGCCGATGACACCAAGTTGTCTGGTGTAGCTGACATGCTGGAGGGAAGGGACACCATCAAGAGGGACCTGGGCAGGCTTGAGAGGTGGGCCTGTGATAACCTCATGAGGTTCAACAAGGCCAGGTGCAAGGTCCTGCATTTGGGCTGGGGCAATCCCAAACACAAATGCAGGCTGGGCGGAGAGTGGACTGAAAGCAGCATTGATGAGAAGGACCTGGGTGTGCTGGTTGATGAGAAGCTCAACATGAGCTCGCAATGGGTGCTTGCAGCCCAGAAAGCCAACCATATCCTGGACTGCATCAAAAGAAGCATGGCCAGCAGGGTGAAGGAGGTGATTCTCCCCCTCTGCTCTGTTCTTGTGAGACCCCACCTGGAGCACTGCTTTCAGCTTTGGGGCCCCCAGCACAAGAAGGACATGGGCATATTAGAACAAGTCCAGAGCAGGGTCACAAAGATGATCAAGGAGCTGGAGCACCTCTCCCGTGAAGAGAGGCTGAGAGAGCTGGGGTTGTTCAGTGTGGAGAAGAGAAGGCTCCTGGGAGACCTTATAGTGGCCTTCCAGTACCTAAAGGGGGCTACAGGAAAGCTGGGGAGGGACTCTTTGTCAGTGAGTGTAGTGATATAGGACAAGGAGAAATGACTTTAAACTAAACGAGGCTAGGTTTAGATTAGATATAAGGAAGAAGTTCTTTACTATGAGGGTGGTAGGGCATTGGAACAGGTTGCCCAGAGAAGTTGTGGATGCCCCATGCCTGCAGGTGTTCAAGACCAACTTGGATGAGGACCTGGGCAACCTGATCTAGTGGGTGGCAACCCTGCCCTTGGCAGGGGGCTTGGAACTAGATGATCTTTAAGGTCCCTTTCAACACAAACCATTCTATGATTCTATGAACTTCAGAGTCCATTCTGTAAGTGTGCTGCAAGAGTCATAGGTATTGACTATTCCACATTACCCTGGGAGAGGGTCTGTCACTATTTCAGCTTCTGCTGTTTTGAGGTAATGGTTTATTATTTTACCTGGAAAGTGCTGTATATTAATACCCTCATTCCAGAATAGAAAGAATGCCATTGATTCTGGGGAGATACTATTCCACCTTGTATGAATTACATAATCTTGTGAAAAAAAGTATAAGACCAGAAAGTGGTCTTTTATTAACTAGATCTCACATTACCATACATGTTCGGGCAGAATCAAGGCACTGAAACATATTATCTATATAACAAGATAGAATATAACCAGAATGTTATTCAATGCTTATTTCTCGGTAGAAGTGAATTTAGGGAATCCACACTTAAAAATAAAACACCTAACATTCCTTTTGAAAAATTTGTGAAAATACTGACTGCTGAGAGGAGGGCTTAGGAAATGGCTGCCATTTACTGTTATGCACATAATGCCAAAAGGTTCAGCAGATGCAGGGGAAATGAAAGAGATGAGGGCAGTGTCTCTGCATCCTAAAGTTAAGGAGCATACAGAAATAAAAGCAGAAAAAGAAAGCAGAATGATTGTTCCTCATGCTAAGTAACTTTTTCCCTGCTGCCTGTACTCTCACAAATGAGAAACTGTTGGGAGGTCTGTGCAGCAACACCTCATAGCATACATATGTGAACTAATGGCTTCAGAAGATTTTGAGGAACAATCCCAGATCAGCTGGGGAGAGTTACTCAAAATGCTAAATAAGCTGAATCAGGGATATGAATTCAACCTGGTTCAGGTTGAAGAAAGATTCAAAGGCATACAGTCTCAGGCAGAACCAGTGACAGGATTTACACCAGCAGTCACATCCTAAAAGCAATGGAGAAACCTTCCTTTGCACTAAATGAGGAGCAGAAACTCAACTTTTCTGGTAGGTGGATTTTGGATGAAAAGACAGAGAAAGGAGGGGAAGAACTTGGAGGAAGTACCACGAGAAGGCTGACCCTATACAGAGTGAGATTGCCAATTTACCAGGGTAGCTTTGAGCTCCAAAAAGAGGGCAAGAGTCAAAAGGCTGCTTTTAGCTTTAATAGCTGCAACACACCTGATGGATCAAAGATGAAGAAGAGTAAACCTGTGAAAATCCTGCCCAAGTTCAGCCCAGATGAGGACAAAATATCATGCTAATTTATCTGCATCATTTTTTTCCAGGTCTGTAAGCAGAGACCTGGTTGACCTGACCTCTTCCTGAGTGCTTCTCACATGAAATAAGCCAGACATCCTCACTCATGGTAGAGGGCAGGCTGAAAATCTTCTGCTCTGCCATCTGCCTGAAGTACGTGAGCTGGAATAATGTGGTGCTGTTGTCAAGAGACAAGTACCTCAGGATGCATGGAGAGGTGTTATTGTTTTGTGTGGGTTCATTGGTTTCTATCATCCACACCCATTCAGTAGCAGAGACTTTCTGGTTGCTCCATGGGTCTTGCTCAAGTCAGAAGACCCTGAAGAAGCAACTCAGTCATCAGTGCTGAAGGGATTAATTGGAGCAGATAGCTAGAGCTGCCAGCAGGGCATAAGCAGCTGGGGGATGTGGATGTAAAGAAGGAAGGCCTAGCTGGAGAAATTGGTGGAGGAAGGACTAAATAAATGGAAGAGCTCCTGGGAAAGAAGCAGCTAATGTCAATGGCCAGGGCAGCAGGAATGTAGAGCCTGACAGATTCCTTTCTCCTCTGGCACAGTCCTCAAAGATGATCTACGTGACCCATATGCCCACACAGCCCCACTGCACACACAGCAACCTCTACACAGTAATGCAGAAACTTAAGAGATAGGCTGAAAGTGATGGGTGCTGGTCTCATCCAGGTCTTCTCCACTCAGAGGGTTGTGAGGCATTGGAACAGGTTGCCCAGAGAGGTTGTGGATGTCCCATCCCTGGAGGTGTTCAAGCTCAGGTTGGACGAGGCCCTGAGCAACCTGATCTAATAGGTGGCATCCCTGCCCTTGACAGGGGTGTTGGAACTAGATGATCTTTAAGGTCCTTTCCAACCCAAGCCGTTCTATGATTTTATGATTTTTGCTAAATTCAAAGAAGGCCTTCTTGCATCCAGTGGGACATGGGCACAGTGGGTGGCAGAAAGGCCAGAAGAGAAGAGAGACAGAGTAAGTTCTTGGACACCTATGTTTAAGAAACAGATGTCTAGTCCTCTTCAGTACAGCTAAGAGCATGGAAGACCTCCACACTGTACTCAGAGATTTTTCAGCTCCAAACAAGTTCACCACCCAGCACCATTCAAGTTTGGAAACACCTCAGGAAATCATCTCACGTGATATAGGCAATCATGAAGCCAGCTAGTGCTAGAGCTAGCTACCCAGAAAAATGGTAAGCATGAGACAGGAGGAACACATCTCAGTGCACTTGTCTCTGTGGAAACTAGGACCAAGATTTCAGAGGCAAGTTAAGGGTGCTGAGCATGCACATCCCTTCTGTGCTGAGGAGAGTGCTGAACACAGACTGACTTCCTGGGCAAATGCTTTATCCATGGGGCTAACAGGCAGAAGGTAGTTAATGCTGGGGCTGACTTTTGTAGACAAGGGATTCTCTGCTCTACTCTGAACTCATTATCCTTTGTGCTGGTTTTCACCCTTCCCACTTTGCAGGCATTCTCAAAAATAGCAGGAGGCTAATGCTAGAAGCTGAACCCAAACTCTAGAGTGCCATTCATCTTGTGAGGCAATTTACTCTTTAGTTGGTACTGGGATGATTCAAAATCTCCGACAACCCAGGTTGTCTGTGTATGGACTCAATGGAGTCAGAAGCCTTGGGCTCACAGCTCAGATGCTGTAGAAGAGGGAACTGTGATTCTTACAAACAAAAGTTGACAGGTGCTCGATCTCTACATGTTAATGGAGTGGGAATCACATCAGACACCATTCCGTATTTCTGAGTGCACAGCTCCTAGTAATACAGTCATTGTCTTAGAACAGTTCTCCTTGAAATCTTTTTGATGAGGGTACTTTTTTTTTTGTTGTTGTTTGTTTTGTTTTGTTTTCCTGGAACAAGTGTAATTTTCTTCATAGTAGCTCATATGATGTTGTGTTTGGGATTTGTGGTGACAGATAGTGTTGATAACAAACCGATGTTACAGATGTTGCTGAACAGTGCTTACACAGAGTCAAGGTCTTCCCTGTTCCCCATCATGCCCTGCCAGGTTGGAGTGCACAGGAAGTTGGGAGGAAACAGCCATGACAACTGATCCCAACTGACCAAAAGGACATTCCATATCATATGATATCATATTCAGCAATAAAAGTTGGGGGAAAGAAGGAGGAAAGGGGTAGGTTTGGAGTTATGGCATTTGTCTTCCCAAGTAACTGGTATATGTGATGGAGTCCTGCTTTACTGGAAGTGGCTAAACATCTGCCTAATGATGGGAAGTAGTGAATGAATACCTTATTTTGCTTTTAACTTGCATGTGCAGTTTTTACTTTATCTGTTAAACTGTCTTGATCTCAACACACAACTTTTCTCACTTTTATCTTTCCAGTTTTCTCCCCTATCCCACTGGGAGAGTGAACAATCAGCTGTGTGGCAATTAGCTGCCTTCCAGGGTTTAACTACAATAGTGAAGTAGCACAGGAGCTGCAAGGTGCTGTGGGAATAACAGCCTAAGGGATGCAATAACAATTGCGTAAACCCCTGTTAGGAACTGGAGGACAGCTGGGTTGCTTTTTGCTTGTGGCATAGCCGTGCTGATTCTGTGGATCTTTTCAGCTTTCCTTCCTATATTTGTTCTTATGGATGAGATATAGTGAAGGCTGCTGAGGGAGTCTGTGATCTACCACCCCTTGGAAGTGCAGATATTGAGCTAAGAAAAGCACTCATCCAGCTGTGTGGAGACCAAGAAATTAATTCCGTTCACTAGTACAGGTGGGGTAACATGGTCACAGCTGCAAGCTGTGACCATTAGGCACTCTTTGGCTCTCCTACTTCTTCTACATCAAGCTCCATTTGGACAAGAGCAAAATTTGCCATGTCTCTTGCTAGGGGGAACTGCTGGTGACACAACTTTGAGGGGACAGGGTGAAATCAGTGCCATCTTCAGATTTCCTGTTCATTTCTGATGTGAATGAATTCCCTCCATCTTTGAAGTCAGGTGAAATATCTATACCAGTGATGCTGATCAAGAAAAGCTTCATGAAGGAATGTGGGAGAGCCTGTGGATCTCTCAGTGCAAAGGAAGAAACTAGTTATCTTTTGAAAAACATCCTCCATTTCTTGGGGAGACTTCATGGATCAGGATGTCCCATTTTTCCAGTCCTTGACTGGATGCCCATCTGACTTGAATATATCTCCTCAAACTGTTCACTGTGCAGCTGCTTTAGGATGGCTGCATGATTAAAGGAATCTAATGACTGTATCAAAGGTACCCAATATTGTTGTGAAAGCACAGACTGTGTGATGGTGACCTTGATGCTGTGTTTCTTCAAAGACTTAGATGAGAACTCACCAACAGTTCTTTTCTCTACTGGAATTAACCAGCTGCTAAGGTTAAATCTTACATCAAACATGTTGAGTCCTAAGAAGATGCCTTCTTGAACTTTCCTTGTTGATTCCCACATGGTCCATCTGGGTTGACTTTGCTTGCTTCTCTCTGGGCAGAAAAGAAGACCAACGGGTCTGAAGAGGAGGCCAGGCCAGTGGCTTGTAGCCATGCATCTTCTCCTGTCATTGCAACTAGCCAGGAGGTCCTGCTCAGATTGGTCCAGGGTAGAAGGAGCAGAGGACCTAAACAGGAAGTCTATAGATGGTTTCATGATAATGACATGGAGATACTGGATGTGGAATTTCCTTCTACAGATTACAAGACAGATTGCAAGGTTAATGCAGTTGTTCTAAGAAGCAGAGCTGAAAGTAGTTTGCATTGGGCCGTAAACTCAGGAGTCTTTGATGTTGCTCCACCTTCATACTTAACCAGAGCTCATGAGTGCCTGTATCTTCTCAGCTCATACTCATTGAACACAAGGCAAGGCAAGTCATATCACAGCCAAAAGCTGGTGTTTCTGGAATAGCGCAGTTGTGTTTGGTAAGGTATCTGAGTGCCTGTGAGGAATGGGTTATTTTGGTGCTGAAAAATAGCTGGCATTACAGATATGTTTGGCTGTTTCTGCTGGGTTTTAGTATGGAAAATGGGTTGAACAAAGTAGTTTCAGTGGGAATTGGACCAATATTTGCTTATTTAAGGTGTTTTTCCCCTGCTGTGTGAATTTTCCTTTGCTTTTCAAGGAATTAGAGTTGGAAAAGCAAAGTACTCTGTGCTCCAGGAAGAGCTGTGATGCAGTAGTGAAGGACTCATGGTCACAGTGAATGCTTTGTAGAGGAAATTCCCAGTACTGCATAGCATATGTCCATTACAGCATCAGGAATCTGCTGTCCTGCAAAGATAGGATATGAGCAAGTGAGGGGCCCTGGAGCCAGTCAAACTTTGTGTGGCCATAGTGAGGCTCTTGCTGCTGCCACGCTGGGTGGGCTGTGACAAACTTGGGTTGTGTCTGAAATACAAGTGCCAAGGAACTGCATGACAGGGAGAGAGGACGATCAGTGGCAGGTCCTTCATCTTCTGAAAGCCTGAACATGGCTGAGCTGCTGGATTGGGGTTGTGTTGCTCAAAATGCTGAGGTATTGAGGGCTGGAGCGCCCAGTGCAAGAGGTCAAGTGCACCTCATGTGAACTTGACTGCCTGATAGGACAGGGTTTGAAGGTTCACAAGGAGACAAGAGGATGTGTTCAGGGAAGTGTTCTCCAGGTCTAGCTCTTACTTATTGAATGAATATATATATATATATTTAATGAAATTACAGATTGGAAAAGTACAAAAATAGATCTGTGCATGTCTACAGGTGCCCTTTTTGAAGCTTAGCAAAAAATTGCCTTGGGTTTGCTGAGCAGAAATTCTCTGAAGAAGGAGTTAAAAATAATAAAATACTCTCAAAGCCAACTAAATGCTTACATATGTTCTGTTGATTTGTGTTTTGATTTGTCATTTAGCAGTTATACAAACCTCCATTGCAATTGCTGCCTCTTTCAGCAGATCCCTCCCTTCCCAAAGACAGGTAATCTCTTGGCTGACCCACACTTGAACAGAGGAAATTGTCCAGTTTTTTGTGGCCTATCTCACTGAAAACTTTGGAGATAAACTCATGTGATGTCTAGATGCAGTAATTTAGATTACTGAGTAATTCCTACGCAAGAAGCTGGAATGCCCAGTAGGTCTTGTCAGAAATCTATCACTTGGGTAGGACTGATTATCTCTATAAATTAAAATAAATCTGAAGCCCATGGTGTGTAGACCAATGCTTTTTACCCCTATGGCCAAGATTTTTAAATCTGTGGAAGGAAATTCTTCAAGATAGTTTGCCTGCCAGTATGATATAATATGATCTTTATCTTCCAGAAAGAACAACTGGAGGATACAGTAAAAAACAAAACAGCAGCAACAACAGAAAAACAATAGTTTTGGTGTGGTTTCTCCTGAGAGTTCTGAGCTTCCCATGTTGTCCTCACACTCTTTTTCTATTTTCTCTCAATGCCATTATCAGTTTCTGCTACCTCCAATTCTAGTCCAAAGGATAAGGGTTTTTCCATTTGAAACTGCTCTGCCAGCTAATGAACTATTTTTTGTGATCAACATTGACATAGATCTCAGTGCTGCAATTCACAATTTTCCTTTCACACCATTGTTTATATCACTTATTAAAAACTTCAGGGGAGAAGCTACAGATTTATACTTTGTTTAGTTGGTATGGAATGGAAAGTAGGCATTTGCTAAAAAGAAGAGACCCAAGTAAAGTGTTAGGCTATGCTGAAACAGCCAGAAAATTCTGGTGGTCACTCACAAGCACTGAGTGCTGGATGCAAGACTGATGATACCAGTTTTCTTGATACCAGAGTTTGCACTCAGGACTAGATTTATTTAGCATTGAAGATGTAGTCTTAATAGTTAAATCTCCTTATCTACATACTTTATCTGACCTTCAAAGAACCCAGCAGGTTTGAGAAGTATGACTTCCCTTTACAAATACAAATGAAAGACTGTCACTTTTTCCTGTGTCTATTATTCTTACTCTATATTACAGTGCTTCTGATTTGCCAAGTACAAATATCAGACTTACTTCATTGTAGTTCCCTTGATTTCCCTATGAGTCCTTTTAATACCATAGGATTACATTCATCACCTGGCAGTCCTGTGATATCCAAATAGATTTTAAAGTAGGCGCTTCCACACCAAGTTTGGAAACTTAACTTCATCTTTGAATTCCTCTAGATCTTTGGACATCTGCATTTGAGGAATAAGAAGGAAGGTCTTTGCAATGAAACTGCTAACCTGATGACAAGAGTGTGAGAGGTGAGTGAAGTTGGCTTCATCATAGGAAGAGGAAGGAGCTACAAAGAGAAGAAATTGCTAATACAATTTCCCCAATGGAGAAGGGGAACATGGTCAGAATCATGGAGATATGGTGGTATAGTGTACACTATTGGAACATGGTCATGGGAGAGTACAGGCTATTTAAGAGGAATAGGCATGGAAAATGAGGAAGGGGATTTATGCTTTATCTTAAGGTACTCCTTGTTTATGCAGTGTTCCAAAGTGAAACTGTAGATGTGCATCAAGATGAGATAAAAATGAATCATGTTGTTATGGGGTCTGTTATAGACCACCTGATCAAGACAAAGTAATGGAAAATGATGTCTGCAAACAACTAGCAAGTCTCCTCTTCCTTAGGCAGGGTTTCAGCCATGTGGACATCTGCTGGGAGGGCAACAGCACTGGGCAAGCAATACTGGAAGTTCTTAGACTGTACTAATGACAATAACCTAATGTAAATGATGGAGGGGCAATGCTGAGTTCTGGAAGCAGGGATAAACTACTGATGAATACGATCCTGGATGGCATTTCAGGCTGCAGCAACCACGTATTGACTGTGTGAAGGATCTAGTGGAAAGCTGGGGAGGTAAGCAGCAGAATTTATTACTCTAGATTTCATAAGACTAGAATTCATCTTATTCACAGAATCACTAGTTAGAATATGCTTGGAAGTAGCTGTGCTTGGGAGAGGTAGTGAGTGTTGAAAAGAAAGCTAATGAGACCTCAGGAACAAACCACCTTGTTCTTTGCAAGAAGATTAAGAATTTTATCTTAGCTGTGAACTTGCTGATGAACTAAGCTAAAAAGTTTACAAGAGATGGAGACAAGGACTGTCAATAAAACAGTAATACAGAAACATTGCTTGGGTACTTAGGGACATTAAGCATAAGAATTCTGCAGGTATGGTGCACAAGAGAACTCAGGGAAAATGTGTCTACCAATGAATGTGAGAGACAACCTAGTGCAAGATGGTTTAGTGGGTAATATTGGTGGTAGGGGGATGGTTGGACTAGATTATCTTGGAGGTCTTTTCCAACCTTAATGATTCCATGATTCTATGATTCTATGATACAGAAAGCACTTAAGTATGCAGCACCTTTTCTGCATCAGTCTTCATAGACATAAATTCCACCCAGGCAACCATATCTTCCAACAGTGTTTGAGAAGGTAAGGGATAACCAACAGTGGGGAAGTCCGAGCTTACTACGTAGTGAAGCTGGAATTATTAAAAGAAGTTGGATGTATTCATATCTATAGGGCTGGGTGCAACTCATCAAAAAAATACTGAAGGAGTTCACCAGTGTAATTGTAATGCTTATGTTCATTATTTTTGAAAAACGATGACACAGAGGGAAGGTCCCATATGACTGGAAAAAAAAATAATATTATGTGGATCTTTAAAAAAGACAAGAAGAACCAGTGAAACTATAATCTACTCAGTCTCACTTTCGTTATTTGAAAGATCAAAAACTGTACCCTCTTCATATTTATTCCTAAGCATTCTGGGAAGACCTTATATTGGTCTCCCAACAGGGGCCTACAAGAAAGATGGAGAGGGACTCTTTACCAGGGAGTGTAGTGATATAGTACAAGGAGTAATGGCTTTAAACTAAGAGGGGAAATTTAGAGTAGATATTAGAAAGAAATTCCTCATGATGAGGGTGGTGAGGCGCTGGAACAGGTTGCCCAGAGAAGCTGTGGATGCCCCATCCGTGGAAGTGTTCAAGGCCAGGTTGGATGGGGCATGAGCACCCTGTTCTAGTGGGAGGTGTCCCTGCCCATGGCAGGGGGGTTGGAACTAGATGGTGTTTAAGTTCTCTTCCAACCCAAACCATTCTATGATGCTATGATTCTGTGATTGTATGATTCTATGATTCATTTTTGCCAACGACGATAATTGTTGAGTGATCTCCCTGTCTTTATCTCAACCCTTGAGCCCTTTTCATCATATTTTCCCCCCCATTCCCTTTGAGAAGAGGGAGTGAGAAAGTGGTTGTGGTGGAGTTCAGCTGACCAGCAAGGTAAAACCACTGCAATAACATAAAGAAGAATGTGTTTACATATGGAGGATCTGAAGAAGTGTAAGTGATGACACCCTTTCCTAAAACTAGATCAGTTACTCTCCTGGATTACCAACAAACCTTTTCCCATACCATCAGGATTACGCCAGACTGTTGCTGCCTCTTTAACTCTGGTATAGATAGTATTGTGCTGTTGGACTTTTTTCTGGGGTCATGAACATGCTAATATGCACATTTTCATGGGAGGCAGTGAAGGACTGAGGATTTATCAGAATGCACAGTAGCTGGAGCTTTGTGATGAGTTAATACATGTGCTTGTGTGTACAAGCATGGCTGTGTGGGAGATACTGTTTTGGGGAGCTATAGGTAGGGAAAGGCTTTGGGGATCTATGCAATTTCTGGTTTGACAAGAGGGGACTATTTATTTATGTAGATGATAATAGGAGCATATATATATCAGATGCAAGCAAAAGATGTAAGAGACTGAACAGTGAGAAAGCAGAATTTCTCAGGGAATCCCTTTTTTAATGATGTGCATAAAAGCATATATTATCTGTACATGTACAAGTATATATTTTAAATTTGGTAAATAAAAAAACAGCTCAGGAATGTGTTCAAGAGCTCCATTTCAAACCAGAGTCTACTGTTACTTGGAACAGCCTCGTGGGCTGAGGCTTCCAACCTACTGTATTTCAAATTCTCTCAGCTATTGAAACTGTCCTATACAGAAACCGCAGCTGTAGTAATTTTTGACTTCCTGCTTTTTAGAACATACTACTGCAAAGTAGCTCTTAGAAACATTACTTACTGTTTTTTGACCTACTTTTCCTGTTGCTCTTAATGCATCTGTTCCTGAAGTATCATAGACATATTACTATCTCCACAGAATGACTGAAAAGTTGTGGTATAAACATACCAAGCAAACTGCCATGGGTCAAGCAGCAAACCACGGAGAAAGCCAGCAATAGAAACCCTAAGTTCCTGCATCCAAGTTCTCTAAGTGCCTTGAGTAGTCTAGATTCTCTCCTTAACACACTTGATAAATTATTTATAGATGTATTCACATAGTCAGTAAGATATAAAAACATTCTAATTATATCATTCAAATCAAATGACAATTATGCCTGTAGTTTGCCAGACAATGCTTTGCCAAATAAGTTTTGCCAGAAATGTTTGACCGAAGAAAGGGGGAGCATCTGCAGCATCTGCAGATGAGACACTATAAAATCTCCCACAGACAAGTCTGACCTGTCTCCACGGAAAGCTTCAAGGTAAGTGCATGCGTTTTGAGAGCTTGGAAAAAGAGGACAATGTCCTTTCAATATTCCACTCAGTTTCTCCTGCCTCTGGCAAACATTTATATGAGGTGCTGTACATGCGAACAAAAATGTTAAATAGAATTTCAATGCATGTCTATAACTTCAATCTATAAATTGTGTCTAAAACTCCTTGCCAAAATAAGAAACACCTGCCATTCCTATTTTACAGGATTGGACAGTTTCCAAGGTACAAGCTATTCTCAAAGGGTAATATACTGAATATTGAAATTCTACAGTACAGGCTGAGACAGGATTTTTTCACAACTGCATGAGTTTTTTATTGTAAATCCTCCTATATTTCTGCAAACTCTTACTTAGGCTAGACTGTTGAAACGGAATATCTAAAAAGTGAAGTTGTTTTCATTTATAGCACATACGGTAATATTTCTAATAAGGAAGCGCTGTCTTGAAGATTCATCATTTATAATTAAGAACCAGAACAGATAGTGATTTTCTCTGGCTATAGGTTCTTTTATGTGAAGACCTCAAAACTGGTCAGAATTCACCAACCTGAGTTACCAAATTGTAGACAGTATTGAAGATCTTCTATTTACTGCTAGACTAAAGTCTCACTCTTGAGTGGGACTTAAGTACCTTTAAGTTCAAATCAAAGTAGATTTATGTGGTTGTTGTACTAGCTAAAGAGTAAGGAGTTTTCTCACTGACATAGATTCTATTTTTCCCAGTGAGCGACAACCTTTTTTCCCCACCAGTGTCCTCTGCTGACATTCCTTTAGTAAACGTGCAGAAATGGCCTCTGCAGACTCAGAAATGGCTGTTTTTGGGGAGGCGGCTCCCTACCTCCGAAAGTCAGAAAAGGAAAGAATTGAGGCCCAGAACAAACCTTTTGATGCCAAGTCATCCGTCTTTGTGGCCCATCCGAAGGAATCCTTTGTAAAAGGGACAATCCAGAGCAGGGAAACAGGGAAGGTCACTGTCAAGACTGAAGCAGGAGAGGTAAGAGAAAAGGAATCTTCAGATCAATATTTGATTCACACTGAACTTTTAGCAGACATATGCAGACATATTCTTTCATTTCCTTGGCAGACTCTGACCGTGAAGGATGATCAGGTCTTCTCCATGAACCCTCCCAAGTATGATAAAATCGAGGACATGGCCATGATGACCCACCTCCACGAACCTGCTGTGCTGTACAACCTCAAAGAGCGTTATGCAGCCTGGATGATCTACGTAAGTACCAGCAGCTGTCTTCCTTTGGGAGCTAGGAAGACCTGCTGTGCCAGGCTGAGCAGAAGCCAATGTGCTGTCTCCCTTCCTCGCAGACCTACTCAGGTCTCTTCTGTGTCACCGTCAACCCCTACAAGTGGCTGCCGGTGTACAACCCAGAGGTGGTGTTGGCCTACCGAGGCAAAAAGCGCCAGGAGGCCCCTCCACACATCTTCTCCATCTCTGACAATGCCTATCAGTTCATGCTGACTGGTGAGTGCTTGATCTCCTTTGACTTGCTCTTTCATTGATCTCTCAGTAGACGGAAATATAGGAATTATCTCTGTAAATCCTGAGCAACACTTAAAATACCACATGTGAAATTAATGGAAGATTAAAGTGCTTGACTTTAAGGATCTGTGTATGCTGCGTTCCCATTACAGTCAATAAAGACCTGGACCATGTAATGAATGTCTTTAAGAAGGAGTAAATTCATCAGCTAGAAGACACCTAGTGTTTGGTCTAGACTTTACTGACTCTAGACCTATTGCTCATTATAGTGAAAAGTAAGCATCAGACAAGTAATGCTTTCAGAAAAAACAATGTCAAAAGAAAACAAAAGCATTAGCGTTCAAACAGAATAGTTATAAAAAAAAATATTTGTCTTCTTCTCTTATTTCCACCTCTTATTTTCTCTTCCCAGTATATATATTGAAATCAATGATATGCAGGATTCATGTCTTCTTTTCCTGTTCTTTTGTTGCAAAATGGAAAATAAATTATGAATAGCAGGATTAAAAACAAACTGTATCTACCTATTAACTCAGAAATATATAATTTATGTACATATAGGAGTAAAAATAAAAGAGATGAAAAGTAGCGAAAAAGTTTGGTTAGGCTTTTCCGTTGTTTGTGAGGTCTCCAGATTTCCTCAGGAAGATTTTAGCTCCAGAAGAATTTATATGTAATCAACCCTCAATCTCAGTAATTTTGTCACATGTACTTATAAGAGAGATATCAGGTAGAAAGAGGATATCTTGAAAGGCTAAACAATATAAAAGTTACTCTGAAGTGGTGTCTTCACTGATCTTGTTTAGAATGCATGTAGTACTGCTGTATAGCATTGCTACATATCAGCTGGAATTCCCAGGGCTCTTCACTGTCTTCTGTCCTTCCACCCTCTGGTAGAAGCTGCAGTTCATATTTGTCTCCTAGCTTTTGTGTTCTTTCTAATTCATGAGCACCAGGAAAATCATTCTCAATATCTATCTTTTCACAGACCGTGAGAACCAGTCAATCCTGATCACGTAAGTACACTTCCTGCTCAGGTCCCTGCAGGGCTGCCCTGTACCAGGAGACCTGCTGCCTGACCACACTCTCTCTGCTTCTTTATTTGGCAGTGGAGAATCTGGTGCAGGGAAGACTGTGAATACAAAGCGTGTCATCCAGTACTTTGCAACAATTGCAGCTAGTGGGGAGAAGAAGAAGGAGGAGCAGCCTGGCAAAATGCAGGTACATTAATAGATAATGGCTTGAATCAGTGTTTTTTTTCTGTTCCTTGTTTTTGGAAAGTATATCGAGGAATAATTATTGTCCTGTAGGGAACGCTTGAGGATCAAATCATCAGCGCCAACCCACTGCTGGAGGCATTTGGAAATGCCAAGACTGTGAGAAATGACAACTCCTCGCGCTTTGTGAGTTGTAGCTTTGGACAAAATCCCTTAGAGAATCCCAGCATGGTTGAGGTTGCAAGGGACCTCTGGAGGTCCAGGAGGCTTTTGAATATTTTTGAGGAGGAAGACTCCAGAACCTCTCTGGTAACCTGTCCAAGTGCTCAGTCACCTACATAGTAAAGATGGAACCTCTTATGTTCCAGTTTTTACTTATTATTTATTTACTTATTATTATTTACTATTGCATTTTGTCCTGTCAGTAGGCAACACTGAAAAGAGTCTGATTTCTTTTCACTTTCCATTAAGGTGTTAATAGAGATTGATAAGATGCCCCCTGAGCCTTCTCTTTTCTAAGATAAGTAGGCCCAATTCCCTCTGCCTTTGCTCACAGGAATGGCGCTCCAGTCCCTTAATATTTTTGTACAATTCTATCTTTCTTGTACAGGGGCAATGAAATGCATCCAGGCTGAAATGGTTCTTTTTATCTTTAACAGGGCAAATTCATCAGAATTCACTTTGGGGCCACAGGAAAATTGGCTTCTGCTGACATTGAAACTTGTAAGAAACCCTCCTGGCGTATTCACATACCTTCCCAAATTCCTACCTCTGTGTGCTGTCTTGTGCCTATCACTTTCTACCTTCCTTACCAGATCTGCTGGAGAAGTCCAGAGTCACTTTCCAGCTCAAGGCAGAAAGAAGCTACCACATTTTTTATCAGATCATGTCCAACAAAAGGCCAGAGCTAATTGGTAGGAAGATTACCTATATTTTTGGAGGAAGATCACTAAACAACAACTCATCTTGTCTCCCAGATGACTGAAGTAAGCTTGTTTTTCCCTATTTCCTGCTTTCAGACATGCTCCTCATTACCACCAACCCATATGACTACCACTATGTGAGTCAAGGTGAGATCACTGTTCCCAGCATTGATGACCAGGAGGAACTGATGGCTACAGATGTAAGTAACATAAAAAAACAGGTCATATTGTGGACAAGAGCCCTGGTATACATGCACTTATTTTACTGTTTATATTACCAGAGTGCCATTGACATCTTGGGCTTCACTGCTGATGAAAAGACTGCCATCTACAAGCTGACAGGAGCTGTCATGCACTATGGGAACTTGAAGTTCAAGCAGAAACAACGAGAGGAGCAGGCAGAGCCAGATGGCACAGAAGGTATCAGCAGATTCAACAAACTTTCCAAAAGATATTGTCATTGTCACTAAAAGAGGGCCTTAGGCAGATTTCAGGCTTTTAGTATGCAAAAGTTTAAACTAAAAAAAACAATTATGTACAATGGTTGTGTAACAGTTGAGACACCTACCTCATCTATCATCATACCTGCATTTTAGTTTTGTGAGTACTTTAATAAAAGATCTGGTGCTCACTGCCTGGAAGCCAGGAGCCATGGATGTCAATTTCTGTAACGTCATTAGTCATACTTTTTTTGGAATACACCTAGCAATCACTGCTATATTGTGGTACAGTGAAGTGGTCCAGCTCTAACAAGGTGGGAGAATATGTTTCCGTTCACCCTCACCTACTGGGAAAGAACGCTGATGTCAGTTGCATATTTGATTCCTCTCAGGTACAGTAAGAGCTAAAGTCCATTCCTTCAACTCTCTGAGTGATAACTCCTCTTGCTTCAGGACTAGAAACATGACGCACCATAGTCATGTCTGAAAAAGGATGAAAGCAGTGAGTTAACCTTAATAACATTTGTAGAAACCAAAGCTCAAAAAGAGTTGTATACTCCGCATCCTAATGACAGAGACAGTAGCTTCATGGCTTTGACACAGATGTTTTCGTGCAACTCCTTAAAGTGAACACTGCTATTTTTGAGACGATACCTCAAGAACAAAATCTTAGGCACTGTCCAACATGTATTTTTCCTCTCACTCTTTCTTGGTGTTTAGTTGCTGACAAGGCTGCATACCTGATGGGTCTGAACTCAGCAGACCTGCTCAAAGCACTCTGTTACCCCCGAGTTAAGGTTGGAAATGAATATGTGACCAAGGGTCAAACTGTGCAGCAGGTAAGAAGTGTGGTAATACAGAACCATATTTTGAATTAAGATCCCTTTGATCCTCCTCTGTTCTATACTCCAAGACTCTCTTTTTGCTTTAGGTGCAAAATTCAGTTGGTGCTCTAGCAAAGGCTGTCTATGAGAAGATGTTCTTGTGGATGGTTATTCGTATCAACCAGCAGCTGGATACAAAGCAGCCTAGGCAGTACTTCATTGGTGTCTTGGACATTGCTGGCTTTGAGATCTTTGATGTAAGGATGTTTTTCTAGCAGTTTCTTAATAGGACAATTGAGAGTAAAGGGAATTCTGAGCCACAATTGAGAAAAGTTATTATCCTCCTACAATTACTCCCTGAGCATTTATTATTATTATTAATTACTATTATTTAGTATTATCCTCCTACAATTACTTGCTGAACTGAAATTCTCCCCCCTCCCTCCCCCAAAAACCTTCTAATTACACTGAATTTGCTAAATTTGCTAAATGCAAAGTTTTTCCAACAAGAGAACAAAAGGAAAGCAAACAGGAAGAGGCCTTGTACTTAAACTATCATCTGTGAAGAACACTTTGTATCCCTTCTTTCTTTTTGCATTTGACAGTTCAACAGCTTTGAGCAGCTGTGCATCAATTTCACCAATGAGAAACTGCAGCAGTTCTTCAACCACCACATGTTTGTGCTGGAGCAGGAAGAGTACAAGAAGGAAGGGATTGAATGGACATTCATTGACTTTGGGATGGACCTGGCTGCCTGCATTGAGCTCATTGAGAAGGTATCCTTCCTGTTCACGTACATTAGTACTGGATCTTCCACAGCTGCCAAGTGATATACTTAAGAAGTGTGGGAGAATATGCTTTTTTTTTTTTTTTTTTTAAATGCATACCCTGTGAAAGTGGCAATAGCGTGGAAGTGTTTTTAAAGACCCTACTGAGATTTCAGAACTTTTCCTGAAAGTACTTCCGGATTACAAAATAAAGTTAAATAAAAGATGGTCATGTAGCTGTCAGTAAAGATGGCCTATTGGGAATATAGTATTTAGCAATGTTGTATTTACCATTTTTTCCATAAGCAAAGACATTTACAAAAATGCTGAAAAAAAGACGAGCCTTGGTTAATTTTCTCCGATTAAGGTCATGAAAGACACAGAATCAACCTTCTCTTTTGACTCTATCCTCTTTTTAATCAAGTGATGTCTTATCTCTTTCTTCTTCCTCTTTGTTGTAAAATCTTCCAGCCCATGGGCATCTTTTCCATTCTGGAAGAGGAGTGCATGTTTCCCAAGGCAACTGACACCTCTTTCAAGAACAAGCTCTATGACCAGCATCTGGGCAAGTCCAGCAATTTCCAGAAGCCCAAGCCTGCCAAAGGCAAGGCCGAGGCCCACTTCTCCCTGATACACTATGCTGGCACAGTGGACTACAACATCACTGGCTGGCTTGAGAAGAACAAGGACCCCCTGAATGAAACTGTCATTGGGTTGTACCAGAAATCATCAGTGAAGACACTGGCCTTACTCTTTGCTAACTACGGTGGAGCAGATGCAGGTCAGTTCTGTAAATTCTGTATTTTAGGCACATTCAAAGGGAATTAAAACAGGAAACACTAAACATTTAATGCTATTTGTGTTCTGCACTCTCCAATATGTGGCATCCATATTTAACAGTATTTTTCTTTTCTTTCATTTGCAGAGGCTGGTGGTGGTGGTAAGAAGGGTGGCAAGAAGAAGGGTTCTTCCTTCCAGACTGTTTCAGCTCTTTTCCGGGTATAGTACTATTTTCCTTATCTCTTTGTAATATGAAGAAAGGGAGAAAGCTAATATTAAATATGAAAGGGCTATTTTGGTATTACTGTGAAGTTGGTAACATTATTTGGAAATCTCATGACCTGTTTTTCAGGATCAGTTTTGTAATTGATCTTGAATCAATTGTTAATATGTACTGTTCTAGAATAAGTATTCAGGTTTCAATTATAATGAAAATTGATATATTTTCTTTTTTAGTATTTGTTAATGTTTGGAGAAGATAATAATAGATTTTTAGTTTTCTACCTTTTTTGGGTCAGACTTCAGCTATAATTTTAGTATCCCTGCATTCCTATGAGCCTGGTATTTTGGTGAATTGAATGTCTCCTTAGAAGTATTCTCCAATAAGCTACTTAACGTATTTAAAAACTAAGCCAAACCATACCAAAACAGGTTTTTCTCAAACAGATTGACTTGAGTAGGTAGAACATGAAAGACCTTTAAGCTACTTATTTTAGCACAGTCTTTCAGTCTTTAATAATCATATTCAATATCTACAAATAGAAGAAATCTTTTGTTTCTGTGGCTTTACCTAAGTGTTCAGAAACCTAGCTAATTTTGATAAGTTAAAAACTTATTGCCATGGGTTTGATGCATTGAACACCAGACATTCAAAACTCACATTACTTACTGGTCCCTCTAGGAGAACTTAAACAAGCTCATGACCAATCTACGGAGTACTCACCCCCATTTTGTCCGCTGCATCATCCCAAATGAAACGAAAACACCTGGTAGGAAGCTCAAGTAAAAAGAGATTTGCCTCTGAAATAGCTATTCTTCTCTGTGCTGAAAAAAGGTATTCACTTGTGCAATGAATTTTTAGGTGCCATGGAGCATGAACTAGTACTGCACCAGCTGCGGTGTAACGGTGTGCTGGAAGGGATCAGAATTTGCAGGAAAGGTTTCCCCAGCAGAGTCCTGTATGCAGACTTTAAACAGAGGTAAGAAGGCTCATTTTTCCTACTAATTTTATCTGTGTTGAGCACCTTGTACATCCAACCAATTAAAACTTACACTATGCAGTTCTTTATTCTTTTCAACAAGGAGACTAATGGAATAGATGTGTTTCCATAAACATCAGCTTTAGTAGTACATATGCATACATGCTGTATCATCCAAATGAAGGAGTGACAGTTCATCAGCATTAAAATAGTTTCTATAAAACTATCATTTCTTCCATAAAAACATCAAGGCATTCAATAAAAACAGTAGTTTGCTTGTTGAATATGTCCTTATCTGTTTTTAATGCAGATACAAGGTGCTTAATGCCAGTGCCATCCCAGAGGGACAGTTCATTGATAGCAAGAAGGCTTCTGAGAAACTTCTTGCATCTATTGATGTGGATCACACCCAGTACAAATTTGGTCACACCAAGGTACAAACTTCCTGACTCAATCGCTATATGCCTGTGCTTTGTTCTACCTGGCAGTGATGTGTTGCAACATTCCCTTTCTCAAGGTGTTCTTCAAAGCTGGGCTGCTGGGGCTCCTGGAGGAGATGAGGGATGAGAAGCTGGCACAGCTCATCACTCGCACACAGGCCAGGTGCAGAGGCTTCCTGATGAGAGTGGAGTACCAGAGAATGGTGGAGAGGAGGTAGACATTGTTCATCTTCAGTTAGAGTCACTTTCCTGTGAGGGAAAGTGTCATCATTCATCACATTCAAAATAATCTATGTACATTTTAATTACGCTTCAGAGAGTCCATCTTCTGCATCCAGTACAACGTTCGTGCATTCATGAATGTCAAGCACTGGCCCTGGATGAAGCTGTTCTTCAAGATCAAGCCCTTGCTGAAGAGTGCAGAATCTGAGAAGGAGATGGCCAACATGAAGGAAGAGTTTGAGAAAACCAAGGAAGAGCTTGCAAAGTCTGAGGCAAAGAGAAAGGAGCTGGAGGAGAAAATGGTGAAGCTGGTGCAGGAGAAAAATGATCTGCAGCTCCAAGTGCAGGCTGTGAGTTTATCAGCATTCATTTATCACTGAGAAAATGATTCTGTACATTCAGATTGTTCTTTACCAAGCAAAAGGTCAGATTATAGAAGAGTAAAAGTCAGAAATGCAAAGTTGAAGAATCAGTTGTCTGCAAGTTATGTAGTAAGCACTGCCAAAAGTCAGTGCAAAGAGAGGGAACATCAAGTTGGAGTCAGTGCTTTTGCTTTCAGAGGAATAAGACATCTACAGCTAGGGAACATGAAATACTCAGAGCAGAGTTATGCCTTAACCCTGAACTCCCTCTGAGCAGGTGATTTCCCCTGGAAGTGTTCAAGGCCAGGTTGGCTTTGAGCAACCTGGTCTAGTGGAAGGTGTCCCTTCCCATGGCAGGGGGTTGGAACTGGATGATATTTAAAGTCCTTTTCAACCCAAAATATTCTATGATTCTATGAGTTCTGCAGGGGCAAAGCTATCTCCATAGCACCAAGGTGCAAAAGAATTCATTCTGGAGGGTAAATGCAAGCCAGATTTGAAACTAGTGTAAATTCGGTTGCAGGAAAATACATTCACCATTTGCTTAATAACTAAAGGTTAATCATTTACTCAGAAACTGGGAAATACATCTTCAAATTATCTTCTAGGTTGAGAAGATATAGAAACACAGTTCCTGTTTCTGAGAAATAGTCACACCATCCAGGGGTGTTTCTTCTTCCCTCCACTATTAATTACACAAAAGAGCTCTTTATGCTTTAGACTTAACTATTAAGAATCAGTTTCATAAATTAAATTTATAATGAAAAAAAATTTTTTTTGAACATTGCAGTGTTTTCAACTCTAACTTGTATTTTCTGGTATGGGCTGTATAGTAACTTATTTTGAACAGCACCCTGTAGACACACAGCACTTCACAAAATAGAATGTTACTTAAAAATAATCACAAAAGTATTTGGTATTCAAGTATCACTTTAAACATCATCTTAAATTACTCATTAGATCACACAAACTAGAAACTAAAAACAGTAAACAGTACTTAATTATCCAGTTACTTGAACATTCCATAGAAAATGGGAAACCTTTGTTACCTCTTTTATCCAGTAAGTGAAGAAAAATAAATATCCCATTGTATTTTCTTATATTTTCCTATCAAATTTATTTAGGAAAAAGCAAATTCATGATATCAAAAAGCCCACCAGAGTAAGACGATATAATGATTACCTGGTATTAGCATATGTGAAACCAGATATACTGAGGGAAGATGAGACATAGGTAGATGATGTGCAATGGTAAGACACCACTTACAAAAGGAGCAGTCTTTATTATCTAAAATATTAAATTTAGAGAAAGAATCATCTTCTTCCATTAAACTATTCCTGAAACTATCAAAGCCATTACTCCCCATATAATAAGGTGTTCAGCAGGATTCAATTACAAAAGGGAAAGTATTGAATACTTCACTTCTGAAGAAAAATGCCTGTAACCCCTTTCTGCTCTTGGTAGGTGACAGTAAATTTCACACACCTATCACATTCAAGACATCTTTAGGAGAGGAAAAACAAAATTGGGAAGCCATGTTGTTTCCAGAGGGAAGCAGTATAGCCCTTCCCAGAAAAAAAATCCTCTCAAGGTTAATGAGTTGCTTGACTGAAGGAAAATTTCAGTCTGCATTTTAACTAATACTTTGAAAACTTCATAATATAAACCAAGAACATCTGTCTCTTCCCATCAGGAAGCAGACAGCTTGGCTGATGCTGAGGAAAGGTGTGACCAGCTCATCAAAACCAAAATCCAGCTGGAAGCCAAAGTTAAGGAGGTGACTGAAAGGGCCGAGGATGAGGAGGAAATTAATGCTGAGCTGACAGCCAAGAAGAGAAAACTGGAGGATGAATGTTCAGAGCTGAAGAAAGACATTGATGACCTGGAGTTAACCTTGGCCAAGGTTGAGAAGGAAAAACATGCCACCGAAAACAAGGTAAGACTCAGAAGACATCACTCATACTTGAGAAAGAATTCTAGTCTGTAATACAGCATAAAGTTTTAAACCACATTTTTATCTACACTTGTTCCCTTCTTGTCAAAGGTGAAAAACCTCACCGAGGAGATGGCAGCTCTGGATGAGACCATTGTGAAGCTGACAAAAGAGAAGAAAGCCCTCCAAGAGGCCCACCAGCAGACACTGGATGACCTGCAGGCCGAAGAGGACAAAGTCAATACATTGACCAAAGCAAAAACCAAGCTGGAGCAGCAAGTGGATGATGTAAGCACACGTGCCTCCAGCAAGACAGGACAGGTATGGAGTTTGACCTGCCTGGCATTGATGGTGTTGTTGTGTTTAGCTGGAAGGGTCCCTAGAGCAAGAGAAGAAACTGCGCATGGACCTTGAAAGGGCTAAGAGGAAACTTGAGGGAGACCTGAAGCTGGCCCATGATACCATAATGGATTTGGAAAATGATAAGCAGCAGCTGGATGAGAAACTGAAAAAGTAAGTGTGGTTGTGAGACACCTGAGTGTGGGTCAGGTGCATTTATTAGGTAGTTTTATTCAGGTGTTAACACTGTGATTCTGTATGCTTTGTGCAAAGGAAAGACTTTGAAATCAGCCAGATCCAGAGCAAAATTGAAGATGAGCAAGCCCTGGGCATGCAATTACAGAAGAAGATCAAGGAGCTGCAGGCAAGCCTCTGGTCCTTCCCTTCCGCCCTTCAGAAAGACGTCAGTACAAGGAGGGCATGGGTGTGTAAAGGGTCTTGCATTTTCCCCAGGCCCGTATCGAGGAACTGGAGGAGGAAATTGAGGCAGAGCGAACCTCTCGGGCAAAAGCAGAGAAGCACCGTGCTGACCTCTCCAGGGAGCTGGAGGAGATCAGCGAGCGCCTGGAAGAAGCAGGAGGGGCTACAGCAGCTCAGATCGATATGAACAAGAAGCGTGAGGCAGAATTTCAGAAGATGCGCCGCGACCTCGAAGAGGCCACACTGCAGCACGAAGCCACAGCTGCTGCCCTGCGGAAGAAGCACGCAGACAGCACAGCTGAGCTTGGGGAGCAGATCGACAACCTGCAACGAGTCAAGCAGAAGCTGGAGAAGGAGAAGAGTGAGCTGAAGATGGAGATAGATGACTTGGCCAGTAACATGGAGTCTGTCTCCAAAGCCAAGGTAAAGAATTTCTGTAGTCTTACTAACCTATGTTACATGACGTGATGCGTGATTTTTTACTTCTCAGATTACATTTTGCTATCATACCCAGTAGTGTTGCTATTCTTTGTAAGAACTGTATGCCATAATGTAGTGATATTTCTCTTTCGTTTACATGTTTTTCGCACCTAGGCAAACCTGGAGAAGATGTGCCGCACGCTGGAAGATCAGCTGAGTGAGATCAAGACAAAGGAGGAGGAGCATCAGCGCATGATCAATGACCTCAACACTCAAAGAGCTCGTCTGCAGACAGAAGCAGGTGAAGTACCCCCACACTCCTATGGAATGTGAAAAAAACAAAAAAAAAACCTGAAACCAATGCTGCAAGGAAAAAAGACATGTTTTATTCAGATTGGCCTATCCTCTCTAAGCTGATATGCAGTGATATTAAGACAGCTTGTTTTAATGTTGCTTTTTAAATTATAGTCTATCTGTAAACTTTCTCAGGGGAATATTCACGCCAGGTGGAAGAAAAAGATGCTTTGATATCTCAGCTATCAAGAGGCAAGCAGGCATTTACTCAACAGATTGAAGAACTAAAGAGACATCTAGAGGAAGAAATAAAGGTAGATACTTGCTGTAGTAGTGTAGATTTTTGATCCAGATCATGGTGTTTTTTTGTTTGTTTGTTTGTTTGTTTTAGATATTTCTTGATATTACAAAGAAACAGGCTATCATATTAGTAATTTTCCAGATTCCAAACTATCTGGACAATCTTGACACCTTCCTGTCTAGTATGGGAAGAAAGGAAAGGAAGGCATAATGTCCAGCCTGGATACTGAGAAAGGAAGGAACATCATTAGGTCTTCACTAGGATTAACAATGATGTATAAGCAAGGTTGAGATACAGCTATAAAAACTGAGTTTCTTATCCTGTTTTTCTCAAATGCAGTATGATATTTATAACAGATTTTAAACGATTCAATAATTCCCAGCGTTATATTTGTCATTTGGAATTTACTCATCATATCTAGTGAGGTAATATTTGAAATTGTGATAAATGAACCCTTAATATCAATATATTGAATCTATATATTAATCTATATATTACAAGTACCTTTTCTCGTCGGGATGACTTTGACTTTTGGATTCAAATAGTTTTCAATGATTTTCCCCTTATTACAATTACACTGTCTCAATCCAATTGTCTTCACAGGCTAAGAATGCCCTGGCCCATGGCTTGCAATCTGCTCGCCACGACTGTGACTTGCTCCGGGAACAATATGAGGAGGAGCAGGAAGCCAAGGGTGAGCTGCAGCGTGCCCTGTCCAAAGCCAACAGCGAAGTGGCCCAGTGGAGAACCAAATATGAGACGGACGCTATTCAGCGCACCGAAGAGCTGGAGGAGGCCAAGTATGTGGTGACAGGATGCAAGGAAGCAGGAGGGGCAATGAAAATTCAGAAGGGACCTTGGAAGCGAAGACCAAGATATTCAAAGAAATAAGTCATGGGGTTGCTTTGGGGAAGGATGACAGATGTGGTAAACTTTATCCTATAGACCTTATGGATTGGAGTCTACAGAATGCAAAATGACTCAGCGTGCAGTTGTAGAGAGCATACTCATTCCTCTTTGATCACTAACTATGAGCTTTTTACCACCTCCCAGGAAGAAGCTGGCACAGCGCCTGCAGGATGCAGAGGAACACGTTGAAGCTGTCAACGCCAAATGTGCTTCCCTGGAAAAGACAAAACAGAGGCTGCAGAACGAGGTGGAAGACCTGATGATTGACGTAGAGCGAGCAAATGCTGCCTGCGCAGCTCTGGACAAGAAGCAGAAGAACTTTGACAAGGTATTCTGGCCTCTGGCCCTGTGCTTCCTGGGCAGAGCATCCCTTCACAACTGCCACATCCATACTCACACCCTGTTGATCTGCCCAGATCCTGGCAGAGTGGAAGCAGAAGTACGAGGAAACACAGGCTGAGCTGGAAGCTTCCCAGAAGGAGTCTCGCTCTCTCAGCACGGAGCTGTTTAAGATGAAGAATGCCTATGAGGAGTCCCTGGACCACCTGGAAACGCTGAAGCGTGAGAACAAGAACTTGCAGCGTAAGTCCGTGGCTTTCTGCTGCTGGCCGGGCTTTCCCCCAAGCTTGTCTACCCACCACTCCACACGGGTGTGTGCCTGCAGTGATGAGAAGAGACCTGTCACCCTGGTGTGTGAGGGCCCTTCCCTTTATGCCCTATGTCTGACCATGCCTTGTTTCACCCTTCCCTACAGAGGAGATTTCTGACCTCACGGAGCAGATTGCAGAGGGAGGAAAGGCGATCCACGAGCTGGAGAAAGTCAAGAAGCAGATTGAGCAGGAGAAATCTGAAATCCAGGCTGCCTTGGAGGAAGCTGAGGTATGTGCCCATAATCACTGCTGTCCACACTAGAAACGCTAGCAGTGGGGAAATATGGCTAAGAAATGCACGGTCCCCCTACTGCTCTAGCTGTGGAGCACATCCACGCCAGGTTCTCTGAAAAATTCTGTGATTATCAAGAAAACAAGAAGTAGCTCTACCCATGTTATACGTGTTTGTGACCATTTGTCCAGGCCTCCCTAGAACATGAAGAGGGGAAAATCCTGCGCCTCCAGCTGGAGCTCAACCAGGTCAAGTCTGAGATTGACAGGAAGATAGCAGAGAAAGATGAGGAAATCGACCAGCTGAAGAGAAATCACCTCAGAATTGTGGAGTCCTTGCAGAGCAGTCTGGATGCTGAGATCAGGAGCAGGAATGAAGCCCTGCGGCTGAAGAAGAAGATGGAGGGAGACCTGAATGAAATGGAGATCCAGCTGAGCCATGCCAACCGTGTGGCTGCAGAGGCACAAAAGAACCTGAGAAACACACAGGCAGTGCTCAAGGTCCGTTCAGCAAAGCTACACATACAAGAAAGGCTTCTCTAACATTTTTGGCACCCTAGTGTGCTGTGCTGCCTTGTCATTTCTCTTTCCTCTTTTACAGGATACCCAGATACATTTGGATGATGCACTCAGGACGCAGGAAGACCTGAAGGAGCAGGTGGCCATGGTGGAGCGCAGAGCAAACCTCTTGCAGGCTGAGATTGAGGAGCTGCGGGCAGCCCTGGAGCAGACAGAGCGGTCAAGGAAAGTGGCTGAGCAGGAGCTTCTGGATGCAAGCGAGCGTGTGCAGCTCCTCCATACCCAGGTAAGGGCTTGGTGCCCAAACCCGTTGTGTAGACACTTAACACAGATGACTGTTAGAGTAGTAGAGAGTGACGCAGGACAATGGTCTTGAATGGCCTCTATACTGCTGTCCACAATGGAAACAGGGTCATAGCCCATCACCTAAGCCCACCACTGACATTTGGTAAACAATTCTTTAATAAAGAATTCCAAACGCTGAATTTAAAGGTTGAAGAGGAAAGAGTTGGCTCAGGCTGTAGCTTTGGTATTTCAGGCCTCAGAATACAAGTCTTACAATTTCTGTTTGCACAGAACACCAGCTTGATCAACACCAAGAAGAAGCTGGAAACAGACATTGCCCAAATTCAGAGTGAAATGGAAGATACCATCCAGGAAGCCCGCAACGCCGAAGAGAAGGCCAAGAAGGCCATCACAGATGTGAGCTGGGGAACTCTGTCACCGAGGGTGATGGATGCATTCTCCCCAGAATATCTTTGGCCCCAACCTGGCTTTGCTGTTTTGCCTCTCCAGGCAGCCATGATGGCAGAAGAGCTGAAGAAGGAACAGGACACCAGTGCCCATCTGGAAAGGATGAAGAAGAACCTGGACCAGACGGTGAAAGACCTGCAGCACCGTCTGGATGAGGCTGAGCAGCTGGCACTGAAGGGAGGCAAGAAGCAAATCCAGAAGCTGGAGGCCAGGGTGCGTAGGGATGGTATTTGTGCACAAGTGAGCATGTCATGAAGGGAGCCACCTGGCTCCAAACAAGCTCCAAACATGGGCTTCTCATTGCAGGTGCGGGAGCTGGAAGGGGAGGTAGATGCTGAGCAGAAGCGCAGTGCTGAAGCCGTGAAGGGTGTGCGCAAGTACGAGAGGAGGGTGAAGGAGCTAACCTACCAGGTAAGGCAGGAGGCGTCTTTGTGCTGACGCACCCTTCTCACGGAAAGCCAAAGCATTTTTCCGTGAACTCCAAGAGGACATGATTTCTGGTGCTGTGGGGAAACCAACTCTCTCTCTTTCCTGCTTACCAACCACTCTAGTCTGAGGAAGACCGGAAGAACATTCTCAGGCTTCAGGATCTGGTGGACAAGCTGCAGATGAAGGTGAAATCCTACAAGAGACAAGCTGAGGAGGCTGTAAGTATTGCTTGGAGAATGGCCATGAGCATCCTTCCATCGGGGCAGCACAGTCATTGAGATGAGCACGAATACAAGGAAAGAGGCATGAAAGTAACTCCAAAGACACAACAGTCTTGGCCATGTGGTTCATTCCCGTGTCAGCAGGCCTCGCCTTCTTCTGGCCATGCTGCACTCAGGGATGAACCAAGGGTTATTCTGCCGCCTGTTTGATTCAGGAAGTCAGACCAAAATTCCTGAGGGCCTCGTCCATTGACTGAGAAGCTCATGAATCTCTGACGCTGGTAACAGCACAGGGTTTCTGAGTCTTTCTCAACCTAATAAACCACAGGGAAAATTAGGCACCAAGTGGTGGGAGAATAAGCACACAAAATGAGAGACCACGTGACAGAATTGCTCCTCAAGAGTGACACAGTACCGGTACAGTTTGTCACAGTGAGGTCCTGAATAAGGGAGGATGATGAGCTCATTGAGAGGGTTCTGGGTCAGCAGTGGTAGGTAGGAGACAGGAGGTCTGTGCTTTCTCCGCGTAATCACCAGAGCCCCTCAAGGCCCAGACGCATGAGGAGTGAAACCCCTGCCCTGGACTCTTCACCACCAACTCCCTCTCCCCACACAGGAGGAGCTGTCCAATGTCAACCTCTCCAAATTCCGCAAGATCCAGCATGAGCTGGAAGAAGCCGAGGAACGGGCTGACATTGCAGAGTCACAGGTCAACAAGCTCCGAGTGAAGAGCCGGGAGTTTCACAGTAAGAAGATAGAAGAGGAAGAGTGAGGATGTCATGTGGCAGCAAAGTAGCTTGAGGGATGCACAAAATGTGAACCCTCTGTTGCTTTCTTCTGCAATGTATTTGTAACCATGTCAATGTGTAGAGAATAAAGACCGTAGATTAATTTGCACACACACTATGAACAGTGGCTTCTTTGTTTTTTATTCCTGAATAAGCTTAGGATTTTGGTGAATCACCTATAGACGCTTTCAAGCTTCTAGCACTGCTCTTGCCCTCACATATTCTTGATGCTTCTCCTAGTGTCCTTTCAGCACAGCTTACATCCCACGAGAGTTGCAAGAGGGAGCAATCCCTTTCCTCTTTGCTTTGCCTGCTTTTGTTTCTGATCTTGGCAATCACAAATCCTAACCACCAGACTCTGAGTAAGCTATCAGATGTCACAGTGCATCACACTATGATGGGACAGACATTTCCTCAGCAGAGACAATTTTCAGCAGACACTGAAATTATCACACTGTTCTGACTCTTCCACGGTGCCTCTAAATTGTGCAATTTCTCTTACTCTAGATTCACTCAGCTGCTGTCACCACCTGCTCATAGTTTCTCTGCAGTGTGGCAAAATGCTGAGCCCTGCCTGGGGCCAACCGGGTGGAAGGAGGCCTCCTCAGGGCCAATTTCCCTTACACTGTGTGGCAAGAATGCTCCTCCTCAGCATGTCACCTCAAAGGTCAGGCCATGCGTGGCAAGTCCACAGGCAAGGGAAAGGAAGAAAGCTGATGGCTGTATTCCTCCATTACTTCCTCAGATACCTGAAGCTCCCCTTCAGCCTAAATACATACTAAGGTGGCAATATTTTGGTCGATGGGAGTCAGAAGGGAAGGGGGAAATTGGCAAATAATTTTTCTTCCATTCAGACCCTGATCTGGACAGAAGAGGAACGCTGGGCATGTACAGCCGCACGTACAGTCTCATGTGCTCTATCAGCCGTCTCAGCTGGAGTATTCTGAAACGTTAGGCCTTGGGTGAAAAGGCACATGGAGAGTGTGATGGTACGTTAAAGACATGCACACAGATGTCTGCCTAAACCAATGCTCTCACATAACTGACAGCTCTGTGCTTCCAAGCAAATTCTGTCCCTTGTTTTCAGGAAGACCACACAACCCTGGAGGATTCTGTCAGAAAGCTCTGCAGGGCTGTGCGTACTCTGAATCAAAGACAGGTTAGTGGTAACTGAGGACTACTAAGTTAATTTGGTGTTCCTTTAAGGAGTAGAAATTTGCACAATTGCACCCACTGTTGCCGCACTGCCCCTGTCTGAAGTGTTCACAGCCCATTACTTTGACTGACTCCTGACCGCAGGAGCCCTTGGTGTGGACTGATGCAGAGTGGATGAGAAAGACATTAGCAGCAACTGAGGAGTGAGGTGCAGCTGGCACTGAAGGGAAGCAAGAAGCCGATGCAGGAGCAGAGGACAGTGCATGTGTTGATGGCTCACGAGGGTCCATGTGTTTTCACCTCTGTCTACTGTACAAGGGCTGCTGCTCAAAAGCAGAGGTGGATCCTCCATGGATCACTAAGCCTAGAAGGGGAGAAAGGGTGGGAGTGAGGCTGGTGCTGTGGGCTGAAGGGATGAAAGCTGTGCAGAAAACGATTGTGCCCAAGCAGGTAGCCCCTGAATGCTTTCAGCCCTGATTGGCTTACAGTGTTTACAATGGAGAGCTTGCCACTGGAGCTCCTTAAGGGTGATGGGAAGTGATAAGGACTGAGACTGGTCTCTTTGTCCAAGCTTTAGAAGCCCATAGAGGGGGCTCTGCCTCCAAGCAGGCACTCACACCACTGGGAAGTTTCAACCAACAGCTCTGTGGCTGTATGTCTGTGACAGCATTATCCAATGAATGGACGAATATCCACCCTACCTGGCTCCCAGGTGCAGCCTCACCAACACACCAGCTCTTGCAAGGAAGTCCAGCTTGCTTCCAGTGTCACTAGGGAGGACTGGTGAGCAGAACCTCTGTCACTGCTGTCACTACTGTCTGAGAGAGCAAGGGGAGATGGTTCTTTAGGTTTTCAATCACAAGGACCTTAAAAAAGCTACCCAGCACTTTGCAGAGATGCCAGACTAGTTTTCCCTTCTGAGGACACTGCATAACTTTTCCCCATGGCTTCCCAGCAGACTCCAATCTTTTTCATGCCTCCTCATCCTCTGCAGTCTTGCTCTTTGCCTGACAGAGTGCCTGGCTCTGCCATCATGGATGGGGTCTCTGTGGTGAGCCTGGACTGTCCAAACGCATCTATGAGCTCAGTGCTCCTTTTGAGTGGCTTTAGAATCCCTGTCCACACACACCTGCAGGCTTCTCCGAAGCTTCAGATAGGGATGGGTGGAGTCTAGATGACACACAACATCGCATGAGCATCTCTGTTAGCTGTAACGGCAGGGCTACTCTGTACAAGCATAAAATTCTGAGACTCTTTGAAATCCCACTTTTCAGACCCTGCACTCTCCTTTGCCTTACATTGGCTCCACCGTGGGAGCTCAAGGATGTGTCATGACATCAGAACAAAGCAAGGTAGCCAGCAAAAGCCAGCCATAGGGAAGAGAGAAGGCAGCAGCCGTGAAGAAGAGTGAGCCGGCTGGTGACTCCTGGACACATTGGTAAGTGTGGCATCTGGAAATAGTTTCTCTGATGACTTGTAAAAAGAAAATGTTACAAGAGGTACTGATACGAAAGTGCGGGCAAATCACTGGAGATGAAGCAACTCTCAGATCATGAGTATAACTGTGTCTGTTCTCTTCTGAGCTACTGTAACCTTTGCTTACACAAAGTTCCATGCCCCCCTGTTCTCTCCCTGGAGCTCAGGGATGTGGTTGAAAATACAGCAGGCAGCAGAATGTCCTAAGTTCAGGGACAGGTTCCCGCCCTCAGGGAGAGCTTGCCGTAAGCGCAGCTGGGCAGTGCTGGTGGGACCGAGGCTCAGCCTCATGTCCCCAGCAAATTCACAGCTCCCTCCTGGCCCCCCTCTCCTGCACTCTCAGGCCCTGCAGCCTTGACAAGAGTCATTCCCAGAAGGGGCTTGCTCAGAGAGCTCTGGAGGTTGCCAGTGCCAGGAGGATCACTTTGTCATTTGTCTCCCTTCATCAGCAGTGTCAAAAGCTAAAAATAGCCACCTCTTGCAAGAATCCTGCGTGGAGCCATGCCTGCTTGTGTAGATGATACGCTTCCACTAATAGCACTTGAAGACATTCCTCAGCGGGTAGCTTGCCTTCTATATCTCACTGCAATGCGTTGCCGTGTAGGTGCTGGACAACTGTGCTGTGTCCTAAGATGGCAGATGCTATTCTTATCCCAGAAAGGCCTGCTCCGGCACAGCTCCTTTGTCAGCTGAAATGTGAAAAATCAGAAACTGCGTGTGCTCTCACTTGTAAGAGTATAAATCAAGAGTGGCCCCTCTGAAGCCAGCAGAATGACAGTGAGTGAAACCAGTGTCTGGGTGCTCACTCTGCCCTCCTGGGACACGCTGTCCCATCGGGAACATGGCAGCTGCACAAGTACTTCAGTGGTCTGTTGGGGGTGGGTGGGGGCATCCCTTCTCTTGGATATCAACAAATGAAAAGATGGTATGTAGCCCTGAAAGTGCACAATTTTACAACTGCCTCCCTCTGTGGTGAAGCCAGAGGTAGGGCTTACTCCAAGCTCCAGACGCCTCCAGAAGGCCTCTTCCCCTTGCTCAGACTGTGCGTTTGCAGCACTCACTGAGGTAAAGTAGCAGGGCTGCACAACGGAGATCCTTCAAGGAATCCCATTGCAGTATGGGGACTGCAGAAGAACCTCTGGCCAAGTCAGTGGCTATAACATGCTGGTTATGGAGGCCCAACTCTGCCTGCAGCCTGCCTTCACGAGCTCTTTGGAGAGCTCAGGAAAGCAGGCACCCCGGTACTGTACAGTCGCCACAGGAAATCAATTAGAGGAAGTCAAGGCTCAGAGACATCAGTTGGGAGGGTGGCTGTGCCTGTCCCATTGCCACCTGGCCTGTCGCATGGAGGACACAGGCCCCATCAGCTTTCCTCTCGGCACTGGACTCCAGCAGCCTCCTGTCAGTCACAGGGAACTCAGACAGGCAACACCCGACCTCATCCATTTGTGCTCAGAGCAGAATTTGTGCTGAGAACACGAATTGCCAGCGGGTGGCAGCATGGAGCCTCAGAGGTGGACCTTCCACTGGGTGCCTTCCCTGCTATAAAACAGCAGCTAGGACTCGCTTAAAATGGCATGCATTTAAAGCTGGTGAAACTTGCTGACCCACCTGTTATTGCCAAACCCAACCAAATGGGGTGAAATCTAACTAGATAGGTCAACTTATCTAGTGTCTATCTATATTCTGTGTTCACTGGAACAGGACAAAGGCAGGTGTAATGGGCCAAAGAAGGCCTAGAAATTTGTGGATCATTAATGCTGATACAAAGGACCCTGAGCTGACAGTAGCAGCCACTGGTCACTGTACAGGGCCTCGTTTGCATTGGGCCCTCTGCTGAGAAAGCCTCCATGTAGGTGCTCTGAAGTGTGTGACTGTCAAAAGGCCAACACAAAGCACCAAATAAACCCGCCAACTCCAGCACACACACCTGATTGCACAGCCTGAGGGCAGCGACTGTTGCACCTCTTTTGACAGCTGTGCTCTGGCTGGACCTTCAGAGTGCAGGTACCAGGAGAGGCTCAGGGCTCTGGAGTGCCCCACTCATCTTAGGATGGCCATGAGGATCTTGCCTCCACAGGTGAGGATCTCTTAGACCCTTAGGCCACAAAGAGCAACAGAGAAAGCCCTTTGCAGCCTGAAGTGTAAGCAAGTGTTTCCCATGGTCTACCTTTAAGCTGACTCCAGGATCAAAATACACATCATCAAAGTAATTGTCCCTGTAGAAGTAAGTGACTGTGAACTCAACCAAAGCCGGCCTGGACCTTCACTGTTCACACACAAAAACAGAACAGGGCCACAGTGGGAAAAGAAATCCTGTCTCTCATCTCCCTCCTCTTCATCTTGCAGAGGAAGCCCAGTGAGGGGGGTTGAGAAGAATTGCGTATGAGGTTCCCCTTGCCCTCTGAGGCCTGTGAGCAGGACCAGCTCCCTGGGAGACAGAGATGCTGTGAGAGGTAGGGCCAGTCACTAACAGACACTGGAACCACCGGCTGTCTCTCCTCTAGCAAGTGGCACAACAGGAGAACATCAGTGGGGCAGAATCATGTGCTGAGGACCTGACACCTAGGCTCAATGTGTTCCAGGGGCAGGGATGGGGGTTCCAAGACCCGAATGCCAGTTTGAGGTGGGAGCACGGCAGAGGCGCCCATCTTATCTAGGTGAGCTGTGCTTCGTGGTTTTGGCTGTGTGGATTCCTTCTCCAAGGAGGAGTTTTTATGTCTCTGGCCCAGAATGTGACATTTCCTTACACTACAGCCACTGACATGGAAACAGACTGTCCTAGCATGAGCCTGGCAGGGACATTTGCCTCTAGGGACTGAAGTCTCTAGGATAAAATCCACAATGGCCAGTAAAGAGCACTTGGTCATTCTGTCCTGGCATTTCTCTTGGGTTTTAAAGCAGGGGCATTCAGTTACAGATTTTGGAACCACACAATATTATGACATGAGCTGCCATATTCACCATACATTAATGATCTTGTTTACCTGTTTGATTACGTAAAATGGTCATTACATTGCAGACTTTGTTAAGGGCTTGTGAACTTGTGTGAGAGGGGCATCTAAGCACTCTGGTAGAACAAAATGGGTTCAGAATTAAAAGTAGCTCTGGCAAACTGGAGAAGTTTTCCAAATTAAGAAGGAAATCTAATGAAGATGAAAAAAGCACTTTGGAAGATGAGGCAGAGAAATGCATATTTTATGGCTGCCAAACTGGACGGGAAAGGAAGTGAAAATTATATCACAAGTTGGCATTGTGTGACAGCTATAAAAAAAGGGACAGTTTGATATTTTTGAACATGTTCCTAGCATTTTTTTTATATGTATTGCTGTTTGGGTGTTATTGTTGGAAAATGAGAAAGTTTCTACAATAGGATACAATTCATATTTCAGTGTGTTGGATTGACACTTACGTGACATAATTGATAATTATGTGATTATATGAGAAAAACACTAGCTTTACTTTGAAAAATATACTTTGAACAAAATAGAATCATAATAGCATTTACCTTAAATAAGAAATACCTTAAAAATGTAATCTGCCTTACTTGAAAATTATCATATTTGGAAGTAACTTAAACTCACATTACTCTTACATGATTTTTTTTTTTTTTTAATTCCTGGGATCCTTAACATGCTCTAATTTTCAATTTGAACTAGCATCTCAGTCAAGGTGTTCTGTTTCTAAAGCCATCTTTAGATAGATTATTCTTTTCCTATATACGGGTGTAGGACTAGGTGATCTTTGAAGGTCCCTTCAAACCCAAACCATTTGACAATTCTGTTATTTGTGATATTCTCCTGTGCTTGAATTACAGTGGTGGTTAATTAATGATCCAATTTACTACATTATTAGGGCAAAGGTAGAACACCAGGAAGAAACTAAGGATTTCTTTTTCTTGAATTGTGATTATCTGCTATGTTTGAAGGTCAAGGGTTGCTTTGCAATGATGCACTATTTTTAAAGTCAAGCTGTCTGTCATCTGATCAGTACTAGTGCAAAGGTCCTGAGAAAAACATTGGTCTGTAATGGCCATAAAGAAAGATCTCTCAGAGAAAAGCTTAAAATAGATGCAGCTGATGGGCTTATATAGAGCTTGTGTCATATATGGACTGCAGGAGATCTCCTGAGTGCAAAAGCAGCGTTCTGGTTACAGCAGAGCAAATGATTGAAAACATTCCCCTTCAGACACTGTCAGTAAAGCCACATTTAACAGTTCACACTGTAAGCTCCTGTCAGGAGCCTGAGAAGAGGAGGAAATCAACTAGCACCTGAGTCTTACTAGTAAGGTTTCACGACAGTGCTTTTACACCTCAAGCAGAGCAGGCACCACAACTACTTCATGCCAGTAGTTTCCTGAGGTCAGCACAGTACTTCTTGGAGAAATACAACCCAGTACACAAGGAGGGTTTGGAATTGGGGTACTAAGAGACAAAATGGAGGCTTAGCAAATATATGAGGCAGAGAGCAGTGCAAGGTCATGGGATAGCTCTGCTCTGAGGCCCTACAAGGCATCCTGCTCATAAATTATACTGGTCAACTGGAGGGGCTTGCCATGGATCTGAAAACACTGATTTGGAAGGGAGCTGATATACACCTGTGCTGCCTGGCAAAGCAGTCAACAAGTGAAGTGTTCATTGCAACTTTAGCTGATTAGGTTAGTATTCAATTAGGCTAATTTTACATGAACACCAATACAATCTTTCATCTGTGAGAACTATTTTGCTATGGATAAGTCTCCAAATTGAAAACAAGTTTTGAGAACCCTCTTTTTTTTTCAATGTAATTAATGAATATGGGAATAACCAGTAGAAAACATCTCATGTGATAACGATACTGCATACTATTTCTGCTGTCATGAATGCTGTATTTAATGGTTTTTATGTTCAAAAGCCTTTCATTTTTTATAAAGAAAGCAGGTCATTTTTTTGGATATAATCATAACATCCACTTACAGCAACAAGATGTTAGTTGTAAAAAATCTAAACAAAACTCCATAGTGTAACCTCTCTCTCTGCTTCTCTTACAGGTGAACTTTCAGTGGACAAACAAACCAGTTAATCAAGTGCCTGGTAATTTTAGTTTATATTGCTATCCTCATTTCTTCTCCTTTCATTCCATTCTCCAACTTCTTTTGCCTTTTCCTTCCTCTTCCGTTGTCATCAGAGCCTGTCCACCCCAATCACCTGCTCTGTAACTTGAGCTGTTTGGCTGCTATGGTATCTGATGGAAAGGGCATTCTGAATGTCACCTTCTCGGCCAGGACCCACTGCCCAGATATCTTTCACTGACATTTGCTGTGGAGATAGGAGGAGTTTAAGTAACCATAGAAATTTGATGCATAATCAAGAGCTGTTCCTCTTCAAAATTAAGTTCCATGTCCTCCCTGTCTCTATCTAATTTTGCCCTCTATCTTCCCTTTTCTTTGTAAGACTATTTTACTTCTACACTGTTGGCAGCTACTTAGGTGTTATTAGAGGAGAGTAAAGAGATTCCTGGTTTTAAAGTCTACTGTTGAAACTTCTCAAATAGAAGTCACTTCCCTTTCCCCTGCTGTGAGGTCAAATAACTGTATCAAGCATTGCAGAAATTAGTCTCTTAACTAAGGAACAGGATTAGAAGATAGTAAAGCCATCTCAGCCCATTCCCATCTAACCTGAGGTACAAAGAGGTTCTCAACAGCAACAGATACAAAGGTTAGCTCACTTAACCCTAGGATGTGTTTTGTCTTTGCCATAGGCAAACAAATACCTGGCCCAAGGTGCTCTTCACATGACCAGATTAGTTATCCTTTCATTTGTTGGGCTCATCACTGGGTATTCTCTATAAATCTCTCCAGCTTCTTTCCTGCTTCATCCTTTCTAGCACTGCTCATCTGGAATGATAGTTAAAATCCCTGAAGGACGTCTTATCCAGATAAACCACAAACAATTACCCAGACTAGATAAGCTAAGTCACGAACAGAGAAAACCTTCATCATATTCCATTTAATTTGACACAGCACCCACCTTTCAATAGAATAAAGAGAACTTTTTATGTGGAAAGTGTCCTTACCATCTCCAGGCTCCAGGATCCAGTGCCCAGCCACATCTTAGCAGAAGTGTTGGGATGAGAAGCTTTGCACCAGAGAATTAGTGTTCCGGCATTTCTCCTTGTCTCATGCCAGCATTCCTGAGAGGTCTTATTTTACGCAGGGGTATGAGGCTACACATTCGTTGTCAGTCTGTTCATTAAGGATCCACAGGCACAAAGGTCCCTCTTGGCATGTTCTATAAATATTAACAGCATAGCTGAGAACAGCATTTGCAAGCTGCAAATCCCATCAGGAATTTTCTTTAAGATTACTGTAAAAACTAACATCAAACAGTAAAAAAAACACTGAGCATCTTTTATTATTAACAGGAAACATGGGTGTTTTAGCTTTGCATTCTGTGAGCACTTCATCATTATGAGACAACCTATTTTGTTGCATGTTGACAGTTTCTTTAGCAGGAGACTTACCGTATCCCATCACTCTCATCCCCAAGATATACTATGTGGGTGTTAAGTCCATTTCCTAAATCTATTTGTTAAACAACATATTTTGGCAACAAGCAGAAGAAATAGGCATGATTTCCAGCTCTAGTACCTCATTAAGTTTTTTTGCTGGGTTCAGTCCACTGAAACAAAGCTATGTCTATCACCAGATCCAAGGGAATACTTTAAAACCTTCAAACCTTGAGAGTTTTGGCTTTAATTACAAAGAGGGGCTTTAGATCTGAAAGTGTTTGGGGCACAAAGAAATTGTATGGAAAGTTTGGAGAAAGTTTTCTGTGCTGTGAAGTTTCCCACAGAAACATCTCAGTAGAGGGAATCCACTTAAATTTAATCACTTAATTTTCTGAACGGATGACCAGAATTTTGACAAGAGCCAGAAGCAGAACCCTGTGCTCTCCAACTTCAGAGGAAGCATGACTAAGTAACAGGGACTTGTAAAATTTAACTCCAGGATCTCTGTTCATAATAGAAGCTGATCATCCCTCTGTGTAAGAATGAATACCATTGTCTTGATATTTATTCTAAGTGTTTAATGTCTTATTCTGAATTCTAGGACTCCTTTTTCCTTCAATGGAAGTTAAACAGACCTATTAAGTGACAAATCCCTACCTAAAAGAACTACAATTCAGGACATCCACTTTGGATTCTAAAAATAATCATAGAATATGACAAGGAATAAACAACAAGTGATGAAAAAACAACTGATGAAATCTGGGGATGCCTGTGAAAAACCTGATATGCTCAGATTAACAACAGGTTTTTATTAGTTCTCTTCAGCTCTGCAATCTATGGAGTGGTATTTTGTTAAATGGCTGTGACTGAGGAACAAATGGGAAAACTCTGTCCTGCACACTTCAGTGCAGATCAGGTGAGGTGTTCTGAAGAGAAGACTGGACCTTATCTGGCAGCAATTAAACGGGATAAGAACATGATGAAGTAACTTCCAGAATGATGGGGAGAAGAGAGAGATCTGAATATGGGGCCTGCAGCAAGACTAGAGAACAACGGACTGCTCAGAATAGCAGGAAGCAGGCAGACACTCAGGTCTCAAAAATGTAAGCTAGGAAGACTTCCTTCCAGCTGGTGAAAGACCTAGGAGTCCCATCTGTATACATTGTCCAAGTCAGGTTTTTCTTCCAGATCCTTTCTTCTCTGTGGTTAACACAGGTTCTGCCAGAGGTACTCTGACACCTCAGCAGAGTTTAAAAGCTATTGTTTTGATTATACCATTTTGATAGAAAGATGCAAATGCAATGGCGTAAACTTATGTTGCCACATCTATTGAAGAACTGCAGTTAGTTTTTGGAAAGAGGCAACATCCTAACAAAAAAAGACATCAGTAAAGATCAGCTGTTAAAACTGTTAGTCATAAACCTTCCAGCACTATTTTCCATTAGCACATATTAGAGCACTATTCAATTGAATTTAATGGTCTTAGACACAGGCCTTTATACTTACTGTGTACTTCTGTTATGGAAACCTAGCTGTTTCCTGCAATAGGCACACCTGAGCATGAGCTGTCCAGTGACACCACAGGAAGTCCAGATTCAGCTCCTTCTCTAACAGGAAAAGTGGGGAAGGAAAGAGTTTGTGCTCATCTGTGAGCTGCCAACTGTGCCTTGTGCTGTTCTGAATTCAGGACTGTTCTGGCATTGGTCCCCCATATCTGCTACTCAAGTCTGCTGTGGGAAGCTGAAGGGATTCAGGATTTCCACCACATGTCAGCAGGAACCAGGCATAAATCAAACTGCAGTAAGGGGAACTTCATTATGCTCTGTCTCAGTTCTTCTGTTCCGTCTTCTTACTGGACCTGACACCTCCTTGCCCACCCAGGCACATCCATGGGATTTTATCCCTAGGGACAGCTGTCATGTACAGTAAGCATCTGCAGGGGAGGTGTTCTTTGGTATAGATATACCAACACCAGACTTGCAGCTAGTTTGGAGCCTTAGAGTTGTGTCTGAGTAGCCCAGTGCAGAAAGCATCCAGTTGCACCTTCAGAAGGAATTTCTGGAAGTTCTATTGTTCTGACAGTGGGAGCTCCTTTTTTTGAAACTTGTGGGGTGAGAAGGAGATGGTTTCTTACTGACTTGCACTTGAAATTTTCAACCTTGCAAGGTGAATGACTGCTTTCCATACACACTCTGTACAGATATAATGCAGTTGATGTAAATACAAGACCACGAAGATAGTTACAGCCCTGTAGGGAAGTACTGTGGGCTGCATGTGCTCTGCAGAAAGCTTCTGGTATTAAACCTCTTGGGGAGGGAGTCTCAGAGGAACATTCAAACGAGAAAATGTTATGCAGAAAGCCAGTGGAAAATGTCATTTCACAGAGAGACAGACTAGGCTTTGAGGAAAAGATCGGCTCCAGGTCAGGCGCTTTCTGCAGCAGAGCGGGGGATTGAGGCGGGCAGGGCTTTTTTTCCAGCATCGAGGCCACTCGAGGGAGCCGTCAGGACCCGGCAGCCCTCACGACAGAGGCTGACGAGGCGTGAGCAGAGCCAGCAGCAGCAGCAGCGAGCCTTTTAAATCGGGCGTCACCGCCATTTTGCAGTCACTCACCGAGGCAGCCGCCCCCCTGACTTTATAAAAGCAGTCCCTAGGGAGCACCACAAACAGGACTGGCTTGGTGCTTAGTGCAGGCAGTTCAAGCGGAGGATCCTCTCCTCCCTTTCTCACCTCCCTTTTTCTTGCTCTTACCTCCTTTGGGAACTCTGCCTCTTACAACTTATAATTTTAGTGAGGAAGCTACCGTAGAGAGTACTAGTGAGCCTGCTGGTTTGCCATGGCTGTACCCCAGCAGAAGGCTATTGCCAAGAAAAGTGTGGAGACCCAGAGAGAGGTCCCACGCAAACATGTGAATGGACAGGTCTGTGGCTGGAGTGAATGCCAGAGCCTGACCCTTGCAGTACAAGGCGACAGAGACAACACCTGTGTCAGATGCGACCAGATGAATGATTTACTCGGCCTAGTGGCTGACCTGAAGGAAGAGGTGGAGAGGCTGAGGATCATTAGGGAGTGTGAGAGGGAGATAGATTGGTGGAGCCAGTCCCTAGCAGCCTTGAGGCTTAGGCAGCCAGCAGAGGCTCTGCAAGAAGCACATCACCCCCTACCACCTTGTGAGCAGGTAACAGGAAGGGACCAGCAGTCAGAGTTCCTGCTACAGTGAACCCCATCTCCTTTCCTCCCCTTAACAATGATGGTGATGAGTTGGGGGACAGGAGGCAATGGCAAAAGGTCCCTGCTTGGCGTTACAAGTGTAGCAGGTGCACCTGCCCAGTGGTTCCCCTGCCTCCCCAGCTGCCCCTGCAGAACACATACAGTGCTCTGTGAGGACAACTGGACACTGGTGAGGGTGATGATTCTTCTTACTTGGAGGTACCAAAGTCTAATCAGACTACCCACTGCATTAAAACCTCCTCACTAAAGAATAAAAGATGGGTCATTGTCATTGGTGACTCACTGCTGAAGGGAGCAGAAGACCTGATATGCAGACCAGACTTGCTACACAGGGAGATCTGCTGCCTCCTGGGGTCCCAGGTTAAAGATGTAAAAAGGTTAACGCTTCCTTCGCTTGTATGGCCCTTGGATTATTATCCTCTTCTGTTGTTTCAGGTAGGCAGTGATAAAATAGGAAGAACTTCTCTAAGGACTATGAAGAAGGACTTCAGAGCCTTGGGACGACTGGTCAATGATTCGGGACACAAGTCATGTTCTCCTCTATCCCTCCAGTTATAGGAAATAATGAGGGACTGGAAATGATGAGCCAGTGGATTAATACTTGGCTCTGAGCCTGGTGTCACTAGTGGGGGTTTGGGTTTTTTGACCTTGTCTTGATTTACATGAGACCAGGCCTGCTGACAACAGACAGGAATAGCTTATTCCACCAGCAGAAAAGGGTTTTAGGATGGGAGTTGGCAAGGTTCATTGAGAGAGCTTTAAACTAGGTATGAAGGGGGGTGGGAGTGAAACCAGGGTTACTAGAAAGGAGCATGAATGTAACATGCCAGTTCTTGTGGATGAGGAATGTGCTAGCAAGACCTTGCAGTCTTATGTCTTGGTGAAGGAGGAGGATGACGTAACATTTTGCAGGAAGGACACAAGGGCTGGTGAGAGCTTGGTTACTGTGGAAACACCTGAGTATGGTCAAGAGGGTATTAGGGCTTCTCCCGCCCAAAAGGTGGCCCTGCTGAGGTGCATTTACACTAATGCACACAGTATGGGTAACAAACAGGAGAAGCTGGAGACCACCATGGTAGTAGGAAACTATGATGTAGTTGCCATCACTGAAACCTGGTGGGATGATTCCTATGGCTCGCTACAGACTGTTCAGAAGGGATAGATGAGGAAGGAGGTAAGGAGGAGTTGCCCTCTATGTTAGGAAGTGGGTAGATTGTGAAGAGCTATGCCTGAGAAATAGCCATGACCAGGTTGAGAGCTTGTGGGTGAAAATCAAGGATCGGTTCAGTAAAGGACATCTAGTGGTTGGGGTCTGCTACAGGCCACCTGATCGGGGGAGTCTGTTGATGACGCCTTCTTGCTTCAGCTGCAAGAACTGTTGTGCTCACAAGCTCTTGTCCTGATGGGGCATCTCAACCACCTGGATATCTGCTGGGGTAGCAGCACGGTGGGTTCCAGACAATCCAGGAGATTCCTGGAGTCTGTTGAGGATAACTTCCTGGTCCAGGTAATAGACGGACCGACCCGAGGTGAAGCCTTACTAGACCTGGCACTCACCAATGCGGAAGAAAACATTAGAGAGGTTAAGACTGGAGGCTGCCTGGGCTGTAGTGACCATACCCTGGTGAAGTTTGTGATCTTAAGGAATATAGGTCTGGCAAAAAGCAGAGTCAGAACCCTGAACTTCAGGAGAGCAAAATTCCATCTGCTCAAGGAATTACTGCCTGGGATCCTCTGGAAAACTGTCCTTAAGGGCATAGGAATGAAACAGAGCAGGCAGCTCTTTAAGGACACCCTTCTGAGAGCACAAGAGCTTTCCATCCCCCAGAAGAAGAAATTGAGCAGAGGAGGCGGGAGACTGGCATGGCTGAGCAAGGACCTGCAGCTTAAAGTGAGGGAAAAGAGAGAAATGTACAGGAAGTGGAAGCAGGGTTTTGTAGCCTGGGAGGAATACAGGGGTGTCGTCTGGATGTGTAGAGATGGATCAGGAAAGCCAAAACACAGATGGAGCTGAACTTGGCAGGGGATGTGAAGAATAACAAGAAGGGGTTCTACAGATACATAGGTAGGAGGAGACAGGCCAAGGAGAGTGTTCCCCTCTGATAAATGAGACGGGAGAACTGGCTTCCTCAGACATGGAAAAAGCTGAGGTACTCAATAAGTGCTTTGCCTCAGTCTTCACTGATGGTCAAGTTTCCTATGTCTGTGAGGACCCTGAACCTCGAGGAGAGGGTGAGAGGAGCAGATTCTGTCCCACTGTGACAGTGGAACAAGTCTGGGACTGCCTAATGAAATTGGATGTGTATAAGTACATGGGGCCAGATGGTATACATCCCAGGGTGCGGAGAGAGATGGCTGATGTGGTTGCCGAGCCGCTCTCCATCATATTTGAAAAATCATGTCTGTCAGGTGAAGTCCCCAGTGACTGGAAAAGGGGAAACATTACTCCCATTTTTAAGAAAGGGAGAAAGGAAGACCCGGGGAACTACAGACCAGTGAGCCTCACCTCTGTGCCTGGCAAGATCATGGAGCAGATCCTCCTGGAAGACATCTTAAGGCACGTATGAGATAAAGAGGTCATCCGAGACAGCTAGCATGGCTTCACCAGAGGCAGATCTTGCCTAATCAATCTGGTGGCCTTCTATGATGGAGTAATGGCATCGCTGGACAAAGAAAGGGTGATGCATATCATCTACCTGGACTTGAGCAAAGCCTTTGATATGGTCCCTCACCACATTCTTCTCTCTAAATTGGAGAGGTATGGATTTGAAGGATGGACTGTTAGATGGATAAAGAATTGGTTGGCTGATTGCAGCCAAACGGTTGTGGTCAACCGTTCTATGTCTGGGTGGAGGCCAATCACAAGTGGTGTCCCTCAGGGGTCGATCTTGGGACCGGTGCTCTTCAACATCTTTATCAGTGACATAGACAATGGAATTGAGTACCCTCAGCAAGTTTGCAGATGACACCAAGCTGAGTTGTGCAGTCGATACAATCGAGGGAAGGGATGCCATCCAGAGGGACCTGGACAGACTGGAGAAGTGGGCCGATGAAAACCTAATGAGGTTCAACAAGGCCAAGTGCAAGGTGTTGCATTTTGGCTGGGCTGCATTAAAACAGGGGCGGCCAGCAGGGAGAGGGAGGTGATTGTCCCACTCTGCTCTGCTCTTGTTAGACTCCACCTGGAATACTGTGTGCAGGCCTGGGGTCCCCAGCACAAGAAGGATGTAGAGCTCTTGGAACGGGTCACTAAGGTGATCAGAGGGTTGGAGCACCTCTCCTATGAGGAAAGGTTGAGGGAACTGGGCTTGTTTAGCTTGGAGAAGGCTCTGAGGAGACCTCATTGCAGCCTTCCAGTACTTGAAGGGGGCATATAAACAGGAGGGGGAACGCCTGTTTACATGTGTTGATAGTGATAGGACAAGGGGGAATGGTTTTAAACTAAGACAGGGGAGATTTAGGTTAGGAATTAGGAGAAAGTTTTTCACTCAGAGGGTGGTGAGGCACTGGAACAGGTTGCCCAGGGAGGCTGTGGATGCCCCATCCCTGGAAGCATTGAAGGCCAGGCTGGATGCGGCTCTGGGCAGCCTGCTCTAGTGGTTGGCAACCTTGCCCAGAGCAGGGGGGTTGAAACTAGATGATCTTTAAGGTCCTTTTCAACCCACGCCATTCTATGGTTCTATGATATCTCTTTTCTCTGAATCAGTGTAATCAATCTTTTTCTCTTATCAGTGTAATCAGCTGCCAAGACAACTTCTTACCATTTGTAACTGCACAGACTGCACTTCATTCCTTCATGTTGTTCATACAGAATGCACTGCACACAGGTAGGAAGTCAGGAAAGAGAGCCAGGAGACCTGCATGGTTAAACAGGGAATTACTGGGCAAACTCAAGTGGAAGAGGAGAGTCTACAGATCATGGAAGGAGAGGCTGGCCACTTGGGAGGAATATAAAGCGGTTGCCAGAGAATGTAGGGAGGCAAATAGGAAAGCTAAGGCCTCCCTAGAATTAAACCTTGCAAGAGGGGTCAGGGACAACAGAAAGGGCTTCTTCAAATACATTGCAGATAAAACTAACACTAGAGGCAATATAGGCCCACTAATGAATTGAGGTGGGTGCCCTGGTGACAGAAGATAAAGAGAAGGTGGAGTTACTGAATGCCTTCTTTGTCTCTGTCTATAATGCCAGAGGCTCTCCTGAGGAGCCCCACACCCCTAAGGCCCCAGGCAAAGTTGGAATAAAGGAGGAGTTTGCCTTGGTTGGTGAGGGCTGGGTTAAGGACCGATTAAGCAAGCTAGACATCCAGAAGTCCATGGATCCTGATGGGATGCATCTGCGGGTGCTGAGGGAGCTGGCAGAAGTCATTGCTAGGCCACTCTCCATCATCTTTGGTGAGTCACAGGCATTGGGAGAGGTGCCTGAGTACTGGAGGAAAGCAAATGTCACTCCAGTCTTCAGAAAGGGCAAGAAAGAGGTCCTGGGTAACTGTAGATGGTCAGCCTCACCTCCATCCCTAGTAAGGTGATGGAACAACTTATCCTTGGTGTCGTTTCTAGTCATATCAAGGATAAAAGGGTCATTAGGGGCAGTCAACATGGCTTCAGCAAGGGGAAGTCGTGCTTGACCAACCTGATAGCCTTTTATGAGGATGTATCTGGGTGGATAGATGATGGAAAGGCAGTGGACGTGGTGTATCTTGATTTCAGTAAAGCCTTTGACACCATCTTCCACAGCATCCTCACAGCTAAACTGTGAAAGTGTGGTCTGAGTGACTGGGTAGTGAGGTGGACTGTAAACTGGCTGTAGGGAAGAAGCCAGAGGGTTGTGGTTAATGGGACGGAGTCAAGTTGGAGTCTTGTATCTGGTGGAGTCCCTCAGGGGCTGATACTGGGACCAGTGTTGTTTAATATATTCATCGATGACTTGAATGAGGGAATGGAGTGTGCCATCAGCAAGTTTGCTGATGACACTAAACTGGGAGGAGTGGCTGACACGCCAGAAGGCTGTGCTGCCATCCAGCAGGACCTTGACAGGTAGGAGAATTGGGCGGAAAGAAATTTAATGAAATATAATGAGGGCAAGTGTAGAGTCCTGCATCTGGGCAAGAACAACCCCAGACACCAGTGTAAGTTGGGGACTGCCCTGCTGGAAAGCAGTGAAGGGGAGAGGGACCTGGGGGTCCTGGTGGACAGCCGGATGACCGTGAGCCAGCACTGTGCCCTTCTGGCCAAAAAGGCCAGTGGCATCCTGGGGTGTATTAGAAGGGCTGTGGTTAGTAGGTCGAGAGAGGTTCTCCTCCCCTTCTACTCTGCCCTGGTGATATCTGGAATATAGTGTCCAGTTTTCTGGGCCCCTCAGTACAAGAAAGGCAGGGAACTGTTTGAGAGAGTCCAGAGCCTCAAGGATGATTAAGGGAGTGGAGCATCTCCCTTACGAGGAAAGGCTGAGGGAGCTGGGTCTCTAGCTTGGAGAAGAGGAGACTGAGGAGTGACCTTATTAATGTTTATAAATATGTAAAGGGCAAGTGTCAGGAGGATGGAGCCAGGCTGTTCTCGGTGACATCCAATGATAGGACAAGGGGCAGTGGGTGCAAGCTGGAACATATGAAGTTCCGCTTAAATATGAGACAAAATTTTTTTTACGGTGAGGGTGACAGAACACTGGAACAGGCTGCCCAGGGGGGTTGTGGAGTCTCCTTCGCTGGAGATATGCAAAACCCGCCTGGACGCATTCCTGTGTTACATGATTTAGGTGTTCCTGCTCCGGCAGGGGGATTGGACTAGATGATCTTTCAAGGTCCCTTCCAATCCCTAACATTCTGTGATTCTCTGTAATTCTGTGATTCTGTGAAGTGTGTGACTGCAGTACTCTTACAAATCAGCATGAAAAGGGACAGGATTTCATCGCAATTGTCTTCTCCAAAGGACACAGCTCTTCTCAATATTTTTGCTTGTTGGTTCTGAATGAGAAATGTTAAAGAGAAAAATGTTACTGAGCAATCAAAGAACACTCCACTACATTCTGAAATTAATGGTGCTGTAACCAATTTCCCTCTTGGATTTCTACAGGTGCTACAGCTGGGATTAGCTCAAGCCCTTTCCATTCCCAAAATTTTTGCTGCCTCACCTTCTAGGATATAACACACTCATATTGCATCCTCTCTCTCCAGTGCCTGTCCTTCCCTATAGGTTTCTCACTCATTTCTTCTTTGTCTCTCCACATCCTTTGTCCTGCCTTCCCCCATCTCAGTTTCTTCAATTATTATTCCTCTCCCCCTCACTCCCCTGACCACAACCTTTCATTGATGGGATTTCCTTCACACAGCACTCACAGCGTTGTGTGCCAGCCCTTCCCTTGCCCATGCTCAGGGTGGGACAGGCACATAGGCACTGTGCCTCTCCCAGCTGCACCAGTTCTCAGTTCATGCAGGGCCATGGTCTGTCACAGGAGCAGCACATCAACACAGGCATTCTTGGTCCCTCCTGTGGCCCTGAGACCCTCACAATTCATGGTCAGGACATCAAGCTCCCTGATTACTGGGTGAGGAGTAGCTGAAGTGACCTGTCCCCAAGCACAGGAGGGGCACTGCTCCCTGAGTAAGCACCTGAGCCTGTTCTTCAGGCCCAGGACAATTGACCCACAAGAGAAGGTTTCCTACCTAGCAGAAGCTGAGCAGCTCTGAGCTTTCTACAACCTCTCAGGGCTCAAAAGCAGGGGTTGTTAGCTGTGTCCTGTGAGAATTATAGGCTACATGCTGACAGGGAAATGAGCAGGTTACTTGGAGTAATGAAGGCTAACATGCTTTTTATCTTCGTCAGATGGTAGTAGGAATGTAGTTGTCTATACCTAATTTAACTCTGCAATGCATCTTGTTACCCCCCCTGAATCTCATTCTACCTGCCTCTTTCCAATGCCATGCTGCTGTATAAAGAGTAAAATCTTGGAAGGCTAGATCCATGTTCATCATCGAAGTACAACCAGTTTATATTGGAATCTGCTATGCTTTATTGTCATGAATGAAAACTGCAGTCAGCAAGGAATAAGTGCCGTAGCATCCAGTCTTCAGGAAAAGTTGCATGACAGAACTCAGGAGTCACAATTTTTTAGTACAAGGAACAATGATACTTAAATTTAGAAGTTTCTAACTTCTGGACATCCCTTTATGACTGAGATGAATCTGTAAACTAGGACTTCCTAATCTACTGCCCATTGAACAGTGCATAAAACAAATCTCCACAAGGCATCTCAGAAATTCTTGGGCCTGTACTGGGAAACCTAGTGAAAAAGAGGAAGCTAATGAGACCACCAAAGGAATTAGATGATGATATAGAAGGTATTATTTGCACAGAATTTCACTGCTGCACTGTTATGAAATAAGAAATGCAACCTGACAATTTATTCTCTACTGTACAGGAATTCACTGGCTGCCACAGAACAACCTGTTTATAATAAGTTTTAACCTGGAGAAGATGCAAAGATCTTCCCAGCTGAATGTAAGATATCAGCAGTGTTCCTATTCAATCACTTCTTTCAAGTTGTAAAGTAGAATAGAAGGGTCCTATATAACGATGTGGGGCTTATGATCACTCTTTTCCTGGGTTTATTTTGTGCAGGAGACTGACACATGAACAGGGACCATGGGATTTCTTCTACTGATGATCTTATTGAAGCTAGTTGATAGCATTGAAAACAGCATCACACTACCAGACAGTGAAATTTCGTTCCACTGGAATATAATAAAGTCAAGTTTCCTTTTCACAAGGCAAATATAAAAGCAAAATTCATTGTGAGATTCTGCCTGGCTGTAGGCTGAAAATCTGTGTCTGTGCATATTTTCGCTTTAACTGATATGTTGCTAAGTATTCTCTCTCTCTGCTAACCTTAGAGCTTGATTGAGTAGAAGTCATATCTTAAGGGCTGGCAGAGAGTGAGGCAGCTGCCTGATCTCTTCCTTAAGACAGTTCTATTTTCAGCACCCCTGAGTCTCTTTTCCTCCATGGGAAATGTCAGCACCACACTACCTTGCCCACGCCACATTACTGTACAGGACATTCTGTATCCAGGGGCTGCTCCAATTCCACCTCTTCTCTTTTTGAACTGTTCTGTGCTTTGCATCCAGCTGCGGTAAAGTCCACTCCTGCAGAGGCAGGAATGAGACTGGGAGAAAGTTAGTGTCTGGCAGGATCTATTTCTTTCTTTTTTTTTTTTTTTCTTTTTTCTTTTGTGTTAAGGCATTGGTGCTTCTTTCAGCAGTTGCTTTTACCAAGAACTGTCATTCAAATACCTTCCCTTCATGAGGCTACCGTAAATATTTCTGAAAGACTGAGAGGCAAATGCTGTGCAGCTCAGAAGGATTTTGCAAATGCTGATATAAGTGGCTAGATGATTAAACACTACTATTCTTTTTGCAGGAGTTTCTTGTCCTACGGAACAGGGTCTTGAAAAGATAGGCTGCCTGCAAACTTTCATTAATATTATCATTACTCTCTAGAAGGAAACATTAAAGTATATTGTTACAAATATTAATCATACAGACATTCTCACTGGCATAGAAGCAATGACCTTATAGATTTTTCCTCTTAGTCTCTTTTAGCCATATTTTCTTCTGATTTCTTTTCCTTTTCCAACACCTTCAAATCTAATCCAAGTGGAAAGGTCTTTCCTTTCTAAACCTGCACTGGGAATTCATGTCCATCTTGTGATCAATGTCACACACTCTGTCACATCTGCCATTGCAATCAATCATTTTTTTCTTGCTTAAAATATACGTCTTTTAATACTATTTGTGGGAAAGCATGGAATTCTTGGTAGATGAGAATTGGAAAATGTATTATTTTTCTGTACATGGCAGAAATTTTTAATTACCGTTTACTAAAGCAGGACTTATGGAATTAACACTGTCATTCATTTTATTTGCACTGGGTGGTTTAATGCCAAGCACTGAAAAGTTGATTGTTCAATCCTTTTAACACCTGTATTCTAGATGGGCCCAATAAATTATCTATCTATCTCCTTAATAGCACAACCCAACAAACCAAAAACTGGGTATGTGCAATAAGTGTGGTTGTTAAGGACAGCTTAAAGGTAGGTATATTTTTGAAGAATTGTTGTTATTAATTTTTTTTTGGAAAAACAAACAAACAAACACAGAAGTATACAAGCATATGATTAATTTTGCTAACTTTCAGGAATTTCACTAAATGTGATTCTGTACCAACTTTTTGTCATGATATTTTAAACTCTCAGTTATAAAGCAAAGCTTCCATTCCACTGTATTACTGTAACTGCACTGTATTAATCAACTTACTTTAGATGCACTTAGTAATTCCAGTAGTACTAGAGAACAGTAAAAAGAGCTCATTTGAAAGTAAAGCTCCCATTTTACAATACCTTTTTCCTATTTCAGCAATAATACATAATTTTATGCATTCTAAAAAAAATAAAATTGCATTTTATGCAATTGATTCCAAAGACTTTTGCTTTTGTAGGGTCTATGGAAGGTCATAAACACTTCACTCTACAAATCTGCTGATAAAAGTAACCCATTAACTGGATGCACACATCTAAACCAGCCCAGCTCTCATGCATATTTTCCAGTGCTCTCATGTATGCAAGGTTCCTTTGTCTTTTAATGAGATGATTATAGACCTGGCTTGCCTGGGACAGTGTAGTTCACAACCTGTAGTCCTAGAGCAAGAAGAATGAACATGAAATATTCACTTTTTTTTTTTTTTTTTGATGGGGTTGTCAGGAAAACAATATTTCTATTAAAAAAATGTGAAAACAGATGAAAGGGCTAAACAATTTGCTTATATGTGTTCATACTAAATAATTCAAGCAGATGTTATGCTTTTATGCCACCCTGTAGCTGGTTAGTTCTTAGTTTTGTGGTGAAGTTATAGCCATCCAACTCAGTGTATGTACAACTTCTAGATCTCACCATAAGCTTAAACTGCTAATCAAATGGATTTTTTTGGTTGCAAATTACTAGTTGGAAATTTAGGTGCACATGATGTGAAATTCATACACTGTGCAAAATAGCAACTGTAATCCATGAGATCTCTGCTCACAAACAACTACCATCCCTGGAAATTCACATTTGTACAATGGTTATTCTAACACTGCTCAAGACCTTCCTGCTGACACGTTCCTGACTGAGAAGGATCCTTCTACATGCCTCCTTTATTCCCCAGTAAATACTTACTAGATATTTTAGTGCAAGAAATTACATAAGAAAACTCATTTCAGCTGAGATGTCCTCCTCTGGCATGCAGATATCCATTTTTAATTATACTTCTTTTGCTTCTTCTATCTCCCATTTAGGTAAAACATGGACAATCCTGATCTCTTCATTCTATTTTAGTAAAAAATTCTTAGTGAAGTCCTCTTAGCCATACTTCACACAGAAGAAGATTAACCTTTCTGATGAAGAAGAAGCCCTAGTTCTTCTTTTCAAGAAATTTAGGAACCAAGCTGCATGCCTGCAAATTCTTATCTGTTTGGGAATGCTGATACACTACCTTAATTTAAGGCAAGCCTTTCTGAAATTCTTCTGCAAACTGAGGCAGGATGTGTTAATAATGGCATTAAATGGTCCAGGTTGTAGCACTTAGAGTAACAATCTATCTCTCCAGGAGCATACTGAAGGTTTTAGGTCTGCTTACACTGAGCTCCAGGAGAAAGAGCCAAACAGCCTTAGCACTTCCAGTCTGAAAGCCTGGATTTTTAAACATGTCTGTACATTCTCTGTGTGGGCTATCTTGTTTACCCAAGTAGACCGTGTTCCTTGCATGGTCCTTCCTTTTAGCCCTGTAGAGGTTCTAGTGCTAGTTATCTTACACTGTCTTTTGTACTTCAAAGCCCTATTGACAGCTGTTCCAAAAACTCCTTTTGCTGACCGACTGTGTTGTCCATACAATGGGAGCGGTATTGTGGAGATGGACAAGTAAGGAACAATTCATCTCTTTCCATTTTAGGGTATGTCTCACATAAGAGATATTACCATTGCTTGCAACTAGGAGCACTTTCATAAAATGCTTTGGGTTTCTAAATCTGCCTTATAGGGATGTAGGGACACTAAATTCAATGTGCAAATCACTGCTGAGTGTCTATCAACAACTGAAGACGCGTACATTTGCTAGCTGCTTCCTCTTCAAACCAGGCCCTCCCTTGGCTGACTTCACACCTACAGCTGCCTGACTATGTGCCTCACTCCTGCCAGCTGGGTCCACAACTTGGGCAATCCAACAGGAAAAACACAGAAGAGCCCTACTGAAGAGACTGGATTTGTCATTGGCAACTGGAAATTCAACATTTTCTGTCCTCAGAATCAGGCATCTAGCCTAAGACACTCAGCTGCTCTCAAATAGATCCTGGAGACACAGGCACATCCTGAGGATGGGCACTTTGTCCCAGTCTGACAATGCTGCAAAAAACAGGCTTGCTACCTACTGCTGAGAGCAGGGCCTCACAGGAAAGCAACAGCAGCTACCAGTACCTCACCTGCTGCTGCTGAGGGATGCTGCCTTGACAGTGCAGATGCTACAGCTTCCCTGGAAATGGAAGAGTGGAGCTCCCACCTCAACCTAAGGGAAGGAAATCCCTAGGTCTCCCATCCTGGGGGAGCCCTCAGCCATCTCTGCTCCTCCCAAGCCTTGCTCTTTGTGCATGGTGTTCTGAACACTGTGCTCTGAGCTGCCAAGGCCCTCCTGTCCCCTCCACGGCTAGGACCTATAACCAATGTGTTGTTGGGCACTGTGTGGCAAACCCGTGCCCCAGTGTCTCCACTGTAGAAGTCCCTCAGAGCAATCCCTGCTGGTCCCAATCTGGGAAGAAAATTTGCACTTGGTCCTGCCAGAGGCAGGTGCCTCTGCCAGTCACCCTCAATGTCCAGTCCCTAAAGAGACAAGACTTCAGATGTACCCCTGTGCACACCATTTCACACCAGCTTGCTCTGAGATCATCCTGGACAGGGTGTTACAATCGTCCTCCCTGTGCTGGATGAGTTCTGGGTTTGGGCTCCAGGCATCAAAAAAACAGGTGCTGCAGTGCAAGAGTCTCCTTGGAATAAGCTCATCATGCACAGGGCAGTGCCTGGTTCTAGATATTACATCAGATTCTATGCATCACTTTTCTAACTTTGTCCCTGTGTTTTCCACTGACCTCTTTTAATAACCAAAATGCCAGTGACCAGGAGAAGAACATGTTTAGGCCTGAGACAATTCAAAACAGCTCAAGTAACAGCTGTTACATATTTCTTGTGGCTGAACCCTATAAATCACGAATTTCGCCTTTCTTTGTTCAGTAGAATACACTTTTTACTTTTACGTTCATTTAGGGATGTTGTGATTTTTAGCTGTTAAAATTAGAAGACACCTTCTGATCTTCTGTTCTCGTGTTATATAATAGATGCTACAATTCTCAACTCCTTTTTCATTATTAGGGACATATAGAACGTCTTTAGATATCTCACTTTTCAGAGAGATACAACATCTTTATATATCCATCTGCATCTGTTTCCATGTTCAGACCTTGGAAATCATCTCAAAAGCTCTACACAAGCTGTATTTCAAGAGTTGATATAGTGTCCACATAGTAATCTGAGCTCTGGTAAGTTTTTGGTTTCCTGTTTTCAGGAAAAATACCTCATTTCAGTAGTGATGAGTTTTATGAGTTTTAGTTTTTGGCATAGTTACCTGTTGTTTTTCAAGTACTTCTTTATAAACCTCATAGCATCATAGGGAGAAGATAAATGCTATTACCTGCATTGTATAGTTTGAATTGTTGCAGCACTATATACCAAACAATGTCTTGGATGGATCAGATTGTCACCAGGAAATATGTCATCAGAATCCATAAGTCCTGTATCCAAGTTCCCCAAGTGCCTTAACTGGTCAAGATTCTCTCCTTAATTCTCTTGTCAAATTATTTATAGTAGATATAGCCACATAGTTGGTAAGATATAAAAAATTTCTAATTATATCTGGTCAAATCAAATGACAATTATGTCTTTAGGTAAGTTTGCCAAACAATGCTTTGCCAAAGAAGGTTGGCCAAAAATGCTTTGACCGAAGAAAGAGGAAGAATCTAGAGCATCTGCATACCAGACCCTATAAAATCTCCCTGGGACTACTTTGCCCTGCCCTCACTGAAAGTTTCAAGGTAAGTGTTAGGGTTCTGTAGGACTGCAGAGACTGAGCAGTATCTCTTTATCTTGCATGTCTCATTGCATTCGGATTGCTTCTGATAACCATTTCCAGAAGGGGTTGCTTCTGTCAGCTGGAGTTTTCAATCTTTTTTCCATGGTATATTTCCAATTTAAAATTTCTCTCTGGAGTACAGTGGAACATAAGAAGAAAGTTACCATCCTGTTAATATGCTAGTAACCTATGACTAAGAACCTGTGAAGTCATGACATGCAACACCCTTACAGTGCCTAAATGTTAGGCTAATTAGCTTGAAGTAATTTTGCTATATTCACTCCCCATCTTCTATTTTCAAACCCAACACCAACAAGAAAAGAGACAGATTTGCTTTAGGTTTAGTTTTTCAGTACACCAGTTTCAAAATGGCAACCAAACCACCTGCTCTAATTGAAAAATTATAATCAATATTAAAAATTCTGTTCATGCTTAGAGGACTCAAGTTATTTAGAAGTTGTCTCAGCCTTAAGTGGGATGTTGGTACTTAGATGTTCACATCAAAACTAGCTTTCATAAGCTGTTATTAAAATAACAATATGTTATTGAAATGTTACTAGTTTAAATACCAGAAAGGTAGAAACTGTATGAGATTTCATCACTAGCACAGAAAACTATAGTCTAACTGATGGAAACTGTCTTCTTCTTCCCTCAGAGTCCTCTATTGACGTGCCTTCAATAAAGCGCAGCCATGACCTCTCCGGATTCTGAGATGGCTGTCTTTGGGGAGGCAGCTCCCTACCTCCGAAAGTCAGAAAAGGAAAGAATTGAGGCCCAGAACAAGCCTTTTGATGCCAAGTCATCCGTCTTTGTGGCTCATCCTAAGGAATCCTTTGTAAAAGGGACAATCCAGAGCAGGGAATCAGGGAAGGTCACTGTCCAGACTGAAGCAGGAGAAGTGAGTGAAAAGCAACACTTGAGAACATCAAGTGATTAATTCCCATTCTAAGCACTTAGCTAACATATATCAGTCTTTCTTCCTTGGCAGACTCTGACCGTGAAGGAAGATCAGGTCTTCTCCATGAACCCTCCCAAGTATGATAAAGTCGAGGACATGGCCATGATGACCCACCTCCACGAACCCGCTGTGCTGTACAACCTCAAAGAGCGTTATGCAGCCTGGATGATCTACGTAAGTACCAGCAGCTGCCTTCCTTTGGGTAGCTGGAAGGCCTGGTGTGCCAGGCTGAGCAGAAGCCAATGTGCTGTCTCCCTTCCTTGCAGACTTACTCGGGTCTCTTCTGTGTCACTGTCAACCCCTACAAGTGGCTGCCGGTGTACAACCCGGAGGTGGTGTTGGCCTACCGAGGCAAAAAGCGCCAGGAGGCCCCTCCACACATCTTCTCCATCTCTGACAATGCCTATCAATTCATGTTAAATGGTGAGTACTTGATCTCCCTCCAAATTATATTGTAGTAAGAACTTCAGAAAAAAAAATATATTTTTTTCATGCAGATATATGTAAAATATTTCAACATATGGAGTCGTGTATGTATCATGTATGTAAGTTTAGTGAACTTGAATACCCATCTTTAAATGAGATCAATGGCACAGAGAGCATACTGGGAGTGTTGTGGAGGGAAGTCTAGATACTTAGTTTTGTAATTGCAGAGTAAAAAGTTTGATGGAAAGCAGAACAAGCAATGCTACAGGAGTGTTAGGGGTGTATCTGAACATAAAGTATAGAATCAAACATTACTAACATACTATCTATGTCAGGAAGTAAGAAAGTATCAGTATAAATTGAAGTTCCAAATCCAAATAAGTATACTATCAGTGCTTTTTACTGCCTTATAACCCCAAGTGATAATGGTGATTGCCAGAGATGAAGGCAGTATTAGGGCCTGTAGTAGTAAGAGGCAGAAGATACAACGGAAAATGGAAGATTGGTAGAATGATTGGCTAAGAAATGGCTTTTACTTCTTAAGTATAAGATCTTAGGCTTACAATGGGTAATTCTTTGGCTCAATGCACAGTAGGGCAGAAGGAAACAAAATGAACAGTAGGAATTATTTGAAAAAGAGCCAAAATAGCAGTAGTACCATGAGGCTCTATGAAAAAGTGGAACATTCAGATCTTGAATAAAGTAGAGAGTTCTAGTTTTTCCATGTTAGAAAACGATATAGTGGAACTGGAGAAGGTTAAATGAAGGACAAAAGAATGTTCAAAGACATTAAATAAATTAAATAAATTCTTTAAGAATAACAAGTAAGTAGATAAGGACACTGAAGATGGCAAAGAGAAAATGGAGGGTACATATGACAGAAATTTGTAAAATCAAGAGTTGTATAGAAAGTAGGATAAGGATTTACTCTTCTATTCTGCCTTGTAGTAAAGCAACTACAATGCATCAAAACAAACTATCAATAGAGATGTTTAAAAAAAGGCGAAGGGAATAAAAAATCACATAAAATATACTTAAGTTCTGGAAATTCTTTTTCAAAGAAAACATATGTCCTAAAGTTCTATGTTAATTAATAAAGTAAGGAGATGGATTCATGCAATGTCCATTTTAAACCATTACATAAAATTATACCAAACATGGCTCAAGAAATCCTTGAACTCAGGAGGTCCTTTGGTCTGATCTGGGAAGGATTTTGACTCCCCAGAAAGCTTCTATTCATTTTAATTTACATTTTTCAATCACTTTAATCATATTAACATTATATATATATATATATATGGTTTGGGTTTTTCTCATATACAGAAACATCATTCATGATTTGAACAGAATCGTCTTAAAAAGAAGCCAGCATTTTTTATCCCAAACCCATATCTCTATCAGTCCAAATCAGATATCATATTTTATTGGGGAGAACTTCAAAAAATCCTGAAAGTGCTAAATTGAAGTGCTAAGTGCTAAATTCCTGACCTTTTATCTGGGAATTGATTATCTAGTGTTCCTGCAACATAAGGAAGCTCCAGTTACGTTCTTTCATAGATTTTGATTTCATTTCAATTCAGGAGCACTGAGAAAATTCTCTGTCTTTTTGCAGACCGTGAGAATCAGTCCATCCTGATCACGTAAGTACACTTCTTGCTCAGTTCCCCACAGGGCTGCTCTATACCGGGGGACCTGCTGCCTGACCACACACTCTCTGCTTCACTGTTTCATTTGGCAGTGGAGAATCTGGTGCAGGGAAGACTGTGAACACAAAGCGTGTCATCCAGTACTTTGCAACAATTGCAGCTAGTGGGGAGAAGAAGAAAGAGGAGCCTGGCAAAATGCAGGTAAATTAACAGATACTGGCTTGAAACAATGCTTTTCTCTGTTCCTCATTTTTGAAAAGAAATAACTAGGAATTATTATTGTCCTTTAGGGAACGCTTGAGGATCAAATCATCAGCGCCAACCCACTGCTGGAGGCATTTGGAAATGCCAAGACTGTGAGGAATGACAACTCCTCACGCTTTGTGAGTTGTAGCTTTGGACAAAATCCCTCCCTCCCATTACAAGACAAGTGATGCATCTAGTGGTATTACACATTAAGATGTCAAAAGAATCCATCCAGGCTGAAGTGGTTCTTTTTCCCCTCAACAGGGCAAATTCATCAGAATCCACTTTGGGGCCACAGGCAAACTGGCTTCTGCTGACATTGAAACTTGTAAGTGACATCCTGGCATGATCACATCCCTTCCTAAATTCCTACCTCCATGTCCCGTCTCATTCCTAACTCTTTCTTCCTGCCTTGCCAGATCTGCTGGAGAAGTCCAGAGTCACTTTCCAGCTCAAGGCAGAAAGAAGCTACCACATTTTTTATCAGGTTACCTCCAACAAGAAGCCAGAGCTAATTGGTAGGAAGGATCATTATATCTTCTTGAGGAAGATTGCTGAGCAGCTGTTCCCTCTACTGTCTAGCCGAAAGAACTAAGCCTGTGTCCTTCCTCTTCCTGCTTTCAGACATGCTTCTCATTACCACCAACCCATATGACTACCACTTTGTGAGTCAAGGTGAGGTCACTGTACCCAGTATCGATGACCAGGAGGAGCTCATGGCTACAGATGTAAGTACTATAATGAAAATATTTTCAATTGTTAACTCTGCTAGGCAATAACTTTACTTCACTGGTTCTACTGCAGAGTGCCATTGACATCCTGGGCTTCACTCCTGATGAAAAGACTGCCATCTACAAGCTGACAGGGGCTGTCATGCACTATGGGAACTTGAAGTTCAAGCAGAAACAACGAGAGGAGCAGGCAGAGCCAGATGGCACAGAAGGTCCCTAGCAACTCTTCTCCTAATAAAAAAAATAAATAAATTTGGAAAGATACCTTTTTAGTCAGGAGAAAAGCCATAAATCAATGAAGTGAAAAGTAAGGAATGCTTATTTTAGTGTCCATGAAACTGTGAAGCTGATTCTCTGATCTCTGACCTATTTTATTGAATGACACTCCTTCCTTTTCCATGGGCTAGTTTCATGCATTTTTCCATTTTTCCATTTAGCATGCAGAGCTTTTTGGCAAGCCTTTTCAAAATTCATCTTTCCTGTGTTCGTAAAGAGGCTCTAGAATCAGCTCTGGAACACACATGCTTCTATTGGCACACAGACTGTGGCCTGTTCAAATATAAGTGCTTTCTTAGAGTTTGACTAAACTGCCAAGCTGTAATCTTCATGTACTTTTAAAGTTACAGTTATTTGAAGTGTATAAGTTTATTAGTTTATAGTTATTTTAGTTTATAAGCTTTGTGAAAATATTCAAGGATACATTTCTTACTGATAACTACTTTCAAAAGATACCATCAGCTTTCACAGCTTTCCTTCATGGGGTATATACTCCCTGTGATATTAGATGAAAAGATTTGCAGTTCAAGAATTTTAAACATTGGAGTCATTTCTGAGAGACTTCCCCATTTATAAAATTCCAGTCATCCTTAAATGATTTTTTTCACGCATCTCTTGTCTTTCAGTTGCTGACAAGGCTGCCTACCTGATGGGCCTGAACTCAGCTGACCTGCTCAAAGCCCTGTGCTTCCCCCGAGTCAAAGTTGGAAATGAATTTGTGACAAAAGGTCAAACTGTGGAGCAGGTAAAACAATTGGTTACTAGACACGTGGTTATAGCTCAGAACATCTCTTTATAGGTTAATCTTTTTAAAAAATTCTCTGTGCAGTAATATTTCCCCTTTGCTTTAGGTGCACAATGCTGTAGGTGCTCTAGCAAAGGCTGTCTATGAGAGGATGTTCTTGTGGATGGTTGTTCGCATCAACCAACAGCTGGATACAAAGCAACCCAGACAGTACTTCATTGGTGTCCTGGACATCGCTGGCTTTGAGATCTTTGATGTAAGGACCAAGAATTTCACAGCAGCTTCATAGTAGGGAAAATGTGTGTTAACAAAATTCTGAAAGATTTTTTTTAAAACAGTCAGAGACATAATACAGTTGTGTTCTTTCCTTTTGTAAAAATACTATGATCAAGAGGTCTCACAGTTAAAGAAATTTTCAACCTTTTTGAAGAATTAGATCTTAATTGGAAAGCAACTACTAACTCAGCATGCAAGAATATTAAGCTTAAAAAAAAAAAAAGGAAAGAAATCTGTGACAAAGTTACATGGGTCAAAGGTGAGGAAATTATTGAAAGAGATTAGGAAGTGCTTATGTAGTTATTGAAAGAACCACAAAACCTTCTGTACCAGAGGACGGAAACATCTACAGACACCAAGTCAAGAGCAGAAAAATATTTCAATAGCAAACTGAGACTGTCTTCATGATTGGTTGGAGTAGAGTCTACTAATAAATTTGTCTAATAGGAGAAATTGTTCTGAAAATGATTTACCGAAATATGCCTTAGAGTTAAGAAATTCCAAAGAGTTAAGGGATAATTATCATTGTTAAAGAATACATATTGTATTCATAAAAGAATGATAACAGAGAAAAAAATATGTTAATTATATATTAGAAGTCTCTTTTTATCTTCAGAATTCAAGTACAGTCTCATCGAAGGATTGTTGGGAGAACAGACAGGGAGGGGAACTTGTATTTGTCTGAAGAGACATAAGGTGAATTATAACTGCACAGGAAAAAGTCTTGTGATTGCTGCACCTTGAAAATGTTATATCTTTTTTTTGCATTTGGCAGTTCAACAGCTTTGAGCAGCTGTGCATCAACTTCACCAATGAGAAACTGCAGCAGTTTTTCAACCACCACATGTTTGTGCTGGAGCAGGAGGAGTACAAGAAGGAAGGGATTGAATGGACATTCATTGACTTTGGGATGGACCTGGCTGCCTGCATTGAGTTGATTGAGAAGGTATCCTTCCTGTACAGGTGTATTAATGCTAGAATTCTGTTGTTATTTAGGGATACATAAAGAAAAGACGTATGATAAATTAAAATATTACATTTCAGTTATAAAGCTGCTCCGTATTTTTGTAATCTGTAATGTTGCTTGCAAGGGTTAAAAGCACTTCCACAAGCAACAAAGAAACACCAGCTGTGAAAAACAATGAATTTAGCTAATTTTCTCTGACTTACTGTCATGAAATGTACAGAAACAGCCTTCTCTTTTGATTTGTTTGGCAGTTTTCTGTCCTAATTCCAGACTCTTTCTAACCAAGTGTTGTCTCCTTTCTAATCTTTTTCTCCCTCCTGCCTGTTGTAATGGCAGCCCATGGGCATCTTTTCCATCCTGGAAGAGGAGTGCATGTTCCCCAAGGCAACTGACACCTCTTTCAAGAACAAGCTCTATGACCAGCATCTGGGCAAGTCCAGCAATTTCCAGAAGCCCAAGCCTACCAAAGGCAAGACTGAGGCCCACTTCTCCCTGATACACTATGCTGGCACAGTGGACTACAACATCACTGGCTGGCTTGAGAAGAACAAGGACCCCCTGAACGAAACTGTCATTGGGTTATACCAGAAGTCTTCACTGAAAACATTGGCCTTACTGTTTGCCAACTATGGTGGACCAGATTCAGGTCAGCTCTGTGGAATTCTTTTCAACATGGGACAATTCTGAAGGGAAATAAAAACGGAAAAAATTGTTTAAAGCCTGTTTTCTATTATATAATTTATAATACTCAATGTCAATATTTTCATATAGTTTTCCTTTTCTTTCATTTTCAGAGTCTGGTGGCAAAAAAGGTGGCAAGAAGAAGGGTTCCTCTTTCCAGACTGTCTCAGCTCTTTTTCGTGTAAGTACACGTGTCCTCACTTTGTCTTTTCTTACTTGAAGAAAGAGAACTTAAAATGTGAAAAGTGAAGTTGTACCCTCTTGAAGTCCTACAGCTGAAGATCCACTTACTACTACAGATCCATTTATTTCCATTTAAATGATGGAGCGATTTTTTTTTTTTCCATGTGGAATAATTTTCTGTCATTAAGATAACAAAATGAAAACTCTTTCAAAATATTTGTCATGCAGATCTTCTTTCATACAGCTTTATTTGTAGGTTAATTATGAAGCTGTAACATAGCATCTTCTTCCAGCAATTGCACAAAATTCAGAGTGTTTTCCCAAATGGGGGTTTTAGACTTCTGAATATTTTCAGCGCTGCTACCATGCAACATTTGTGAATAATGGAACAGTTCTGAAAAACAGAGAGGGTAACTTTAAGTTTGGCAGAGGGTAACTTTAAGTTTATTGCATGTAAAAGCCTAACCAATATATTGATGCAGGAGAGCAGGCACAGGAGATTGTTCATTGTGTTCAGAGCAATGAGTCTTAGGGTATCAAATGAGGTATATCCCAGGTTTTGTAATAAATAAATTACGATGACAAAATAACAAAATTATATTTCCTTTTAGTAGCAATGCCCAATAGTCAAAGACTAGTGAAAGCTTTTGTGCATGAATATGGAAATTTTACAATCTATGATTAACTCCTTTCCATAGTTGAAATACAGGGAACTTCAGGGATGCAGATTTCTCATTTGTTGATTTAAACTTTACCTTGAAATCTCACAGGAGAATTTAAACAAGTTGATGACAAATCTACGTAGCACTCACCCCCATTTTGTACGCTGCATCATCCCAAATGAAACAAAAACACCTGGTAAGTGGATCCAACAGGGTGAAAACTTGAGCCACAGAAGCTCTTCTCCTGAGTAGCAAACAATGGGGTAATAACTAATGGTGGTGTTTGTTAGGTGCTATGGAACATGAACTGGTGCTACACCAGCTGCGGTGTAATGGTGTGCTGGAAGGGATCAGGATTTGCAGGAAAGGATTCCCCAGCAGAGTCCTGTATGCTGACTTCAAACAGAGGTAAGAGTAAAGGAGGAGCTGTTGACTCACTCAGTTGTAGAGAAGCCTTGCAGAGAGATCTTGACAGATTAGAATGCTGGACAATCAAGAACCATATGAAATTTAACAAATTCAAGTGCCAGATTCTGCACCTGGGAAGGGGAAACCCTGGATATACGTACATACTGGGGGACAAGAGGCTGTAGAGCAGTCCCACTGAAAGGCATCTGGTGGTTTTGGCCAATGGCAAGTTGAATATGGTTCAATAGTGTGCCCTGGCAGCCAAAAGGGCCAAATATATCCTGGGGTGCCTCAGGCACAGTGTTGCTAACCAGTCAAGGGAACTGATTGTCCCACTCTACTCTGTGCCAAGGCAGCCTCACCTCGACTACTGTGTGCAGTTTTATGCATCACTATATAAGAAGGATATAAAACTGTCCAAAGGAGAGCTACAAATGTGGTGAAGGGTTTAGAGGGGAAGACATATGAGGAGCGGCTGAGGTCCCTTGGTTTATTCAGCCTGGAGAAGAGGAGACTAAAGGGGGGACACCACTGCAGCCTGCAGCTTCCGTGCGAGGGGAGTGGAGGGGCAGGTGCTGATGTCTTCTCTCTGGTGACAGTAACTGCATGGAGCTGTGACAGGGGAAGGTCAGGCTGTGTGTTAGGAACAGGTTCTTCACATAGAGTGTCATCAGGCACTGGAACAGGCTCCCTAGGGAACTGGTCAGAGCACCAAGCCTGACAGAATTCAATAAATATATGGACAATGATGTCAGACATAGAGTTTGATTTTTAGGTAGTTCTGTGTGGAGCCAGGAGCTGGACTCAATGATCCTTATGGGTCCCTTCCAGCTTGGAGTATTCTTGTTTGATCTGGTCTGGTCTGCCTTGCTGCCCAATCTTTTCCTGTTCCACGCCTTCTATATCCTAAACTACTTTAAGTGCCATATTTAATACACCATTTAGTGCATACACTCTGTAATCAAATCTAACTATCACATTACAGTAGTGTACTACTGGAAAATGATGAGGTAACTAACAATAAGGTTTCCTTCACAAATCCACTTCAAAAATTGAACAAAAATACATGTTTCTACCCAGTGTGCACAGAATGCCTCTAAAATGTTTTTCAGAGGTCTGTTGCTGGAAATGAGATTACTTCAGTTATGTAGTCAGCTGTTGCTGGAAACTATCTGATGAGAGTAGTTACTGAGAATAGCCAGAGTATCCTAACATGCCTAAATATTACAATAAAGTACTGAGTGGAAATTTAAAAATGTTTCAGTATCAGTTCATGATGAGAAGTACCAGTATCAGTTCATGGGTAAGAATCAGGATTCCCTTAGACTCTGAGTTAACAGTATGGAAATGTCACTTACGCTGTCCTGAAAGGGGGGATTGTCCCTAATACTCAACTGGAGAGTCAGCTATTGCTGAGAAGTCTGTGGGATTTATTTGCAGTAGTGGTATTGGCATTAGTTTTTTCTTCATGTTCTGTTTTCTCCTACAGATACAGAGTGCTTAACATAAGTGCTATCCCAGAGGGACAGTTCATGGACAGCAAGAAGGCTTCAGAGAAGCTCCTTGGATCCATCGATGTGGACCACACTCAGTACAGATTTGGTCACACCAAGGTAGAAACAAGTCCTGCACTCAAAGACTATGTACCTCCGCTACCCATGACCTGAGACTGATGTGCTACAATGCTTCATTTTTTTTAAGGTGTTCTTCAAAGCTGGGCTAATAGGTCTTCTGGAGGAGATGAGAGATGAGAAGCTAGCAGAGATTATGACCAGGACGCAGGCCAGATCCAGGGGCTTCCTGATGAGAGTGGAGTATCGGAAAATGGTGGAGAGGAGGTAGACATTTATCATAAATGTGCCTTATTCACATGGTACTTCACCAAATGGGTGTTAAATTACAAATCTTGGGTATGTTATTAACATGGGGGATTTGATTACAGGGATGCCATCTTCTGCATCCAGTACAACGTTCGTGCATTCATGAATGTCAAGCACTGGCCCTGGATGAAGCTGTTCTTCAAAATCAAACCCTTGCTGAAGAGTGCAGAATCTGAGAAGGAGATGGCCAACATGAAACAAGAGTTTGAGAAAACCAAGGAAGAACTTGCAAAGTCTGAGGCAAAGAGGAAAGAACTGGAGGAGAAAATGGTGACCCTGTTGCAGGAAAAAAATGACCTTCAGCTCCAAGTGCAGGCAGTGAGTGTCACCATTTATTTGTCCCTGTTTTTTTTTCTTTTTTAATCTTCTTTTTGTTTGTTTGTTTGTCTGTTTGTTTGCTTTTCCAAGCAGAGACTTACAGGAAGCTGACTAAATTGCAATAGAAAAAAAGTCACACACTCAAAGTTACTCTAAAGTTGAGTAACTGTGAACACTGCCAGGGGCACAGCAAGTTCCCTGTCAGTCAGTGAGGATAAATGTAAGTGCCAAATGAGACTCAGCAGCCCTGATGTCCTGAGGAAAGAGCCAAGTAGCGCTAGCCAACAGGTTATATGCAGCAGACACCTTTGTGTGACCTGGAAGGGAAGCATCTCCATCTGTGTACTGTCAAAGCTCTGTGCCTACTTAACATTGTAAAGGCAACCTTGAGAAGGACCCAGTTGTCCTGAACACAGATACACTATAAGGCTAGATTACCTTCACACGCACAGATCCTTGGTGTTCAACTTCAGTCAGGAACAGGCAGTTTCTTAAATCCAAGCAAAACACTACTTTCTTCACTGTATTATTCCCACAAATCGAAAAACCTTGGCTACCCAAACATGATAACGATCATGGTGAGTCAATTATAAAATAGAGGCTATTGAATACTGAGTCTGTGAGGGAAAAAGGCTCCAAATCTACGGCCTTGCTGAGAGTTGTCACTGTTCTGTCATGCTGAAGCATGTATGACGTATTCTCATAACTACCACCTCTGTGAGCCATTTTAAAGAAAGAAAGAAAGAAAGAAAGAATGAAAGAATCAAACAAACAAACAAAGAAACAAACAAAAAAAGGAATTACCATTGATGTCAGATGGCAAGGCTTCCACATTTTAACATGTGCCTACTTACAGATACACAACAGAAATTTCAAAATGTTATAACCCACAAAAACCTCTGTCACCCCATCAGGAAGCAGACAGCTTGGCTGATGCCGAGGAAAGGTGTGACCAGCTCATCAAAACCAAAATCCAACTGGAAGCCAAAATTAAGGAGGTGACAGAACGGGCCGAGGATGAGGAAGAAATCAATGCTGAGCTGACAGCCAAGAAGAGGAAACTGGAGGATGAATGTTCAGAGCTGAAGAAAGATATTGATGACCTGGAGTTAACCTTGGCTAAAGTTGAGAAGGAAAAACATGCCACTGAAAACAAGGTACACACATGGAGAGTCACAGAAAGGAAGAAGGGATAGATACCTTCCATATTAGGCTGGTATCCCTAGAAAGGGGCTAGGTTTGGAAGATGACAAGAGCATCGCAGCTGGACAGCTGTGAAGCTCAAATAAAAAGCAAGCTCCTGGCTAAGCACTGCAAATGAAAATGCCACTACACAAGAAGTCAAGTCTTATACATGGTATTCTGGTGCTTGCTTACAACATGCAGGTGAAAAACCTCACAGAGGAGATGGCAGCCCTGGATGAGACCATTGCCAAGCTGACAAAAGAGAAGAAAGCCCTCCAAGAGGCCCACCAGCAGACACTGGATGACCTGCAGGTTGAGGAGGACAAGGTCAATACGCTGAGCAAAGCAAAAACCAAGCTGGAGCAGCAAGTGGATGATGTAAGCACAAATGCATATGGCAATTACAGGATGCTTGTGGAGATAAATAGGGCTGGCAGAGTACTGATGCTCTTTCTGTTTAGCTGGAAGGGTCCCTGGAGCAAGAGAAGAAACTGCGCATGGACCTTGAAAGGGCTAAGAGGAAACTTGAGGGAGACCTGAAGCTGGCCCAAGATACCATAATGGATTTGGAAAATGACAAGCAGCAGCTGGATGAGAAACTGAAAAAGTAAGTGTGGTTGTGAGACACCTGAGTGTGGGTCAGGTGCATTTATTAGGTAGTTTTATTCAGGTGTTAACACTGTGATTCTGTATGCTTTGTGCAAAGGAAAGACTTTGAAATCAGCCAGATCCAGAGCAAAATTGAGGATGAGCAAGCCCTGGGCATGCAATTGCAGAAGAAGATCAAGGAGCTGCAGGCAAGCCTCTGGTCCTTCCCTTCCGCCCTTCAGAAGGACATCAGTACAAGGAGGGCATGGGTGTGAAGGGTCTCGCATTTTCCCCAGGCCCGTATCGAGGAACTGGAGGAGGAAATTGAGGCAGAGCGAACCTCTCGGGCAAAAGCAGAGAAGCACCGTGCTGACCTCTCCAGGGAGCTGGAGGAGATCAGCGAGCGCCTGGAAGAAGCAGGAGGGGCTACAGCAGCTCAGGTTGAGATGAACAAGAAGCGTGAGGCAGAATTTCAGAAGATGCGCCGCGACCTCGAAGAGGCCACGCTGCAGCACGAAGCCACAGCTGCTGCCCTGCGGAAGAAGCACGCAGACAGCACAGCTGAGCTTGGGGAGCAGATCGACAACCTGCAACGAGTCAAGCAGAAGCTGGAGAAGGAGAAGAGTGAGCTGAAGATGGAGATAGATGACTTGGCCAGTAACATGGAGTCTGTCTCCAAAGCCAAGGTAAAGAATTGCAGTAGAATTCACAGGGCCAAGGTACAGCACATAGCCTGAATCTACTAGTCACACTCTCATATAAGAATCCTGCTGTGAGAATTAGACAGCGTGCAGGTGTTCATTTCCTCTCCTTCCTTGTTTTTGATACCTAGGCAAATCTGGAGAAGATGTGCCGCACTCTGGAAGACCAGCTGAGTGAGATCAAAACTAAGGAGGAGCAGAATCAGCGCATGATCAATGACCTCAATACTCAGAGAGCTCGTCTGCAGACAGAAACAGGTGAGACATCCCCAGTCCTGAGGTGCAATGGCAGAACCTGAAAATCAGGAGGATACACCGTGGTGCAAAGCAAGAATTGGGCTAACGTCTCAAAGCAACCCCAGATTACAGGGCTTTACAGTGTTCTCCAGGGCTAAGTATTGGGGACAGTTTTGTTTAACATTTTGATCAACAATCTTGGTTGAGGGGACTGAGTGCACGCTCAGTTATTTTGCAGACAACACCAAGCTGGACAGGAATGTTGATCTGCTTGAGGATAGGAAGGCTCTGCAGAGCGATCTGGGTAGGCAAGATCAATGGGCTGCAACCAGTTTTATGGTATTCAGCAAAGCTAAGTGCTGGGTGCTGCATTTGGGTCACAACAACCAAGTGCAGCAATATAGGCTTGGGAAAGAGTGTCTGGAAAGCTGCTCAGCAGAAAAGTATCTGGGGGTGCTTGTCCACAGCTGTCTTACCATGAGCCAGCAGTGTGCCCAGGTGGGCACCAATGTCATCCTGTCCTGTATCAGAAACAGTGTGGCCAGCTGGTCTAGGGAAGCGATTGTCCCTGTGTATTTGGCACTGGTGAGACCACACCTCAGATACTGTGTTCAGATTTGGGCCACTCACTGCAAAGAACATACTGAGTTCCTGGAATATGAAGAGCAAAGAAGCTGGTGAAGGGACTGGAAAGCAAGACATGCAAGACATGTGAGGAGCCGCTGAGGGAGCTGGGTTTGGTTAGTCTTGAGAAAGGGGGATGAAGGGAGACCTCACGGCTTTCTAGAACTGCCTGAAAGTTGGTTGTAGCAAGGTGGGTGCTGGTTTCTTTCCTCACGTGACAAGTGACAGGACATGAGGAAATAGCATCAAGTTGCATCAGGGGAGGTTTAGATTAGGTGTCAGGAGGAATTTCTCTGTGGAAGGAGTGGTTAGGCACTGGAACAGGCTGCCTAGGGAAGTAGCAGAGTCTCCATTCCTGGAGATATTTAAGAGATGAATGGATGTGATGCTCAGGAAAATGTTTAGTAGTGAACTTGGTAGTTCACTATAGTGTTACATCATGGTTGGACTTGATGATCTGATGGGTCTTTCTAAATGATTCTATGATTCTACCGTTAGTGTAACTTTATTTATTTATTTATTTTTCACTTGCCAGGTGAATATTCACGCCAGGTGGAAGAAAAGGATGCTTTGATTTCTCAGCTGTCTAGGGGCAAGCAGGGATTTACCCAACAGATTGAGGAACTGAAGAGACATCTAGAGGAAGAAATAAAGGTCTGGAAGTACCCTACTTCCTGCAAGCCACATCACCCAGAAATGCATGAGTTATACTCATCACAACACACAGGGAAGGAACCGTAGTGATTTTGATGCTAGAGGAAGTCATCCACAAGCCCTTAATGAGATTCTGATGCCCTCCAAGACAGCATGCACACACATCTGTAGGCACGTTTACAGAAACAAGGGATTAGTGTCCCCTGGCCACCTTTCACTAACACATCCTAATCCTCTAGCACACATTTATGAGGGATTCATCATCTCCCAGCTATACATTTTTCTCATCAGAGTTTACCCACCCTTTCCCTGGGGCAGTTCTCCTGTGCATGACAATTTCACTGTCAAGATGCATCTCAAGATGTGTATCCAGGTTACTAATCCCAGTGTCCCCACAGGCCAAGAACGCCTTGGCCCACGCCTTACAGTCTGCTCGCCATGACTGTGACTTGCTCCGGGAACAGTATGACGAGGAGCAGGAAGCCAAGGGAGAGCTGCAGCGTGCCCTGTCCAAAGCCAACAGCGAAGTGGCCCAGTGGAGAACCAAATATGAGACGGATGCTATTCAGCGCACGGAGGAGCTGGAGGAGGCCAAGTATGTGGGAAGTGGGATGTTGAATGGGTGGAGAAGACTGAGACTGCTAAGGGTATTTGGAAGGAGTCTTTGAGGATGGGTCAAGATAGGGATGGGATGAAGGCATCAATATACTCTCTTTGTGGTAGAGGGCAGAGAGGGAGAAAGATGAAAAGCGTGCTGTGGAAAAAGTTCAGACTGGAAGGACAAACTTGCCCTTAGGGTGTTAGAAGAGCTAAGACAGTCTGAATACTCAATTGGTGCTAGGGCAGAGACGCGATAGGCCCTTTAGGCTGCATGCTGCCTTGGACAGAATAAATACTGTGGACAGCTCAAGGAACTAAGTCCCCTAAGCAGGCAAGTGCCCTCTTGTGAATCTTATAAAATTGGCTACCCTTTACTCTCTAACCTGAAGCCGTGATCATCTCCTCCCAGAAAGAAGCTGGCACAGCGCCTGCAGGATGCAGAAGAACACGTTGAAGCTGTCAATGCCAAATGTGCTTCCCTGGAAAAGACAAAACAGAGGCTGCAGAACGAGGTGGAAGACCTGATGATTGACGTGGAGCGAACAAATGCTGCCTGCGCAGCTCTGGACAAGAAGCAGAAGAACTTTGACAAGGTATTCTGGCCCCTGGCCCTGTGCTTCCTGGGCAGAGCATCCCTTCACAATTGCCACATCCATACTCACACCCTGTTGATCTGCCCAGATCCTGGCAGAGTGGAAGCAGAAGTACGAGGAAACACAGGCTGAGCTGGAAGCTTCCCAGAAGGAGTCTCGCTCTCTCAGCACGGAGCTGTTTAAGATGAAGAATGCCTATGAGGAGTCCCTGGACCACCTGGAAACGCTGAAGCGTGAGAACAAGAACTTGCAGCGTAAGTCCGTGGCTTTCTGCTGCTGGCCGGGCTTTCCCCCAAGCTTGTCTACCCACCACTCCACACGGGTGTGTGCCTGCAGTGATGAGAAGAGACCTGTCACCCTGGTGTGTGAGGGCCCTTCCCTTTATGCCCTATGTCTGACCATGCCTTGTTTCACCCTTCCCTACAGAGGAGATTTCTGACCTCACGGAGCAGATTGCAGAGGGAGGAAAGGCGATCCACGAGCTGGAGAAAGTCAAGAAGCAGATTGAGCAGGAGAAATCTGAAATCCAAGCCTCCCTGGAGGAAGCTGAGGTACAAAGTGCTAATGAGTGGTGTCCAGACTGAAAGAATGGGAACAGAAATCTGCAGACGTGGCAAGAAAGCCAAACTGTATTTCATGTGGTATCGTATTAGAGATTACTTAGAAAGCAAGCCACAGTTTTATTCACTGTTCCTACTAACTTGTCCAGGCCTCCCTAGAACATGAAGAGGGGAAAATCCTGCGCCTCCAGCTGGAGCTCAACCAGGTCAAGTCTGAGATTGACAGGAAGATAGCAGAGAAAGATGAGGAAATCGACCAGCTGAAGAGAAATCACCTCAGAATTGTGGAGTCCATGCAAAGCACCCTGGATGCTGAGATCAGGAGCAGGAATGAAGCCCTGCGGCTGAAGAAGAAGATGGAGGGAGACCTGAATGAAATGGAGATCCAGCTGAGCCATGCCAACCGTGTGGCTGCAGAGGCACAAAAGAACCTGAGAAACACACAGGCAGTGCTAAAGGTATAAACCAAAGTATGTGCACGTAGGCATCTATCTTGCCTCATGTTACACCAACATCATAACTGTACAAATAATTTATTAAAAGAGCAGGGAATGTCTCTGATGTCTCTGTCCAACAGTGCTGCAGTGATCAGCCACCTCATAATCTCTCTTTCCCCTCTTACAGGATACTCAAATACACTTGGATGATGCTCTCAGGACGCAGGAAGACCTGAAAGAACAGGTGGCCATGGTGGAGCGCAGAGCAAACCTCTTACAGGCTGAAGTTGAGGAGCTGCGGGCAGCCCTGGAGCAGACGGAGCGGTCAAGGAAAGTGGCTGAGCAGGAGCTTCTGGATGCAAGCGAGCGCGTGCAGCTCCTCCATACCCAGGTCGGATACTTTGCTGGAAATGAATCCCGCCCACAGGAGATAACATAGAATGAGATTGCTATGTATCTTGCTTGTTGCTATGCATCTTACCGTGTACGTATTTGAAGAGCAAAGCTGTGACATGACCAGTCCAGCCAGGCACACGTCTGGTTTGCCGCTAGGGCTCTAAAGAGGACCTTTGAATTAAAGACTTGCATAAACATTACTCTCACTCTCAACTCTTGATGTGGAGGTGTTAGATCTGACAGTACAAATCCTATCCTTCTTGTTGCACAGAACACCAGCTTGATCAACACCAAGAAGAAGCTGGAAACAGACATCGTGCAAATTCAGGGTGAAATGGAGGAGACAATCCAGGAAGCCCGCAATGCTGAAGAGAAGGCCAAGAAGGCCATCACAGATGTGAGTTGGGGCACTCTGTCACTGAGGATGGTGGATGTATCCTCCCCCAAAATGTCTTCGGCCCCAACCTGGCTTTGCTGCTTTGCCTCTCCAGGCGGCCATGATGGCGGAAGAGCTGAAGAAGGAACAGGACACCAGTGCCCACCTAGAGAGAATGAAGAAGAACCTGGACGTGACGGTGAAAGACCTGCAGCACCGTCTGGATGAGGCTGAGCAGCTGGCTCTGAAGGGAGGCAAGAAGCAAATCCAGAAGCTGGAGGCCAGGGTGCGTAGGGATGGTATTTGTGGACAAGTGAGCATGTCATAAAGGGAGCCACCTGGAAAGCTCCAATGGGCTTCTCATTGCAGGTGCGGGAGCTGGAAGGGGAGGTAGATGCTGAGCAGAAGCGCAGTGCTGAAGCCGTGAAGGGTGTGCGCAAGTACGAGAGGAGGGTGAAGGAGCTAACCTACCAGGTAAGGCAGGAGGTGTCTTTGTGCTGACGCACCCTTCTCACAGAAAGCCAAAGCATTTTTCCGTGAACTCCAAGAGGACATGTTTTCTGGTGCTGTGGAGAAACCAACTCTCTCTCTTTCCTGCTTACCAACCACTCTAGTCTGAGGAAGACCGGAAGAACATTCTCAGGCTCCAGGATCTGGTGGACAAGCTGCAGATGAAGGTGAAATCCTACAAGAGACAAGCTGAGGAGGCTGTAAGTATTGCTTGGAGAGTGGCCATGAGCACCCTTCCATCGGGGCAGCACAGTCATTGAGATGAGCACGAATACAAGGAAAGAGGCATGAAAGTAACTCCAAAGACACAACAGTCTTGGCCATGTGGTTCATTCCCGTGTCAGCAGGCCTTGCCTTCTTCTGGCCATGCTGCACTCAGGGATGAACCAAGGGTTATTCTGCCGCCTGTTTGATTCAGGAAGTCAGACCAAAATTCCTGAGGGCCTCGTCCATTGACTGAGAAGCTCATGAATCTCTGACGCTGGTAACAGCACAGGGTTTCTGAGTCTTTCTCAACCTAATAAACCACAGGGAAAATTGGGCACCGAGTAGTGGGAGAATAAGCACACAAAATGAGAAGGCCACGTGACAGAATTGCTCCTCAAGAGTGACAGAGTACAGGTGCAGCTTGCAACAGAGGGGTCCTGAATAAGGGAGGATGATGAGCTCTTTGAGAGGGTTCTGGGTCAGCAGTGGTAGGTAGGAGACAGGAGGTCTGTGCTTTCTCCGCGTAATCACCAGAGCCCCTCAAGGCCCAGACGCATGAGGAGTGAAACCCCTGCCCCGGGCTCTTCACCACCAACTCCCTCTCCCCACACAGGAGGAGCTGTCCAATGTCAACCTCTCCAAATTCCGCAAGATCCAGCACGAGCTGGAGGAAGCCGAGGAGCGGGCCGACATTGCAGAGTCACAGGTCAACAAGCTCCGAGCAAAGAGCCGGGAGTTTCATGGCAAGAAGATAGAAGAGGAAGAGTGAGGATGTCGTGTGGCAGCAAAGTGGCCTGAGGGATGCACAAAATGTGAACCCTCTGTCACTTCTTCCATAACTGGGATTTGTAGCCCCCTGCATACATAAGGAATAAAGTCTGTAGATTACTTCACATACCCACCATGAGCATTAGTTCTCATCTGCTTCTCTTTTTACTGGTTAGGTCTCTATCATCATTTGTTTTTGGGCACAGCTTTGGTTATAGCCTCTGTATACCAACATCACGGTACAGCTTTCTGTCACCTAGTTCCCAATGGCTCATCCCTTCTATATCACTTAATGACTGGGTCAAGATTGCAAGTGGCAATTCAAAGGCAGAGAAATCGCAATAGTAGTTCCTGATAGTGACTTCTTCCAGTTCAGCCTGCTTATGTGATGACGTTGCCAGACAGACAAATGCTTATGCTATGAAAGGCCCTGACCGTCACAAATGGGTGCTGGCGCCTAAACCGCCTGTTGAGAATGGACCTGTGTGAATGCTACCTCTCAGGCCATGCCCAGGAATTCCTAAGGGAGGGCTAGCTCGAGGGCTATCCCCGATCAGGCTCCTAGTTGAGGCAGCCTTGTTATACAAGAAAGAAATCCACCCATCAGTCTGTGTGTGTGAGGACCGTGTCTGCCAATGTATTGGTCTTTCTCCTCTGGAACTAATGATCAAAAAAGAGCTTTTTCTCTACTTTGGCAACAACTTCCAGTTCATAAGCACATACGTCACATGCTCAATCAGCTGAATTGACTGTCTTTTGCAGACTACATTCTGAGCAATATAAAATCAAATGGACTTTGGAAGATATCACAGTAACTTCCTGCAACAGATGCTCTCACACTGAAAGTACTCTTAGACTCATCAGCTCCTTTGACGTACCCATGTGAGAGATTCTGAGGAGTGTCTGACTCTTGAGTTGGTTGACTGTAACCATGTACTTGCTTAAACTTATGCTATAAATCTCAAGGCCTGCTACTTGTAATGCCACTCTCACCAGATTCAGATCCACGCCATGCACTGCTGCTCTGCTGACGAGACTCTGACGGAGAATCCCCAGAGTGTGGCAAATAAGAAGCATCTAAGGAAAACACCACCGACAGAGACTCTGACGATGCTCAAAGCTTTGGAATAGGAGCCTATAGAGGTAAAGCCCAAGTTTAGCTAATGTGCAAGGCAGCCAGCAGTGCAGGGTCATAGGATGGCTCTGTTCCAAGACCCTCCAGGCATTCTGCAAGATAATGGCCAACTGGAGGCATTTCTCGGGGAGCTGAAGAGCCTGATCTGGGCGGCAGGCGACATACACCTGTGCTGCTTGGCAAAGCAGTGATAAAAGTGCAGTGGCCTTTGCACCTTGAACTGGAAAGGATACAGGATACATTTTCCCCTATTCGACCTGCTTGGAGCTCAAAGAGTGTCGCCATCACTCTCGGGTTAAACTCATGCCTTCCCAAATACAACCCACATGGATATAAAGATCAGTTCCTAGCAGACTTTAGTAGCATGAGCAGGGAATGTCAACAGGACAGGGTGTGCAAGCACCGTTAGATCCTCTAGCTGCTAGTCTCCCCCACTGGGCACCAGCACCCTAGCACCCTTGTGGCTGGCTGCCTGGTGGGAAGTCACCATCACTGTTTCCTGCTGGAGCTGGACTGCTTTACACAGATGATTTACCATTCAAGTGGGCAGGGGCTTGTACCCATCCTCATGGACCAGAGATGGATCACATGCAATAAGCTAAAGAAGCCTGCCCAAGTCAACTCTACTGTCTCGACATGAGCCAGCAGTGCGCGCCCGCAGCCCAGAAGCATGCTGTGCGCATCAACAGAGGAGTGGGCAGCAGGTTGAGGGAGGGAATTGTCCTCCTCTACTCTGCCCTTGTGAGGCCCCACTTGGAGTACCGTGTCCAGGTCTGGGGCCCCCAGCACAAGAAGGCTGTTAATCTGTTAGAACAGGTCCAGAGGAGGGCCACGAAGATGATCAAGGGGCTGGAGCACCTCTCCTATGAAGAAAGGCAGAGAGAGATGGGGCTGTTCAGCCTGAAGAAGAGAAGGCTCTGGGGTGACCTCGTTGAGGCTTTTCAGTACTTAAAGGGGACTTATGAAAAAGATGGAGAGTGACTCTGCTCAAGTCAGACAATGACAGAATAAGGGAGAATGGTTTTAAACTAAAAGAGGGGGGATTTAGATTAGAGGTTAGGAAGAAATTCTTTGCTCAGAGGGTGGTGAGGCACTGGAACAGGTTTCCCAGAGAGCTTGTGGATGCCCCATTGCTGGAGGTGTTTGAGACCAGGTTGGATGAGCAACCTGATTTGGTGGACAGCGTCACTGCCTATGGCAGGGGGGTTGGAACTAGGTGACCTTTGAGGTCCCTTCCAACCTGAGACATTCTATGATTCTATGGTTCTAAAAAGAGCTGTGTAAAACATCTTTGAAAAATATCTGGCCCCAGCATAAGTATACTCTGCAGTGTACCTGTACCGCAGTCCTTTCTGGCACTTGACAGATGCTCTCTAGAATCCCATAGATGCTTTAAGCACTGAAGTTAAAGGTGTCGATATTGCACCCTTCCTTAGCAGTCCAGCAGTCAGACAGAAAAATCAAGCCTGTATACAGCCACAGTGGGAGAACCTTTCTGATCACCTCCCTTTTTCAGGACTAGGTTGCCTCCTCTTTTTTTTTTTCTTACTAATTAATTTATGACCTGCCTCCACCCCTCCTCTTACCACAGAGGCTTCTTCCCCTCCTCACCTGCTCTGTAACAGGAGCCTTCCAGTTGCTTTGATGGGTTATGGAAAGAAAGGCTATTCAGAAAGTCACCTTCTCAGCCAGGACCTACTGCCCAACTGCGATTGCTTCCAGTGACATTAGCTGAGAACAAAAGAGGCGTCTGAGTAAGTGTGTAGCTTGGATGCTCATTCAAGTGCAGCCCATCTTCAAATGACAGGTCTGTCCTACCAGCCTCTCTGCTTACCTGTCTGGTTAGGCAATCTGTTCCTTCTCCACTGAGATGCTTGGTGGTTTTCAGGCGGCAGGAAGCCATGGTAGGAAGGTCATTGCTGGAAAGAGAAGACACAAACAATACAAAGAGCTGCAAATCAAACTCCCTAAAGGAAAGATGCATTCACTTCCCTTTTGCCTTCCTGCAGCAAAGACCTGCAGAAATTGGTCTCTGGGTGGAGGAGCAGGATTAAGAGATGGCAAAAGGCCATCCCAGTCTCTTCAGGGCTAGCGTGATACAGCTTCTGCCTTAACCAAATAACCCACAAATGGAGTAGACATTAACCTACATGGCATAGAGATGTTATGCTAGGAGTGGAGAAAACACTCCTTCTATTTAATTTAACGCGACTCAATGCCCATCAGCAGAACAAACAGACATCTTAATGAGAAACGTGACCATAGCAAACGCAGGCTCCAACGCTCAGCCATGTCTTAGCAGAGGGACAGCAAAGAGGACTTTTCCTCCAAAGGATTAGAGTGCCAGCATTTCTGTTCAGCTATGTCTAGCATTTCTGAGAGTTCTCCTTTTACACAGAGGGCAGCAGAAACATTGCTGAACACATGGGCATTCCCTGTCACATGGCCCATTGGGTCCGGTGACATCTCTCTCAGCACGCCTAATGAAATAATTGCAGCATAACTGACAACACCATTTGAAAGCTGCACTTCTTGCCACGGATGTTTTCAAACACCTCTTGTCTCTGCTAATACTGGAAATGCTTTTGCTTCATCGCTAAGAACCTTGGCTTATTGATAAGCAAACACAATCCCAACCCATTATGTGAATGGAAGTTTATAATGGCTTTATTTTTTCACATATGAAGTGTTGTATAACCCCACCCATGAAAGACACCATTCCATTAGCCCTGTGGCAGAAAATTCACTGTGTGAAATAAATCACAGATGAAGGAAGGAAGGAAGGAAGGAAGGAAGGGAGGGAGGGAGGGAGGGAGGGAGGGAGGGAGGGAGGAAGGAAGGAAGGAAGGAAGGAAGGAAGGAAGGAAGGAAGGAAGGAAGGGAGGGAGGGAGGGAGGGAGGGAGAGAGGGAGGAAGGAAGGAAGGAAGGAAGGAAGGAAGGAAGGAAGGAAGGAAGGAAGGAAGGAAGGAAGGAAGGAAGGAAGGGAGGGAGGGAGGGAGGGAGGGAGGGAGGGAGGGAGGAAGGAAGGGAGGGAGGGAGGGAGGGAGGAAGGAAGGGAGGAAGGAAGGAAGGAAGGAAGGAAGGAAGGAAGGAAGGAAGGAAGGAAGGAAGGAAGGAAGGAAGGAAGGAAGGAAGGAAGGAAGGAAGGAAGGAAGGAAGGAAGGAAGGAAGGAAGGAAGGAAGGAAGGAAGGATATGTGGATGCTTTGATGACACACTGACATCTTACCTCTGCTGTAGCTGCCACTTCAGCAACGAGCAGTCTCCATCAAGTCTGCTTTGCTACACGTTAGCCTGAGGCCACTCTTCCATGTCACAGTATCCACGGGCAATTCACAGGGCACACTGATCTCTACAGGCATGTTCTGCTAATCCCAGCAGCATGGCTGATAACAACACTAGCATGCTGCAAATCCAACAGGGATTGCTTTTTCCAGTCTACCAGGACCACAGACTCTATCCCTTGTTTCTGGGATTAGCAGAAGAGTAGTAGGCTCCACAGCATCCCACATAAGCATTTAAGAAACCACTGACAAAGAGTTTGACTCCATTCTGGCCTCTGCAGTTTCTGGGGGTGGCTGATTCTTTTATCTGAGACATGTTAAGGACTGAACTTAACAGGATGTGTAATAGATAAGTGAAACGATGGCTCCAGCAACATCTGGGGTTCCTAGCCCAGACTGGCTGGGAACAGGCACTGTGAGGCCCAGGACAGGTAAATGCTTTCTGCCAAGCCTCAAAAGGTCAAGCCGAGACCTTGTATGAAGCAGGACTGAGGTCTAAAAGAATGTTGGCTGGCTGGTATGAATCAGTATCCCTCCTGCAGCGCGCAGGACCAAGAGACACCTTCCTGGTCACCGACAGTCACAGGTTTCACTGTCAAAAGGGAGCACTGCATGACAAAAGAAATCAGTGGGCAGGCTGGAAACATGTTTGAATTATGCTTTGTAGTTTGCTGTTCTTGGGGACATGTCCAGCAAAGCGACCAGCGTGCCAGAGTGGGAAGGAAATGTTACTCTTGTGTGCGGGTTTGTTGGCTTCTTTCAACCACACCCGTTCAGTAGCACAGACCTCTTCCTCTCTGGTTGCTCCATGGGTCTTGCCACAGTCAGGAGACTTTGAAGAAGCGACTCAGTCATCAGTGCTGAAGAGATTAATTGGAGCAGCTAGCTAGAGCTGCCAGCAGGGCATAAGCAGCCGTGGGACGTGGATGTAAAGAAGGAAGGCCTAGCTGGAGAGGTTGGTGGAGGGAAGAGTAAATAGCTGGAGGAGCTCCTGGGAAAGGAGCAGCTAATGAGAATGGCCAGGTTAGCAGGAGCAACTAGCTGCTGTCAGTTTAGGCCATGCTGCCCAGTGTGGCTCAAGACAGCTGTGCAACCTCCATGAGCTGTGGCAAGATGTTCTACGGGAGGAGGAAGAGACAGATAAAACTTCAGGGAAGAAGAGGACTTTACATTATCACCTGGCACTTCAGGATGGCTTAGGAAAGGTGGAATGGTTTATTGTACCATGTCGCCACGAATACATATCCTCAAAATGTTTGTGAAGTCCATTGTTCAACTGCTTCATTATGGCCGCATGGTTAAAGGAATCTAATGACAGTAACAAAGGTACCTGATGCTATAGTGAAGCATTAAGCACAGACTGTGTGGTGGTGACCTTGATGCTGTGCTCCTTCAGAGACTTAGAGGAGGGCTCACCAACAGCTTCTTTTCTCTACTGGAGTTCACCAGCTGCTAAGGTTAAATCTTACATCAAACATCTTGACTCCCAAGAAGATGCCTTCTTGAACTTCCCTTGTTGATTCCCACATGGTCCATCTGGGTTGACTTTGCTTGCTTCTCTCTGGGCAGAAAAGACGACCAACGGGTCTGAAGAGGGGCCAGGCCAGTGACTTGCAGCCATGCATCTTCTCCTGTCATTGCAACTAGCTAGGAGGTGCTGCTCAGATTGGTCCAGGGTAGAAGGAGCAGAGGACCTAAGCAGGAGATAGCGGGTGTGGAATTTCCTTCTAACTAGACAGGTTACAAGGTTGATGCTGCTGCTCTAAAAAGCAGAGCTGAGAGTGCGGTTTGCATTGGGCCACAAACTCAACAGTCCTTGACAGTGCTCCATGCTTGTACTTCACTGGTGCTCACGAGTGTCTGTCTCAGTTCATGCTCACTGAAGACAAGGCAAGGAAACTCACATCATAAGGACTTGCAGAAAGTGAGGTAGAATCTATTTCCAGCGTGTGTGAATGCCCTCTCCTCTCTGGGGAATGTCAGCACTCCAACACAACGCCCACACAGTACTGCTGCGCAGGAATGCCTGTTTTCAGAGATTTCTCTCATTCTGTCTCTTCTGGTTGTGCTGTGCTTTGCTTCTAGTCCCAGTGGGCTCCAGGCTCTGTAGCAATGAAAACAGAAGTGACAGAAAGTCAGTGGCTGACAGGACCCTTTTGAACCGACAGAAAGGTAAGGAGGCGCATCTGGCACCACTTACCGCCTCAGTGGTGGGAGTAGCACTACTCGATGGAGAGGCTGTGTAGTTTTTGGCTAAGCTCACTACACAAAAGTATTTTCAGCATGAAGACTGAACCCCCTTATGCAACAGTCTGGAGAATTTTGCTTGGAGTATTTTTCATTCTAAGTCTGAATGAAAGTCAGCTCCTTACCTCTCCCCTCAACTCCACCCATGGTCAGTTGGGTGCACAGTATTTATACAGCAATTGTCTTGGAATTATTGTCATCCTCTAACTTCTGCATGTGAATGGAAATCAGAGATTGCCCAGGGAGGCTGGATTTCAGATACACCCCTGAAGCGCGTTTCCCACTGACTGGCTCTGGTCTCCTCCATGGCAGAGTGCAATCAATGTGTTTCCATCAACCTCCCCATGACCTGTGCAGGGAGCCCCAGGGACAGCTCTGGGCTTGGGCTCCTGGCTGGGGCCCAGGACACCCAAAAGACGGGTGCTGCAGTGCCAGAGCCCTCCTTGGAACAAGCTCTTCAAGCACAGGACAGTGCCTGGTGCTGGCTATTGGATCGTTTTTCTAACCTTGTCCCCGTGGTATTCACTGAGCTTCATGCACAGAGCTTTTAATAACCAAAATACCAGTGATCAGAAGAAGAGCATGTTTAGATCTGACAGCATTTAAAGCAGCTCAAGTGACAGTGCCCTTTTCCTAGAACTAGATCACTCACTCTCCAGGACTACCAGCGAATTCCTTCTTTCTCAAAAGCATCAGCATTGTACAGGACTGCCTACCACCTCTCATGCTCTGATACAGACAGCATTGTGTTGATAGCTTTTTTTTTTTTTTTTTTTTCTGGAATGAATGTATGAATGTGTAAGTGTGCAAGATATTTGGGATGGGATGGAAATGCTGTACTGGGAATGTGTCAGAGCACATAGGATCTCAGACTGTATGTATGTGATTTTGTGCAGAGTTGTGGTTGGGTGGAGGGGTTTGTGCTTTTTTGCTGTTGTAGGCAGTGAAAGCCTACAGGGGCCTCCATGGATTTCTGGCGTGGCTGAGGATATTGCTTGATGGATGTTGTCAATGGGTACAAACAAACATGAAACATAGGCATAAGGTTTTTGAAAAGGATTCTTTGCATGTTTGGTTCTTTCATGTTTTGCCACATGTGTGTTACAAGTTTGTTAATCACTTTCCCATTTAAAAAAGTGAAATTATTTAAAGGTTACATATTTCTGCATACTTAACTCTATAATTACACATCTTTGTCTGTATCTTTCAGTAGGATAGAGAGACAAAAATAGATTAGTTTTCTTTTTCTTGAGCTGCATCTCAAGATGTTGTGCCACATATTGTCACAGATTCCAGGAATGTCATATGTCAGTTTAGATAAACACATTTTGTTTCTCTCATTTCAAGTATCACTTGAAGATAATAATTAATTTCAGTTAACAAGAACAATTTAGCCTTTTTCTACATACTGCTTTAGTGCTCTTAATGCGTTTCTTCAATAGCCTCAGAACAGAATGTGTAAAAGATAGATGTTATCTGTATGGTGCAACTGGAAGAGTTGCAGCACAAGCATGGAAAAAATCTGCTTTGGGCCAAGGAGCAAATCACTGGACATGTAGCAACAGAGTCCATAAGTCCTACATCCAAGTTCCCCAAGTGCCTTGACTAATCGAGATTCTCTTCTTAAGTCTCTTGTCAAATTATTTATAGTAGACACATTCACATCATTGGTAAGATAAAAAACATTTCTAAATATATCTAGTCAAATCAAATGACAATTATACCCTTAGTTAAGTTTGCCAGACAATGCTTTGCCAAATAATGTTTGCCAAAAAATATTTTGACCGAAGAAAGAGGAGGAATCCAGGGCATCTGCATACTAGACTCTATAAAAGTGTCTTTGGAGCTCTCTGGTCTGTCTTCAAGAAAAGCTTCAAGGTAAGTATTCTGGGTCTAGTAATTTGTTGAAATTAGGCATCCCACTTTGTATATTTTGCAGTATTTTTACTGCTGAAGCTGGTTTTGAAATAAGTTTTTCCAAATTCTTTCAAGGTATTTGTATATTTCATATCAGTATTAAAAAAAAAGAAAAAAGGAAAAAAGAAAAAGGATAACAGTAAGAATGTTCCTTTAATGTATTTTGTACTTTAAAATATGACCTTGTACAATTTGTACGTACTTGAAAGCTACTGTACAATCTGTACAATCTCACAAGACAAAAATAATACTAATTTTTAAAACCTTATTCCCTACTGTTAAAGAATGGAAAGATTTTTCTCGTCTGGGTTTAAATCATTAGACAGGAGGAAATTTAATTTTTCTAGATTTTAAGAATTCTAGAATGTGCTTAACATTAAAACATCAGAAAAGGTATCCTTGCAAGCACAGAATATTACTGATGCTACATTTATTTTGTCCTGCAGGGTCCTCTACCAATCTGTCTTCAGTGAAGTGCAGACATGACTTCTCCAGATGCTGAGATGGCTGTCTTTGGGGAGGCAGCTCCCTACCTCCGAAAGTCAGAAAAGGAAAGGATCGAGGCCCAGAACAAGCCTTTTGATGCCAAGACATCAGTCTTTGTGGTACATCCTAAGGAATCTTTTGTGAAAGGAACTATCCAAAGCAGGGAATCAGGGAAGGTCACTGTTAAGTCCGAAGCAGGAGAAGTAAGTTAAAAGCAAGGGTTAAAAACTTAAAGTAATTACCGCTCTCAGCCCTTAGCTGACATACTTGGATCTCTTTTTTTCCTCTGTCAGACTCTGACCGTGAAGGAAGATCAAATCTTCTCCATGAACCCTCCCAAGTATGATAAAATCGAGGACATGGCCATGATGACACACCTCCATGAACCTGCTGTGCTGTACAACCTCAAAGAGCGTTATGCAGCCTGGATGATCTATGTAAGTACCAGCAGCTGTCTTCCTTTGGGTAACTGGAAGGCCTGCTGTGCCAGGCTGAGCAGAAGGCAACGTGCTGTCTCCCTTCCTCGCAGACCTACTCGGGTCTCTTCTGTGTTACCATCAACCCCTACAAGTGGCTGCCGGTGTACAACCCGGAGGTGGTGTTGGCCTACCGAGGCAAAAAGCGCCAGGAGGCCCCTCCACACATCTTCTCTATCTCTGACAATGCCTACCAGTTCATGCTGACTGGTGAGTTGCTTGGTTTTCTTCAGAATCATTTGACTGAAAATATTCTCAGAGACAGAAGTCTTTTCACTGCGCAGTAGTTCAGTTTAAAGATGTTGGGAGGGTGTATGTCCTCTTGTCACTGAAAATATTTCTCTTTACTGGACGTCATCAGTGATTGTCTTTAATAATCTGGGTTAGAATTTATTGCCCAAGATACTTGGGAGGATAAACTTTCGAATTTCAGTTTTGCTCTTAGTTGAGAGGATTATTCTTTGAATGACTGGCTTTTCAGGACTGAAAATCATGAGGATGGAGTTCTGTGATGGTTTTGGTGTCAAGGAATAGCAAATTCAAAATCAAAGGGAATGCTTCCTGTAATGCCCTTATGAAATTTCAGGAACCACTCTTACTCAGGTGTTAGATTGAACTCTATGCAGAAAATTGGTACTTCCTCTCCCATTGCAGAAACCCATTCCTTCTTTTCCATTCAGTGGTATAAACTGAAGGAATAAGAAGGGTAGCAAACAGATTGCTTCAAACTTTTTTAGTATTTTCTAACTCTCCAAACATTAAAGAAAGAACAGATTACTTAGAAAAATATTAACCAAAGTAATTTAAGTAAGAGCATACCAATAAGCTTGATTTTTGTAATAGGCAAATAGGCAGGAATTTCTAAACAAGCAATTACTGGACATGTACCAAGAAGAAACTGACGCATTTATTTTAAAGTGAATGCATGTCTCACAAAACCACTGTTTTTTTTTAACAAAACAGAGATGGTGGAAGTAGCCTATCTCAATTAAACAAAGATCTTCAGCTGAGTCTATAAAGCAGCTATTTGTAGTCAGCATAAATTTTTATGCTTACATTCACTTACATTCTATAGCAGCTATAAAATTGAGAATGTTCAAACAGATCTAGTTAAGAAAAAGGAACACGTGGTAAAAAAGTTTTATTCCATTTTCACAGTGCAAAGTGTATACCAGTGAAGTTCTAGTGGGATCTGTTCTGGAAGTTCTGCCGTCCAACATTTATTTAAATTATCTAGAAATGTCGAAACATCTAAGATGACAAGATTTCTGATTTGACTAGGTCCTTCATCTTCTGTAAAGATGAAGTCCAACAGTAAAGAATTTCAGGAAAACTATATGAGATTCAATGACCAAGTTATCGTTCAGGGATACGGCAACAAAGTATGGTCAACAAGAATGTAAAATAATAAACACAGGAAAACAACCAATATTAAAGGTGTATAAAAGTGGGCTTGTTGCTGACAACTACTACTTCTGTTCTAATATAACTTTGAAAATTTTCACTCAGTGATCAGTTATATATAAAATAACAAACTGAAAGGATTGAAGACCAAAACAGAAAACATCATTATGTCACGATGGTTACCCAAAGAATGTCTGCACATTGTGTACTGTATTTATTTCTGTCTTCCTTTTCCAAACAAGAATACAGTGAAAATTGAACAGGTCAAGAAAAAGGTGAAAAGGTTTCCCAAAAGCATGGCAAGACATTTGCTCAGGTAACTCTAGACAGATGATTTGGGCTACTTCTCTACAAAATTATGTACAGTGTAGAGCAGACGGATAGACAAGGAAACAGTACAGTAAAAACTGTACAGTAAAAACTAAGCTCACCACAGACCAATTTTATTTTTTTCCTTCAAACAGTAAGTGGATCAGAAATGGAGCAGACATGATACTAAAAGTTAAAACAACATGAAAGCAACTGAGGAAGGGTTCAAGCTCAGGCAAATTCAGATGAAGCTCTTACAGAGAAATTTAGGTGTGGAAGTACTAAAATATCAACATTCCATTCAATACTCTGGGAGAGTATCCTAGGGAAAGATAAATAAATTATTAAGATATTTTCGTGATTTTTTTATGTAACACTCAATAGGACACTGACAGGAAAAAAAAACTGGTGGGACCTTTCAATTGACTGGGATGGTTGTTCCTGTATTATTCAGTTTATGAGAGGCACTTGTACTGGTTCATTTTAGCCTACAGATCAAAGTTCAAAGTTAATCAGTAAGTCTATCAAAATATCCATTAGCTTGGACTCCTTTTCCTAAAGAGAAGTGAGCAGCTTGACATGAACAGAATATCCAAACAAAAAAACATGTATACTAAATATTACATGGATTTCAATGATGACACATGTCAGATTCCATTTACTACTACTGGGAACTTCAAAGAATTCAAAAGGAATTAAGAGTGAAGAACTGCAGGTTTGGAAGAAGTTATCTGTATACCGATTATGCAACTGTTAAAAGTTCCCCAAAAACTTTTATCTGGGATACTCATGATGAGTATAAATAATGTCTTTGCTTCTGCCTCTTTCACAGACCGTGAGAATCAGTCAATCCTGATCACGTACGTACACACCCTGCTAAGGTCATTGTGGGGCTGCCCTGTGCCAGGGGACATGCTGCCTGACCACACTCTCTCTGCTACTCTGTTTGTTTTGACAGTGGAGAATCTGGTGCAGGGAAGACTGTGAACACAAAGCGTGTCATCCAGTACTTTGCAACAATTGCAGCTAGTGGGGAGAAGAAGAAAGAGGAGCCTGGCAAAATGCATGTAAATTAACAGATACTGGCTTGAAACAATGCTTTTCTCTGTTCCTCATTTTTGAAAAGTAATAACTAGGAATTATTATTGTCCTTTAGGGAACTCTTGAGGATCAAATCATCAGCGCCAACCCACTGCTGGAGGCATTTGGAAATGCCAAGACTGTGAGGAATGACAACTCCTCGCGCTTTGTAAGTTCAGAGAATCAGAAATCAGAATCGTAGAATCACAGAATCAAAGCATGGCTGACATTGAAAGTGATGTCTTCAGGTCACCTGGTCCAATCACCCTGCTCAATAAGAGTCACTTAGCCAGCTGGTTGCACAGGACCATGTCCAGGTGGCTTCTGAATATCTCCAAGGCATAAGTACCTAGAACCTCTCTGGGCAACATGTTCTATTGCTCAATCACCCTTGCAGTCACAGTGTTTCTGGATACACAACATCCCATGTTTTAGTTTCTGCCTCATGTTCTAGCACTGGACACCACTGAAAAGAGCCAGGCTCCATCTGCTTTGCACCCTCCCTTCAGGCGTTTATAGACATTGATGAGATCCCATGGCCATTCTCTATTCTAGGCTAAACAATCCCAGTTCACTCAGCATTTCATTGCATTGGAAAAGATCTCTCCATCCCATTACAAGACAAGTTATGCACCTAGTGGTATTACACGTTAAGAAGATGTCAAAAAAAATCCATCCAGGCTGAAGTGGTTCTTTTCCCCCTCAACAGGGCAAATTCATCAGAATCCACTTTGGGGCCACAGGCAAACTGGCTTCTGCTGACATTGAAACTTGTAAGTGACATCCTGGCATGATCACACCCCTTCCTAAATTCCTACCTCCGTGTCCCGTCTCATTCCTAACTCTTTCTTTCTGCCTTGCCAGATCTGCTGGAGAAGTCCAGAGTCACTTTCCAGCTCAAGGCAGAAAGAAGCTACCACATATTTTATCAGATCACCTCCAACAAGAAGCCAGAGCTGATTGGTAGGAAGGATCATTATATCTTCTTGAGGAAGATTGCTGAGCAGCTGATCTCTCTACTATCCAGCCGAAAGAACTAAGCCTGTGTCCTTCCTCTTCCTGCTTTCAGACATGCTTCTCATTACCACCAACCCATATGATTTCCACTTTGTGAGTCAAGGTGAGGTCACTGTACCCAGTATTGATGACCAGGAGGAGCTCATGGCTACAGATGTGAGTATCAGAGAAAAAAGATATCAACTGTGTATGTCTTGCAGGGTGACTTACTTAATACATATTTAACTTGACTGTTTCTACTGCAGAGTGCCATTGACATCCTGGGCTTCACTGTTGATGAAAAGACTGCCATCTACAAGCTGACAGGGGCTGTCATGCACTATGGGAACTTGAAGTTCAAGCAGAAACAGCGAGAGGAGCAGGCAGAGCCAGATGGCACAGAAGGTACCAGAAAATTCAGCTAGTGAAAAATGAGGAAAAGCATCTTTGTTCGTTGGCTGTCTAATTGCAGAGGTGCATGCCCAGTCATGGGAAGTACCATTCTTTTATCCAACAGATACTTCCCAAAAGTACCCAGCCTGAAAATTGGTACTTTAACACAGGATCTCTCTCACTCAGTAAAACATTCGACCACTATATCACCATGATGTACTAACAGATTTTTCGCCAAATATACCATGCATTCTTTGCTGTGCAGAAATTCAGTTGTCACAGAACAGGAGAGGAAACAGGATTTTGGAGTGCTTCTGGGAGCTTCTGGATTCAAGCTGTTCCTACTCAAGCCATGCCTGTTCTTGCTTTCAAAAAAGGCCAGCATTTGTTTCCATAATCCTTATTCCTTTCTAGACCTTCTCAGTAAAACCAGACCAATACTTTGCCATTTCTAGAAAAGTGAACAGCACAGCTGTTCACACTGACCAAATTCTAGCCATTGTCCAATGATAAATGCTTTTCTCTCTCTTTCTCCCTCTTTAGTGGCCGACAAGGCTGCCTACCTGATGGGCCTGAACTCAGCTGACCTTCTCAAAGCCCTGTGTTACCCTCGAGTGAAGGTTGGGAATGAATTTGTGACAAAAGGTCAAACTGTCGAACAGGTAAATAAAGATGGCTTCAAAAAAGAACAGGAGCATTCTTCTTCTGCCCTCGAAGGTAAGTCCAGTACTTTTTTCTCTGTTCTAGGTGAACAATGCAGTGGGTGCCTTGGCAAAAGCTGTCTACGAGAAGATGTTCTTGTGGATGGTTATTCGCATCAACCAACAGCTGGATACCAAGCAACCCAGACAGTACTTCATTGGTGTCCTGGACATTGCCGGTTTTGAGATCTTTGATGTGAGTAACGAAGATTTGGCATCATAGTTATGGAAGGGACAGGAAGAGATCATGAGGTCTCAGAAACAGATTTCTTTTTGGAATAGCCAAGGAAAAGGAAGTGCTGTGGGAAAACCCACAGCATGTTCCCTGTGTTGTGAATGCAGTCCTCATACTAGGGCTTCTGCGTCAGATCAAAGAAACTGCTGGAGTCTTGATTAGAGGGCAGAGAAATTTCTGGGTGGGACACTGAACAAGTTTCCATTCTCCAGGAGGTGAGAGAGCTGAGACACCTCCATGGTGCAGCAGCTAAGCTTATTGAAGGATCTGCTTTTGCGTAGAACAGTAAAAAAGAATTTTTCCCTGTTGATTGATCTAAATAACAATAATAAGAAGAAAATCCTGCAAAGACACCTTATTTATTTATTTACTTATTTATTTTACAACAGGAGTCCTGCTAAGGAAATATATGCCATTACATAATGGTTAGGTGTAGTGTTTCTGCTGGGGAACTTCAAAAAGAATCAGCAGAACACTAACAAAACCCTGTGGTCATTGCTGCCCCTTGAGAACCTGTGCAACTCTCCTTGCTTTGAACAGTTCAACAGCTTTGAGCAGCTGTGCATCAATTTCACCAATGAGAAACTGCAGCAGTTCTTCAACCACCACATGTTCGTGCTGGAGCAGGAGGAGTACAAGAAGGAAGGAATCGAATGGGAATTCATTGACTTTGGGATGGACCTGGCTGCTTGCATTGAACTCATTGAAAAGGTACCTTTTCCATTCAAATGTGTGATGTATTTTGGAATTTTGTGATGTTCCTGAGCCCGATTCAGATGGGAAAGAACTTATGACCAGCCAGTCAGTTTCAGTCAAACAAAGCATTTTGCAATGGAATTTACCTTAGTGTGGAGCAGAGAAATTAGGAAGGCTAGATGTAAATCTTTGTCACCAGTCCTGCACCACCCTGTCTTTGGGTGTGGAAAAGGTAGCCCATGCTCCCAACAAAAGAATTCTTTGAAACAAATTGGAGTCTGTCTCCTTTCCTTTTTCTCCTGAAGATTCAAAACAAAAGTCCACACACCATTTTGGGAAATAAGTGTTGCTTAATCTGATTTCCCAAGACAACAGGCCTCTTGTAGCTATTATATTTCCATCCACCCCTTCTCCCTCTGCCCATTCCACTGCCCATTCTAAACTGAACTGGAATGATATTCTTACCAGTTTGGTGAAGACGGGCTGCTGGAAGGCAAGGGGAGGCACAAATAAGCTCCCTGGCTGAGAACAACTCCCAGCCAACTTAGGCTCTTATCCAGGCTGAGATGCTACCCACAACATACAGGTACCGCTGAACCTCACAGCATATGCTCCACACTGTTGTGATCTTTCGCTGTTACTTCTTTTGCTATCTTCCAGCCCATGGGCATCTTTTCCATCCTGGAAGAGGAGTGCATGTTCCCCAAGGCAACTGACACCTCTTTCAAGAACAAGCTCTATGACCAGCATCTGGGCAAGTCCAGCAATTTCCAGAAGCCCAAGCCTGCCAAAGGCAAGGCCGAGGCCCACTTCTCCCTGATACACTATGCTGGCACAGTAGACTACAACATCACTGGCTGGCTTGAGAAGAACAAGGACCCCCTGAACGAAACTGTCATTGGGTTGTACCAGAAATCATCAGTGAAGACATTGGCCTTACTCTTTGCCAACTATGGTGGTGAAGCAGGTACGCTATGTAAAATCTGTGTTCATCATTTTCTTCCATTCATAGCAGAATCTCAAAGGCAACATTGAAGATTTTTTTTTTTCCTTTTTTTTCAATTTTTCCAATATTGCAGAGGCTGGTGGTGGTGGTAAGAAGGGTGGTAAGAAGAAGGGTTCTTCTTTCCAGACAGTCTCAGCACTTTTCAGGGTAAGAGAAAAATACCTTACCTCACTATTGAAAACAAACAATGAAATGAAACAGGAGTAGAAATCAAACAGTAGTGCTGTGACAAAACTGCCCCTGTAATTCACTGAGCAGACTGATTTATATTTATTCAACAAAGTTTACACTAGCATTACCACGGTAATATCCAATTAATCAGGAAACTGTAAGTTTCAGTTTTTACATGTATTTTATAAAACGTACATTACTCATATGCTAAATGTTACCCTATGATTTCCCAGGAAAATTTGAACAAGCTGATGACAAATCTACGCAGCACTCACCCCCATTTTGTCCGTTGCATCATCCCAAATGAAACAAAAACACCAGGTAAAGGGATCCAACAGCGGAAAAATTTGAGCCACAGAAGCTCTCTCCTGTGTCTCAAGCAGTAATCACAGTGCTTGTTAGGTGCCATGGAACATGAGCTGGTGCTGCACCAGCTGCGGTGTAATGGTGTGCTGGAAGGGATCAGGATTTGCAGGAAAGGATTCCCCAGCAGAGTCCTGTATGCTGACTTCAAACAAAGGTAAGAGTGCTCCACCTTTGTGTTAATTCAGACCAATTGGAACAGCCTAAGGAATCTAACATACTTGAAACATTATACTTCAAAATGGAGCAAAGTAGAATCATAGAAATTTTTTATTGTGAATTTCTGAATGATATCACAATCTTGAGGATTAGGATTCTCTCAGATTTTGAATTAACAGTATGGAAATGTCACTTACGCAGTCCTGAATGGGTGGGCTGTCCCTAATACATGTTACCCAACTGGCCAGTCCGATGTAGCTAAGAAGGCTGTGGGGTTCATTCGCCGTAGTGGTATTGGCAATAGTTGTTTCTTCATGTTCTGTTTTCTCCTACAGATACAGAGTGCTTAATGCCAGTGCTATTCCAGAAGGACAGTTCATGGACAGCAAGAAGGCTTCAGAGAAGCTCCTTGGGTCCATCGATGTGGACCACACTCAGTACAGATTTGGTCACACCAAGGTAGAAACAAGTCCTGCACTCAAAGACTATGTACCTCCGCTACCCATGACCTGAGACTGATGTGCTACAATGCTTCATTTTTTTTAAGGTGTTCTTCAAAGCTGGGCTAATAGGTCTTCTGGAGGAGATGAGAGATGAGAAGCTAGCAGAGATTATGACCATGACACAGGCCAGATGCAGGGGCTTCCTGATGAGAGTGGAGTATCGGAAAATGGTGGAGAGGAGGTAGACATTTATCACAAATGTACTTTATTCACAGGATGCTGTATTGGGTTTATGTGACAAGGTTTTAGTAGTGGGGAGGCTGTATGGGTAGACTCTGTGAGTAGAGTCCAGAAGCTGCCCCATGTTAGACAAAAGACAGTTCCAGCTGGCTCCAAAAGGGATCTGCCACTGGCCAGAGCCAACACAATAAGTGATGTTGGTTGCGCCTCTTTGAGAACATATTTAAGAAAGGGAAAAAAACAAACAAACAAAAAAAACCCACCTACTGCACAGAAGCAGCTGGGAGAGCAAGGAATGAGAAACAGCCCTGCAGACACCAAAGTCAGTGCAGAAGGAGGGCAGGAGGTGCTCCAGGCACAAAGCAGCAGTTCCCCTGTGGCCTGTGGAGAGGCCCCTGGTGGAGCAGGCTGTCCCCCTGCAGCCCATGGGTCCCACAGTGGAGCAGATCTCCATGCTGCAGCCCATGGAGGAGCTCTTGGCGGAGCAGGTGCATGTAGCCTGAAGGAGGCTGCAGCCCATGGAGACCCCCTCACAGAGCAGGACCTGGGCTGGAGCTGCAGGCCGTGGAGAGGAGACCACACAGGAGCATGGGGTCTGGGGGGAGCTGCCGCCATCGGTGACACATGTTGGAGCAGTTTGCTCCTGGGGGGTGGACCCCATGCTACAGACCCATGTTGGAGCAGTTCTTAAATTGCTGCTGCCTGTGGGAAGCCCCTGCAGGATCAGTTTGGGAAGGACGGCATCCTATGGGAGGGACCCCATGCTGGGGTAGGGGCAGAAAGAGACCGTGAAGGAGCAGTGGAGACGAAGCATTAGGGACTGACCCCTATTCCCCATTCACCTGCGCTGCTCAGGGGAGGAAGTAGAAAAGGGTGGACTGGGGGAAGATGTTTGTAGTTTGCTTTTAGTTTCTCTCTGCTCTAGTCTCTTTGTAATAGGTAATAAATGGCATTAATCTCCCAGTCCTCAGTCTGTTAGGCCCATGACAATAATTTTTGAGTGATCTCACTGTTCTTATCAAAACCCTTGAGCCCCTTTCATTGTATTTTCTCCCCTTTCCTTTTGAGGAGGGGGTGTGAGAGAGCAGTGTGCTGAAGTTCAGCTGCCCAGCTGTGTAAAAACACCACAGATACATTAGTAAATGAGTCTAAATTCACAGCCTTTGGCTATGTTATTAACATGGGGATTTTATTTCAGGGACTCGATCTTCTGTATCCAGTACAATGTTCGTGCATTCATGAACGTCAAGCACTGGCCCTGGATGAAGCTGTTCTTCAAAATCAAGCCCTTGCTGAAGAGTGCAGAATCTGAGAAGGAGATGGCCAACATGAAACAAGAGTTTGAGAAAACCAAGGAAGAACTTGCAAAGTCTGAGGCAAAGAGGAAAGAACTGGAGGAGAAAATGGTGACCCTGTTGCAGGAAAAAAATGACCTTCAGCTCCAAGTGCAGGCAGTGAGTGTCACCATTTATTTGTCCCTGTTTTTTTTTTTTTTTTTTTAATCTTCTTTTTGTTTGTTTGTTTGTCTGTTTGTTTGCTTTTCCAAGCAGAGACTTACAGGAAGCTGACTAAATTGCAATAGAAAAAAAGTCACACACTCAAAGTTACTCTAAAGTTGAGTAACTGTGAACACTGCCAGGGGCACAGCAAGTTCCCTGTCAGTCAGTGAGGATAAATGTAAGTGCCAAATGAGACTCAGCAGCCCTGATGTCCTGAGGAAAGAGCCAAGTAGCGCTAGCCAACAGGTTATATGCAGCAGACACCTTTGTGTGACCTGGAAGGGAAGCATCTCCATCTGTTCAACTTCCAAAGCTGTGTGTCCATGTAAAAGAGTAAAGGCAACCCTGAGAAGGACCCACTTTACATAAACACAGATACACTATAAGGCTAGATTACCTTCACACGCACAGATCCTTGGTGTTCAACTTCAATCAGGAAAAGGCAGTTTCTTAAATCCAAGCAAAACACTACTTTCTTCACTGTTTTATTCCCACAAACGGAAAAACCTTGGCTACCCAAACATGATAACGATCATGGTGAGTCAATTATAAAATAGAGGCTATTGAATACTGAGTCTGTGAGGGAAAAAGGCTACAAATCTACGGCCTTGCTGAGAGTTGTCACTGTTCTGTCAAGCTCAAGCATGTATGAGGTATTCTCATAACTACAACCTCTGTGAGCCATTTTAAAGAAAGAAAGAAAGAAAGAAAGAAAGAACGAACGAACGGAAGAAAGGAAGAAAAAAAAAGGAATTACCATTGATGTCAGATGGCAAGGCCTCCACATTTTAACATGTGCCTACTTACAGATACACAACAGAAATTTCAAAATGTTATAACCCACAAAAACCTCTGTCTCCCCATCAGGAAGCAGACAGCTTGGCTGATGCTGAGGAAAGGTGTGACCAGCTCATCAAAACCAAAATCCAACTGGAAGCCAAAATTAAGGAGGTGACAGAACGGGCCGAGGATGAGGAAGAAATCAATGCTGAGCTGACAGCCAAGAAGAGGAAACTGGAGGATGAATGTTCAGAGCTGAAGAAAGATATTGATGACCTGGAGTTAACCTTGGCTAAAGTTGAGAAGGAAAAACATGCCACTGAAAACAAGGTACACACATGGAGAGTCACACAAAGGGAGAAGGGATAGATACCTCCCATTATTAGGCTGGCATCCCCCTAGTTTGCGTTAACCGTCCAGGTTCTCTCCCCTCCCAGATTCTTGCACACCCCCAGCCCCCTTACTGGCAGTGAAGTATGAGAAGCTAAAAAGTCCTTGACTTAGTGCGAACACTGCCCGGCAACAGTTAAAACCAGTGTGTTATCAACATTATTCTCATCCTAGATCTGAAACACAGCACCATACCAGCTAGAAAATGAACTCTATCCTAGCTGAAACCAGGACACTGCACCAGGAATCAGGTTTTTGACTGAATATTAAATATTTTATCCAATTTATAGGTGAAAAACCTTACAGAGGAGATGGCATCCCTGGATGAGACCATAGCCAAGCTGACAAAAGAGAAGAAAGCCCTCCAAGAGGCCCACCAGCAGACACTGGACGACCTGCAGGCCGAAGAGGACAAAGTCAATACATTGACCAAAGCAAAAACCAAGCTGGAGCAGCAAGTGGATGATGTAAGCACACGTGCCTCCAGCAAGACAGGACAGGTATGGAGTTCGACCTGCCTGGCATTGATGGTGTTGTTGTGTTTAGCTGGAAGGGTCCCTGGAGCAAGAGAAGAAACTGCGCATGGACCTTGAAAGGGCTAAGAGGAAACTTGAGGGAGACCTGAAGCTGGCCCATGACAGCATAATGGATTTGGAAAATGATAAGCAGCAGCTGGATGAGAAACTGAAAAAGTAAGTGTGGTTGTGAGACACCTGAGTGTGGGTCAGGTGCATTTATTAGGTAGTTTTATTCAGGTGTTAACACTGTGATTCTGTATGCTTTGTGCAAAGGAAAGACTTTGAAATCAGCCAGATCCAGAGCAAAATTGAGGATGAGCAAGCCCTGGGCATGCAATTGCAGAAGAAGATCAAGGAGCTGCAGGCAAGCCTCTGGTCCTTCCCTTCCGCCCTTCAGAAGGACATCAGTACAAGGAGGGCATGGGTGTGAAGGGTCTCGCATTTTCCCCAGGCCCGTATCGAGGAACTGGAGGAGGAAATTGAGGCAGAGCGAACCTCTCGGGCAAAAGCAGAGAAGCACCGTGCTGACCTCTCCAGGGAACTGGAGGAGATCAGCGAGCGCCTGGAAGAAGCAGGAGGGGCTACAGCAGCTCAGGTTGAGATGAACAAGAAGCGTGAGGCAGAATTTCAGAAGATGCGCCGCGACCTCGAAGAGGCCACGCTGCAGCACGAAGCCACAGCTGCCGCCCTGCGGAAGAAGCACGCAGACAGCACAGCTGAGCTTGGGGAGCAGATCGACAACCTGCAACGAGTCAAGCAGAAGCTGGAGAAGGAGAAGAGTGAGCTGAAGATGGAGATAGATGACTTAGCCAGTAACATGGAGTCTGTCTCCAAAGCCAAGGTAAAGAATTGCAGTAGAATTCACAGGGCCAAGGTACAGCACATAGCCTGAATCTACTAGTCACACTCTCATATAAGAATCCTGCTGTGAGAATTAGACAGCGTGCAGGTGTTCATTTCCTCTCCTTCCTTGTTTTTGATACCTAGGCAAATCTGGAGAAGATGTGCCGCACTCTGGAAGACCAGCTGAGTGAGATCAAAACTAAGGAGGAGCAGAATCAGCGCATGATCAATGACCTCAATACTCAGAGAGCTCGTCTGCAGACAGAAACAGGTGAGACATCCCCAGTCCTGAGGTGCAATGGCAGAACCTGAAAATCAGGAGGATACACCGTGGTGCAAAGCAAGAATTGGGCTAACGTCTCAAAGCAACCCCAGATTACAGGGCTTTACAGTGTTCTCCAGGGCTAAGTATTGGGGACAGTTTTGTTTAACATTTTGATCAACAATCTTGGTTGAGGGGACTGAGTGCACGCTCAGTTATTTTGCAGACAACACCAAGCTGGACAGGAATGTTGATCTGCTTGAGGATAGGAAGGCTCTGCAGAGCGATCTGGGTAGGCAAGATCAATGGGCTGCAACCAGTTTTATGGTATTCAGCAAAGCTAAGTGCTGGGTGCTGCATTTGGGTCACAACAACCAAGTGCAGCAATATAGGCTTGGGAAAGAGTGTCTGGAAAGCTGCTCAGCAGAAAAGTATCTGGGGGTGCTTGTCCACAGCTGTCTTACCATGAGCCAGCAGTGTGCCCAGGTGGGCACCAATGTCATCCTGTCCTGTATCAGAAACAGTGTGGCCAGCTGGTCTAGGGAAGTGATTGTCCCTGTGTATTTGGCACTGGTGAGACCACACCTCAGATACTGTGTTCAGATTTGGGCCACTCACTGCAAAGAACATACTGAGTTCCTGGAATATGAAGAGCAAAGAAGCTGGTGAAGGGACTGGAAAGCAAGACATGCAAGACATGTGAGGAGCCGCTGAGGGAGCTGGGTTTGGTTAGTCTTGAGAAAGGGGGATGAAGGGAGACCTCACGGCTTTCTAGAACTGCCTGAAAGTTGGTTGTAGCAAGGTGGGTGCTGGTTTCTTTCCTCACGTGACAAGTGACAGGACATGAGGAAATAGCATCAAGTTGCATCAGGGGAGGTTTAGATTAGGTGTCAGGAGGAATTTCTCTGTGGAAGGAGTGGTTAGGCACTGGAACAGGCTGCCTAGGGAAGTAGCAGAGTCTCCATTCCTGGAGATATTTAAGAGATGAATGGATGTGATGCTCAGGAAAATGTTTAGTAGTGAACTTGGTAGTTCACTATAGTGTTACATCATGGTTGGACTTGATGATCTGATGGGTCTTTCTAAATGATTCTATGATTCTACCGTTAGTGTAACTTTATTTATTTATTTATTTTTCACTTGCCAGGTGAATATTCACGCCAGGTGGAAGAAAAGGATGCTTTGATTTCTCAGCTGTCTAGGGGCAAGCAGGGATTTACCCAACAGATTGAGGAACTGAAGAGACATCTAGAGGAAGAAATAAAGGTCTGGAAGTACCCTACTTCCTGCAAGCCACATCACCCAGAAATGCATGAGTTATACTCATCACAACACACAGGGAAGGAACCGTAGTGATTTTGATGCTAGAGGAAGTCATCCACAAGCCCTTAATGAGATTCTGATGCCCTCCAAGACAGCATGCACACACATCTGTAGGCACGTTTACAGAAACAAGGGATTAGTGTCCCCTGGCCACCTTTCACTAACACATCCTAATCCTCTAGCACACATTTATGAGGGATTCATCATCTCCCAGCTATACATTTTTCTCATCAGAGTTTACCCACCCTTTCCCTGGGGCAGTTCTCCTGTGCATGACAATTTCACTGTCAAGATGCATCTCAAGATGTGTATCCAGGTTACTAATCCCAGTGTCCCCACAGGCCAAGAACGCCTTGGCCCACGCCTTACAGTCTGCTCGCCATGACTGTGACTTGCTCCGGGAACAGTATGACGAGGAGCAGGAAGCCAAGGGAGAGCTGCAGCGTGCCCTGTCCAAAGCCAACAGCGAAGTGGCCCAGTGGAGAACCAAATATGAGACGGATGCTATTCAGCGCACGGAGGAGCTGGAGGAGGCCAAGTATGTGGGAAGTGGGATGTTGAATGGGTGGAGAAGACTGAGACTGCTAAGGGTATTTGGAAGGAGTCTTTGAGGATGGGTCAAGATAGGGATGGGATGAAGGCATCAATATACTCTCTTTGTGGTAGAGGGCAGAGAGGGAGAAAGATGAAAAGCGTGCTGTGGAAAAAGTTCAGACTGGAAGGACAAACTTGCCCTTAGGGTGTTAGAAGAGCTAAGACAGTCTGAATACTCAATTGGTGCTAGGGCAGAGACGCGATAGGCCCTTTAGGCTGCATGCTGCCTTGGACAGAATAAATACTGTGGACAGCTCAAGGAACTAAGTCCCCTAAGCAGGCAAGTGCCCTCTTGTGAATCTTATAAAATTGGCTACCCTTTACTCTCTAACCTGAAGCCGTGATCATCTCCTCCCAGAAAGAAGCTGGCACAGCGCCTGCAGGATGCAGAAGAACACGTTGAAGCTGTCAACGCCAAATGTGCTTCCCTGGAAAAGACAAAACAGAGGCTGCAGAACGAGGTGGAAGACCTGATGATTGACGTGGAGCGAACAAATGCTGCCTGCGCAGCTCTGGACAAGAAGCAGAAGAACTTTGACAAGGTATTCTGGCCTCTGGCCCTGTGCTTCCTGGGCAGAGCATCCCTTCACAATTGCCACATCCATACTCACACCCTGTTGATCTGCCCAGATCCTGGCAGAGTGGAAGCAGAAGTACGAGGAAACACAGGCTGAGCTGGAAGCTTCCCAGAAGGAGTCTCGCTCTCTCAGCACGGAGCTGTTTAAGATGAAGAATGCCTATGAGGAGTCCCTGGACCACCTGGAAACGCTGAAGCGTGAGAACAAGAACTTGCAGCGTAAGTCCGTGGCTTTCTGCTGCTGGCCGGGCTTTCCCCCAAGCTTGTCTACCCACCACTCCACACGGGTGTGTGCCTGCAGTGATGAGAAGAGACCTGTCACCCTGGTGTGTGAGGGCCCTTCCCTTTATGCCCTATGTCTGACCATGCCTTGTTTCACCCTTCCCTACAGAGGAGATTTCTGACCTCACGGAGCAGATTGCAGAGGGAGGAAAGGCGATCCACGAGCTGGAGAAAGTCAAGAAGCAGATTGAGCAGGAGAAATCTGAAATCCAAGCCTCCCTGGAGGAAGCTGAGGTACAAAGTGCTAATGAGTGGTGTCCAGACTGAAAGAATGGGAACAGAAATCTGCAGACGTGGCAAGAAAGCCAAACTGTATTTCATGTGGTATCGTATTAGAGATTACTTAGAAAGCAAGCCACAGTTTTATTCACTGTTCCTACTAACTTGTCCAGGCCTCCCTAGAACATGAAGAGGGGAAAATCCTGCGCCTCCAGCTGGAGCTCAACCAGGTCAAGTCTGAGATTGACAGGAAGATAGCAGAGAAAGATGAGGAAATCGACCAGCTGAAGAGAAATCACCTCAGAATTGTGGAGTCCATGCAAAGCACCCTGGATGCTGAGATCAGGAGCAGGAATGAAGCCCTGCGGCTGAAGAAGAAGATGGAGGGAGACCTGAATGAAATGGAGATCCAGCTGAGCCATGCCAACCGTGTGGCTACAGAGGCACAAAAGAACCTGAGAAACACACAGGCAGTGCTAAAGGTATAAACCAAAGTATGTGCACGTAGGCATCTATCTTGCCTCATGTTACACCAACATCATAACTGTACAAATAATTTATTAAAAGAGCAGGGAATGTCTCTGATGTCTCTGTCCAACAGTGCTGCAGTGATCAGCCACCTCATAATCTCTCTTTCCCCTCTTACAGGATACTCAAATACACTTGGATGATGCTCTCAGGACGCAGGAAGACCTGAAAGAACAGGTGGCCATGGTGGAGCGCAGAGCAAACCTCTTACAGGCTGAAGTTGAGGAGCTGCGGGCAGCCCTGGAGCAGACGGAGCGGTCAAGGAAAGTGGCTGAGCAGGAGCTTCTGGATGCAAGCGAGCGCGTGCAGCTCCTCCATACCCAGGTCGGATACTTTGCTGGAAATGAATCCCGCCCACAGGAGATAACATAGAATGAGATTGCTATGTATCTTGCTTGTTGCTATGCATCTTACCGTGTACGTATTTGAAGAGCAAAGCTGTGACATGACCAGTCCAGCCAGGCACACGTCTGGTTTGCCGCTAGGGCCCTAAAGAGGACCTTTGAATTAAAGACTTGCATAAACATTACTCTCACTCTCAACTCTTGATGTGGAGGTGTTAGATCTGACAGTACAAATCCTATCCTTCTTGTTGCACAGAACACCAGCTTGATCAACACCAAGAAGAAGCTGGAAACAGACATCGTGCAAATTCAGGGTGAAATGGAGGAGACAATCCAGGAAGCCCGCAATGCTGAAGAGAAGGCCAAGAAGGCCATCACAGATGTGAGTTGGGGCACTCTGTCACTGAGGATGGTGGATGTATCCTCCCCCAAAATGTCTTCGGCCCCAACCTGGCTTTGCTGCTTTGCCTCTCCAGGCGGCCATGATGGCGGAAGAGCTGAAGAAGGAACAGGACACCAGTGCCCACCTAGAGAGAATGAAGAAGAACCTGGACATGACGGTGAAAGACCTGCAGCACCGTCTGGATGAGGCTGAGCAGCTGGCTCTGAAGGGAGGCAAGAAGCAAATCCAGAAGCTGGAGGCCAGGGTGCGTAGGGATGGTATTTGTGCACGAGCGAGCGTGTCATAAAGGGAGCCACCTGGAAAGCTCCAAAGATGGGCTTCTCATTGCAGGTGCGGGAGCTGGAAGGGGAGGTAGATGCTGAGCAGAAGCGCAGTGCTGAAGCCGTGAAGGGTGTGCGCAAGTACGAGAGGAGGGTGAAGGAGCTGACCTACCAGGTAAGGCAGGAGGTGTCTTTGTGCTGACGCACCCTTCTCACAGAAAGCCAAAGCATTTTTCCGTGAACTCCAAGAGGACATGTTTTCTGGTGCTGTGGGGAAACCAACTCTCTCTCTTTCCTGCTTACCAACCACTCTAGTCTGAGGAAGACCGGAAGAACATTCTCAGGCTCCAGGATCTGGTGGACAAGCTGCAGATGAAGGTGAAATCCTACAAGAGACAAGCTGAGGAGGCTGTAAGTATTGCTTGGAGAGTGGCCATGAGCACCCTTCCATCGGGGCAGCACAGTCATTGAGATGAGCACGAATACAAGGAAAGAGGCATGAAAGTAACTCCAAAGACACAACAGTCTTGGCCATGTGGTTCATTCCCGTGTCAGCAGGCCTCGCCTTCTTCTGGCCATGCTGCACTCAGGGATGAACCAAGGGTTATTCTGCCGCCTGTTTGATTCAGGAAGTCAGACCAAAATTCCTGAGGGCCTCGTCCATTGACTGAGAAGCTCATGAATCTCTGACGCTGGTAACAGCACAGGGTTTCTGAGTCTTTCTCAACCTAATAAACCACAGGGAAAATTGGGCACCGAGTAGTGGGAGAATAAGCACACAAAATGAGAAGGCCACGTGACAGAATTGCTCCTCAAGAGTGACAGAGTACAGGTGCAGCTTGCAACAGAGGGGTCCTGAATAAGGGAGGATGATGAGCTCTTTGAGAGGGTTCTGGGTCAGCAGTGGTAGGTAGGAGACAGGAGGTCTGTGCTTTCTCCGCGTAATCACCAGAGCCCCTCAAGGCCCAGACGCATGAGGAGTGAAACCCCTGCCCCGGGCTCTTCACCACCAACTCCCTCTCCCCACACAGGAGGAGCTGTCCAATGTCAACCTCTCCAAATTCCGCAAGATCCAGCACGAGCTGGAGGAAGCCGAGGAGCGGGCCGACATTGCAGAGTCACAGGTCAACAAGCTCCGAGCAAAGAGCCGGGAGTTTCATGGCAAGAAGATAGAAGAGGAAGAGTGAGGATGTCGTGTGGCAGCAAAGTGGCCTGAGGGATGCACAAAATGTGAACCCTCTGTCACTTCTTCCATAACTGGGATTTGTAGCCCCCTGCATACATAAGGAATAAAGTCTGTAGATTACTTCACATACCCACCATGAGCATTAGTTCTCATCTGCTTCTCTTTTTACTGGTTAGGTCTCTATCATCATTTGTTTTTGGGCACAGCTTTGGTTATAGCCTCTGTATACCAACATCACGGTACAGCTTTCTGTCACCTAGTTCCCAATGGCTCATCCCTTCTATATCACTTAATGACTGGGTCAAGATTGCAAGTGGCAATTCAAAGGCAGAGAAATCGCAATAGTAGTTCCTGATAGTGACTTCTTCCAGTTCAGCCTGCTTACGGTTTGGTCCCAAACCTCTGGTGTTATGTTTGCCCATCCAGCGCCTCAATCGCCTCCCAGTTGTGCAGCAAGCAATGTAACAGTTAACCTAGACAATGTCAGGTGTGAACTGCTCCTTTAGCTGGCCACTTTGGAAGGCGGATTTGTGGAGGGCCAATAACTGACAGAGTTTATGTTTTGCTGGGAAGCTGATATAAGGTGCTCTTTAGCCTCCAGTATGTTTGCTTCATTAATTTGGTTAGATGGGGTTGGGGGACTGTGAAGACTGTTGTGCCCTTCCAAAGAGATGAACCCTGTTAAGTTCAAGTCCGCCTTATATCGGGATCAGCACAGAATCCTTTGAAAGGGTAGATAAGCATGTGGATGGGGAGACCCATCCAATAAAACCCATGGGGATTCCCAAACCCTTTCAGCAAGGTCTCCCAACAAAGGCTTTGGCAGAGAGAGGAAGCCATGGGATAAGAAGGAACCTTCTCGCCTGTCTAAATAATCCTCAAAGACACAGAACGAAGGAGGAGTTATCTGTGAGTGGTCTGTGCTGCCCAAGCTATCCATAAAGCAACCTGAAGAGGTGCTGAGCAGGAAGGTGCGCAACGTTTCCTGATGAAATAATACCATTCCAGGCGGTAAGGCCAATGACTGATGCCTAAGAACCAGAGAAGGCTTTAATGGCACCGAACAGACAGACATTAAAGATAGCATACAAAATTCAGTACAGTTAAAAAGAGGCACTTGGGGGAACATAACGCAGTGTCACATACAAACAGGTGGACACTAAGCTGACAGTTACTGGTCAGGAGCAAGGTCTTCCACATGTGCTGGATAACTGTGTGAAAACATCAGCTCACATCTCAGCAGTCGTAGCAAAAGGCAAAACAAAAAGAGGCAAACTGATTTTGCAAGGAATTATGAGTGGGCACAACAGAGACAACGATCACTCCACTGCATTGTGATCAGAAGTGTGATGACATTTTGAATACCATTCACAGTCTGATTCCTCCCATTTTTAAAAGGGCGCAGAAGGAACAGAAAACATTCCAAAGGCGATGAAGACGACCAGACGCAAGGAACAGCTTCTATAGGAGGACCAATTAAGCAAACCCAGAAATTTAAAATAGTCAAGCAGACAGCCAAGTGAGATACAAAACAGACGTATAAAGCTGGCACCATGTGGAGAGGCCTGAGAAGGATCAACATTCTAACTGGCTCTGGCTTTAAAAGATACAGGAGAGTGTGGACGTTGCAAGGTGGGGGACAGTGTGTGTCTGTGCCCTTTTGGGGGCCAGAAAATGTGGTTCCAGTCAGAACACACCCAGCAAATCAGGCCCGAGGACACACAGGGATAAAAACAATTGTTGAATCCCACTGTTTGTGTGCAGGGAAAGTTTGGCTTGTGTGCTGCATTTACCTGAGATAGAGTTAATTTTCTTAGTAGTGGCTCATATGGTGCTATGTTTTGGATTTGTGATGAAAACAGTCTTGATTAGTGTTACACTGATGTTTTAGCTGTTGCTGAACATTGCTTACACAGTGTCAAGGTCTTTCCTGTTTCTCCCGCTGCCCTGCCAGGAAGTAGTCCTGGGGTACACAAGACGCTGGGATAGGAAACAACCAGGACAGCTGACCCCAATGGACCAAAGGGACGTCCCATGCCATATAATGGCATGCTCAGCAATGAAAGCTCGGTGAAAGAAGGAGGAAGCAGGGACATTCAGAGTTACATCATTTGTCTTCCTGAGTAAACATTACACGTGATGAAGCACTGCTTTCTCTGGAAATGGATGAATATCTGCCTGTTGATGGGAAGCAGTGGATGAATTCTTTGTTTTCCTTTGCTTGCACACTCAGATTTGCTTTACCTGTTAAACTGTCTTCATCTCAACCCACAAGCTTCCTCACTTTTAGCCTTCCAATCCTCTCTCCCATTCCACTGTGGGCGGAGTGAACAAGCATCTGTGTGGTGTTTAGTTGCCTGCCAGGGCTAACCCACAGCAGCTGGCTACAGTAACAGCACTACTGGACTGTCCGAGGCTAAGAAACACATGGGAGCATTAGCCAGAAATGTGGTGTGCCTATTCTGTTTCACAGACAGAAGCAAAGAAGGGGGAAGTAGGCTTCTGCATCGCTCTGCTGCGTTTACATGCCCGTTCTCTGTACAGCTGTCTCTTTGGATGCCTACACACTTCTTCAGATCTTATCCTTGTCAATTTGGGCAGTACCTAACATGGCAATTGCCTTGGGGTCTTCATTCCCTACACTGCATGCTCCGGCAAGAGGGCGGTGCAAGGGAAGTCTGGGGAGTGATCATCACCTGCTCAGTGGTCAGCAGTCCCCAGCCATAGACCACAGCACCCAAGTTTGAGGCAGCTGGTCCCTAAAATCTTCAGAGCTTGAATTCCCACAGCATTTCAAAAGAAGGCTTGCTAGTGGAGCTCCTGGGAAGTGAGTCATTTTAGCCCCCCAAAAAAAGTCCCAGCATGCTGATGTTGAGGCACACTGCCCTGCAAAGCTACTGCGTGAGAGCTGAGAATAGGCTAACTCAGGGTGTGTACCTCCCTAGATTCTGAACCTGGGTCAATTTTAGAAGTAGGCAACTGCACCATGCTCTAAGAAGGCAGACGCTGCTCTTCTCTCAGAAAGATTCACTTGGGCACAATTCTCCCTCACGGCAAAAAGAGAAGGGGGTGAAGTCAACCCAGACCCTGGGTTCTCGCCGACCTCTCCTGCCACATGGTAGCCCATCAGGAACAGAGCAGCTGCATCAGGGAAAGCCTTCTGCATGGCAAAGCGTATTAGATTCACTCCCACAGACTACTTTCACACTGGCTCCCTGACCAAAACAATAGAGATCGTCGTAATAATTGTCCCAATGAAGAGAATGTGAAATAGCAAGTGTGGTATCACTGTGAGCCTAAGCAAGACACACCCAGACCTTCAGTGGTCACACACAAAAGGAGAGCAGGGCCGCAGTGCGAAGAGGGCATTCTGCCCCTCACCTCCCTCTAGTCAGCTCCATATTCCAGGGAACACAGCTCACTGGGAAAACCATGAGTTTCTAGTGACTATGATGGAATAAAATCAACCTTTATACTAAGCACAGGCACCTGCTCTTAAGAGCTGAGCACCAGGATCAACAGGTACCTCCCACTGCTTCAGTGCTGGTGGTCCAAGTGCAGTGCAGTGGTCCAAGAGTACTGCTGTTACACACGCATTCCCCTGCCTGGTATACCTGTGTTGTGCTCCACCTTTACGGATCTGAAGAAACTCCTAAGGAGGAGCAAGTATGCTGCTCACTCAGGGTACTGATCTTCATCAGCCAGTGGTCAAAGTACTGACAGATACAAGTATGGAAAGGAACTGCCCAGCAAAGTCTGCTAGGCAGTGCCGAGCTTCAGTGACAGGAGACACAAAGACATCAGGCCTTCTGCTGCCGAGCCACCATACCACTCACTGCCTGTTACCCCAGCTTAATGACTATGATGGTCACATGGTACTATGATGATTTTACACTCCCTGGAAATAACACGGGGATTTTAGAGAGCATCATCAGAATGAAAAATAGAAGGGTAGAAAATTAAATGGGCAAATTGGAGCATAGCTCTCAAATGCATAGGGAGAAATTTGACAACGTACAAGCACAGCAGTGCACAGGGGAATTTAAAAATAGACACCAAAATATAGATGTGCTCAGCCAGGAAAAGGAGATCTGCAGGCTCTAGTGAATCCAAAACTCAGGATGAGTCATCAATGTGATGACGTTGCCAGACAGACAAATGCTTATGCTATGAAAGGCCCTGACCGTCACAAATGGGTGCTGGCGCCTAAACCGCCTGTTGAGAATGGACCTGTGTGAATGCTACCTCTCAGGCCATGCCCAGGAATTCCTAAGGGAGGGCTAGCTCGAGGGCTATCCCCGATCAGGCTCCTAGTTGAGGCAGCCTTGTTATACAAGAAAGAAATCCACCCGTCAGTCTGTGTGTGTGAGGACCGTGTCTGCCAATGTATTGGTCTTTCTCCTCTGGAACTAATGATCAAAAAAGAGCTTTTTCTCTACTTTGGCAACAACTTCCAGTTCATAAGCACATACGTCACATGCTCAATCAGCTGAATTGACTGTCTTTTGCAGACTACTTTCTGAGCAATATAAAATCAAATGGACTTTGGAAGATATCACAGTAACTTCCTGCAACAGATGCTCTCACACTGAAAGTACTCTTAGACTCATCAGCTCCTTTGACGTACCCATGTGAGAGATTCTGAGGAGTGTCTGACTCTTGAGTTGGTTGACTGTAACCATGTACTTGCTTAAACTTATGCTATAAATCTCAAGGCCTGCTACTTGTAATGCCACTCTCACCAGATTCAGATCCACGCCATGCACTGCTGCTCTGCTGACGAGACTCTGACGGAGAATCCCCAGAGTGTGGCAAATAAGAAGCATCTAAGGAAAACACCACCGACAGAGACTCTGACGATGCTCAAAGCTTTGGAATAGGAGCCTATAGAGGTAAAGCCCAAGTTTAGCTAATGTGCAAGGCAGCCAGCAGTGCAGGGTCATAGGATGGCTCTGTTCCAAGACCCTCCAGGCATTCTGCAAGATAATGGCCAACTGGAGGCATTTCTCGGGGAGCTGAAGAGCCTGATCTGGGCGGCAGGCGACATACACCTGTGCTGCTTGGCAAAGCAGTGATAAAAGTGCAGTGGCCTTTGCACCTTGAACTGGAAAGGATACAGGATACATTTTCCCCTATTCGACCTGCTTGGAGCTCAAACAGTGTCGCCATCACTCTCGGGTTAAACTCATGCCTTCCCAAATACAACCCACATGGATATAAAGATCAGTTCCTAGCAGACTTTAGTAGCATGAGCAGGGAATGTCAACAGGACAGGGTGTGCAAGCACCGTTAGATCCTCTAGCTGCTAGTCTCCCCCACTGGGCACCAGCACCCTAGCACCCTTGTGGCTGGCTGCCTGGTGGGAAGTCACCATCACTGTTTCCTGCTGGAGCTGGACTGCTTTACACAGATGATTTACCATTCAAGTGGGCAGGGGCTTGTACCCATCCTCATGGACCAGAGATGGATCATATGCAATAAGCTAAAGAAGCCTGCCCAAGTCAACTCTACTGTCTCGACATGAGCCAGCAGTGCGCGCCCGCAGCCCAGAAGCATGCTGTGCGCATCAACAGAGGAGTGGGCAGCAGGTTGAGGGAGGGAATTGTCCTCCTCTACTCTGCCCTTGTGAGGCCCCACTTGGAGTACCGTGTCCAGGTCTGGGGCCCCCAGCACAAGAAGGCTGTTAATCTGTTAGAACAGGTCCAGAGGAGGGCCACGAAGATGATCAAGGGGCTGGAGCACCTCTCCTATGAAGAAAGGCAGAGAGAGATGGGGCTGTTCAGCCTGAAGAAGAGAAGGCTCTGGGGTGACCTCGTTGAGGCTTTTCAGTACTTAAAGGGGACTTATGAAAAAGATGGAGAGTGACTCTGCTCAAGTCAGACAATGACAGAATAAGGGAGAATGGTTTTAAACTAAAAGAGGGGGGATTTAGATTAGAGGTTAGGAAGAAATTCTTTGCTCAGAGGGTGGTGAGGCACTGGAACAGGTTTCCCAGAGAGCTTGTGGATGCCCCATTGCTGGAGGTGTTTGAGACCAGGTTGGATGAGCAACCTGATTTGGTGGACAGCGTCACTGCCTATGGCAGGGGGGTTGGAACTAGGTGACCTTTGAGGTCCCTTCCAACCTGAGACATTCTATGATTCTATGGTTCTAAAAAGAGCTGTGTAAAACATCTTTGAAAAATATCTGGCCCCAGCATAAGTATACTCTGCAGTGTACCTGTACCGCAGTCCTTTCTGGCACTTGACAGATGCTCTCTAGAATCCCATAGATGCTTTAAGCACTGAAGTTAAAGGTGTCGATATTGCACCCTTCCTTAGCAGTCCAGCAGTCAGACAGAAAAATCAAGCCTGTATACAGCCACAGTGGGAGAACCTTTCTGATCACCTCCCTTTTTCAGGACTAGGTTGCCTCCTCTTTTTTTTTTTCTTACTAATTAATTTATGACCTGCCTCCACCCCTCCTCTTACCACAGAGGCTTCTTCCCCTCCTCACCTGCTCTGTAACAGGAGCCTTCCAGTTGCTTTGATGGGTTATGGAAAGAAAGGCTATTCAGAAAGTCACCTTCTCAGCCAGGACCTACTGCCCAACTGCGATTGCTTCCAGTGACATTAGCTGAGAACAAAAGAGGCGTCTGAGTAAGTGTGTAGCTTGGATGCTCATTCAAGTGCAGCCCATCTTCAAATGACAGGTCTGTCCTACCAGCCTCTCTGCTTACCTGTCTGGTTAGGCAATCTGTTCCTTCTCCACTGAGATGCTTGGTGGTTTTCAGGCGGCAGGAAGCCATGGTAGGAAGGTCATTGCTGGAAAGAGAAGACACAAACAATACAAAGAGCTGCAAATCAAACTCCCTAAAGGAAAGATGCATTCACTTCCCTTTTGCCTTCCTGCAGCAAAGACCTGCAGAAATTGGTCTCTGGGTGGAGGAGCAGGATTAAGAGATGGCAAAAGGCCATCCCAGTCTCTTCAGGGCTAGCGTGATACAGCTTCTGCCTTAACCAAATAACCCACAAATGGAGTAGACATTAACCTACGTGGCATAGAGATGTTATGCTAGGAGTGGAGAAAACACTCCTTCTATTTAATTTAACGCGACTCAATGCCCATCAGCAGAACAAACAGACATCTTAATGAGAAACGTGACCATAGCAAACGCAGGCTCCAACGCTCAGCCATGTCTTAGCAGAGGGACAGCAAAGAGGACTTTTCCTCCAAAGGATTAGAGTGCCAGCATTTCTGTTCAGCTATGTCTAGCATTTCTGAGAGTTCTCCTTTTACACAGAGAGCAGCAGAAACATTGCTGAACACATGGGCATTCCCTGTCACATGGCCCATTGGGTCCGGTGACATCTCTCTCAGCACGCCTAATGAAATAATTGCAGCATAACTGACAACACCATTTGAAAGCTGCACTTCTTGCCACGGATGTTTTCAAACACCTCTTGTCTCTGCTAATACTGGAAATGCTTTTGCTTCATCGCTAAGAACCTTGGCTTATTGATAAGCAAACACAATCCCAACCCATTATGTGAATGGAAGTTTATAATGGCTTTATTTTTTCACATATGAAGTGTTGTATAACCCCACCCATGAAAGACACCATTCCATTAGCCCTGTGGCAGAAAATTCACTGTGTGAAATAAATCACAGATGAAGGAAGGAAGGAAGGAAGGAAGGAAGGGAGGGAGGGAGGGAGGGAGGGAGGGAGGGAGGAAGGAAGGAAGGAAGGAAGGAAGGAAGGAAGGAAGGAAGGAAGGAAGGAGGGAGGGAGGGAGGGAGGGAGAGAGGGAGGAAGGAAGGAAGGAAGGAAGGAAGGAAGGAAGGAAGGAAGGAAGGAAGGAAGGAAGGAAGGAAGGAAGGAAGGAAGGAAGGAAGGGAGGGAGGGAGGGAGGGAGGGAGGGAGGGAGGAAGGAGGAGGGAGGGAGGGAGGGAGGGAGGGAGGGAGGAGGGAGGGAGGAAGGAAGGAAGGAAGGAAGGAAGGAAGGAAGGAAGGAAGGAAGGAAGGAAGGAAGGAAGGAAGGAAGGAAGGAAGGAAGGAAGGAAGGAAGGAAGGAAGGAAGGAAGGAAGGAAGGATATGTGGATGCTTTGATGACACACTGACATCTTACCTCTGCTGTAGCTGCCACTTCAGCAACGAGCAGTCTCCATCAAGTCTGCTTTGCTACACGTTAGCCTGAGGCCACTCTTCCATGTCACAGTATCCACGGGCAATTCACAGGGCACACTGATCTCTACAGGCATGTTCTGCTAATCCCAGCAGCATGGCTGATAACAACACTAGCATGCTGCAAATCCAACAGGGATTGCTTTTTCCAGTCTACCAGGACCACAGACTCTATCCCTTGTTTCTGGGATTAGCAGAAGAGTAGTAGGCTCCACAGCATCCCACATAAGCATTTAAGAAACCACTGACAAAGAGTTTGACTCCATTCTGGCCTCTGCAGTTTCTGGGGGTGGCTGATTCTTTTATCTGAGACATGTTAAGGACTGAACTTAACAGGATGTGTAATAGATAAGTGAAACGATGGCTCCAGCAACATCTGGGGTTCCTAGCCCAGACTGGCTGGGAACAGGCACTGTGAGGCCCAGGACAGGTAAATGCTTTCTGCCAAGCCTCAAAAGGTCAAGCCGAGACCTTGTATGAAGCAGGACTGAGGTCTAAAAGAATGTTGGCTGGCTGGTATGAATCAGTATCCCTCCTGCAGCGCGCAGGACCAAGAGACACCTTCCTGGTCACCGACAGTCACAGGTTTCACTGTCAAAAGGGAGCACTGCATGACAAAAGAAATCAGTGGGCAGGCTGGAAACATGTTTGAATTATGCTTTGTAGTTTGCTGTTCTTGGGGACATGTCCAGCAAAGCGACCAGCGTGCCAGAGTGGGAAGGAAATGTTACTCTTGTGTGCGGGTTTGTTGGCTTCTTTCAACCACACCCGTTCAGTAGCACAGACCTCTTCCTCTCTGGTTGCTCCATGGGTCTTGCCACAGTCAGGAGACTTTGAAGAAGCGACTCAGTCATCAGTGCTGAAGAGATTAATTGGAGCAGCTAGCTAGAGCTGCCAGCAGGGCATAAGCAGCCGTGGGACGTGGATGTAAAGAAGGAAGGCCTAGCTGGAGAGGTTGGTGGAGGGAAGAGTAAATAGCTGGAGGAGCTCCTGGGAAAGGAGCAGCTAATGAGAATGGCCAGGTTAGCAGGAGCAACTAGCTGCTGTCAGTTTAGGCCATGCTGCCCAGTGTGGCTCAAGACAGCTGTGCAACCTCCATGAGCTGTGGCAAGATGTTCTACGGGAGGAGGAAGAGACAGATAAAACTTCAGGGAAGAAGAGGACTTTACATTATCACCTGGCACTTCAGGATGGCTTAGGAAAGGTGGAATGGTTTATTGTACCATGTCGCCACGAATACATATCCTCAAAATGTTTGTGAAGTCCATTGTTCAACTGCTTCATTATGGCCGCATGGTTAAAGGAATCTAATGACAGTAACAAAGGTACCTGATGCTATAGTGAAGCATTAAGCACAGACTGTGTGGTGGTGACCTTGATGCTGTGCTCCTTCAGAGACTTAGAGGAGGGCTCACCAACAGCTTCTTTTCTCTACTGGAGTTCACCAGCTGCTAAGGTTAAATCTTACATCAAACATCTTGACTCCCAAGAAGATGCCTTCTTGAACTTCCCTTGTTGATTCCCACATGGTCCATCTGGGTTGACTTTGCTTGCTTCTCTCTGGGCAGAAAAGATGACCAACGGGTCTGAAGAGGGGCCAGGCCAGTGACTTGCAGCCATGCATCTTCTCCTGTCATTGCAACTAGCTAGGAGGTGCTGCTCAGATTGGTCCAGGGTAGAAGGAGCAGAGGACCTAAGCAGGAGATAGCGGGTGTGGAATTTCCTTCTAACTAGACAGGTTACAAGGTTGATGCTGCTGCTCTAAAAAGCAGAGCTGAGAGTGCGGTTTGCATTGGGCCACAAACTCAACAGTCCTTGACAGTGCTCCATGCTTGTACTTCACTGGTGCTCACGAGTGTCTGTCTCAGTTCATGCTCACTGAAGACAAGGCAAGGAAACTCACATCATAAGGACTTGCAGAAAGTGAGGTAGAATCTATTTCCAGCGTGTGTGAATGCCCTCTCCTCTCTGGGGAATGTCAGCACTCCAACACAACGCCCACACAGTACTGCTGCGCAGGAATGCCTGTTTTCAGAGATTTCTCTCATTCTGTCTCTTCTGGTTGTGCTGTGCTTTGCTTCTAGTCCCAGTGGGCTCCAGGCTCTGTAGCAATGAAAACAGAAGTGACAGAAAGTCAGTGGCTGACAGGACCCTTTTGAACCGACAGAAAGGTAAGGAGGCGCATCTGGCACCACTTACCGCCTCAGTGGTGGGAGTAGCACTACTCGATGGAGAGGCTGTGTAGTTTTTGGCTAAGCTCACTACACAAAAGTATTTTCAGCATGAAGACTGAACCCCCTTATGCAACAGTCTGGAGAATTTTGCTTGGAGTATTTTTCATTCTAAGTCTGAATGAAAGTCAGCTCCTTACCTCTCCCCTCAACTCCACCCATGGTCAGTTGGGTGCACAGTATTTATACAGCAATTGTCTTGGAATTATTGTCATCCTCTAACTTCTGCATGTGAATGGAAATCAGAGATTGCCCAGGGAGGCTGGATTTCAGATACACCCCTGAAGCGCGTTTCCCACTGACTGGCTCTGGTCTCCTCCATGGCAGAGTGCAATCAATGTGTTTCCATCAACCTCCCCATGACCTGTGCAGGGAGCCCCAGGGACAGCTCTGGGCTTGGGCTCCTGGCTGGGGCCCAGGACACCCAAAAGACGGGTGCTGCAGTGCCAGAGCCCTCCTTGGAACAAGCTCTTCAAGCACAGGACAGTGCCTGGTGCTGGCTATTGGATCGTTTTTCTAACCTTGTCCCCGTGGTATTCACTGAGCTTCATGCACAGAGCTTTTAATAACCAAAATACCAGTGATCAGAAGAAGAGCATGTTTAGATCTGACAGCATTTAAAGCAGCTCAAGTGACAGTGCCCTTTTCCTAGAACTAGATCACTCACTCTCCAGGACTACCAGCGAATTCCTTCTTTCTCAAAAGCATCAGCATTGTACAGGACTGCCTACCACCTCTCATGCTCTGATACAGACAGCATTGTGTTGATAGCTTTTTTTTTTTTTTTTTCTGGAATGAATGTATGAATGTGTAAGTGTGCAAGATATTTGGGATGGGATGGAAATGCTGTACTGGGAATGTGTCAGAGCACATAGGATCTCAGACTGTATGTATGTGATTTTGTGCAGAGTTGTGGTTGGGTGGAGGGGTTTGTGCTTTTTTGCTGTTGTAGGCAGTGAAAGCCTACAGGGGCCTCCATGGATTTCTGGCGTGGCTGAGGATATTGCTTGATGGATGTTGTCAATGGGTACAAACAAACATGAGACATAGGCATAACGTTTTCAAGGTATGTGAACAATTCTGTTTGAGTGAGGGGAAATGAAGTATACCACTGTGCATTTATGGAGTATGTGCACATTTGTTGCTGGAGTTTTTTAATGGTCTATGTTAGTTTTGCATGTTCATCTCTCATGTCCCTTAACATATCTTCAATAAAAGTGGAGAAACATAAATCACTGACTATTAATGACTTCCCTATTAATAGAAGTTGCAATACAAATGTTAATAATTTCTTCCAAATCAGTTCTGTGAAAGCAGCTCTGAATATTCTAAAACCAGAACTCTTTTGAAAGAAATTATTTTTCTTTTTCATCATTTCCTTTTTTCGGGTACATTGTACTGCAATTATTTATATTTGTTTTTGCTTAGACTATGTGAGTCTTTAGTATTATTTGTGACTTACTACAAGAATAGCAAACATTCTGTTTGGTTGCCCTTTTTGAGTTTTTCAATTTTTGCACAACACCAAGTGGAGATTTACTCAAAGTGATACTTAAACTTATTTTAATTGCTAAGGAGTCAGCTTTCATGCTGTAAGCAGAAATTACATGTCCCAAATTGTATTTGCATTCTGACTTATTTTTTAAGTTTGCTCTGTATCTAGTACTATTATGGTGAAAATCCTGTCCCAAGAAATGTGTCTGTTTTTCCTCTTTTCCATATAACATACAATGAATTAGTGAATACATACATACATAATTTGTCTATTGTAGAATTGTCTTTTCTGTTGCTGTAAAGGCTTTCCTTAAATTTGCATGACTGTGTACAGAAGATACATTATATCATTCCCATTTTACTTCTGAAATACTTGCAGTACAAAAAAGCCAAACTACCTGGCCTAGGTCGTCAGCAGAGACCTGCAGAGAGAGTGAAGGAACCTATAAATTCTAATACAAGTTTTTTAAGTTCTTTGACTCATCAAGAGTCCCTTACTAACAGCCCTGTCAGATTATTTATAGTAGATATATCCACAGGAATGGTAAGATAAAACATTTCTAAATATATCTTGTCAAATCGATTATGCCATTAGTTACGTTTGCCAGACAATGTTTTGCCAAAGAAGGTTTGCCAATTATATTTGACTGAAGGAAAAGGAAACATCCAGAGCATCTGCATACCAGACTCTATAAAAGTCTCTATGGAGTGCTGTGCCCAGTCTCAACAGAAAGTTTCAAGGTAAGTGTATGACTCCTGTGAACTTCTGGGCAAAGCATATACTTTATTCCATTTAACTACCTGTAAGTCTTGGATACCTATTTCTGTGAGGGACCATCTCTATTTCTAGTGATTTTACCATAGTTTTGAAACTTTTTTGTCATCCATTCGTTCATTAGCTCTGGATATATTTTATCTGTGCAACACAAAAATAGTTCAAATGTTTTGAAACAGTAGTGACTATCTTCCAGACTCTGCCATCAGAATTAGCAACAAAATTTATCAGCTTTTAAAGACCAGGAAGTAATCCAACCACTTAAGATTTTGAGGAAACAGAGTAGGCAATCATGATATTTTTGGCTCTAATAGTGTAAGACAAATTGTCCATAGCAAATAAATTTTACAGTGAAAAGCCACTATTTGCTATCAGACAAGGAAGTCTTTCAAAGACTTTGAGCTACTGTCTAAACCAACATCATAGACTTATTTCTTCTAGAGTATCTGCAATAGCAAAATCCAAATTCATTATAATCTATGAAGAAAAATAACACTATGTAAATGAACTGCAATACCACAGAACTCTAAAACTGTTCTTTACTTTCTTTCATAGCCAGGTGTGTTAGGAATTAGCCTTAATTTTTGAAAATAATACAGGTGTTCTCAAACTAGAAAGGGAAGTTTGAATCAAACTATTGAGTTGTTTATACCCACTAAAATATTTGAAGGGATGGAACTGTGAAAGATTTTCTCTCTTCTACAGAACGCTGTTTACTCACTTACTGAACACATCTTCTTTTCTACAGAGTACTCTTCTGACTGCCTCCTGTGTAAGTGCAGACATGGCTTCTCCAGACGCTGAGATGGCTGTCTTTGGGGAGGCAGCTCCCTATCTGCGGAAATCAGAAAAGGAAAGAATTGAGGCTCAGAACAAGCCTTTTGATGCCAAGACGTCAGTCTTTGTGGTACATCCTAAGGAATCTTTTGTGAAAGGGACAGTCCAGAGCAAGGAATCAGGGAAGGTTACTGTCAAGACTGAAGCTGGAGAGGTGAGTGAAAAACAAGGCTGAAAGACACCATTTGATTCCCACTCTGGGCTGTAAGCTGACATACATAGATCTTTCATTTCCTTGGCAGACTCTGACCGTGAAGGAAGATCAAATCTTCTCCATGAACCCTCCCAAGTATGATAAAATCGAGGACATGGCTATGATGACCCACCTCCACGAACCTGCTGTGCTGTACAACCTCAAAGAGCGTTATGCAGCCTGGATGATCTACGTAAGTACCAGCAGCTGTCTTCCTTTGGGTAGCTGGAAGGCCTGCTGTGCCAGGCTGAGCAGAAGGCAACGTGCTGTCTCCCTTCCTTGCAGACCTACTCGGGTCTCTTCTGTGTCACCGTCAACCCCTACAAGTGGCTGCCAGTGTACAACCCGGAGGTGGTGCTGGCCTACCGAGGCAAAAAGCGCCAGGAGGCCCCTCCACACATCTTCTCTATCTCTGACAATGCCTATCAGTTCATGCTGACTGGTGAGAAAATGGCAATTTCTTTATGGAAATTTATTGTTCTTTGTTGTTGTGGCTGTTTGTTTGTTACTGTTTTGGTTTTGTTTATTTGTTTTGTTTTGTTTTTTTTTTTTTAAAATCAGTCTGGGTAGAGATGTAAACCTCAGCATGAACTTTTAATTAACTGTTATTTTAACATTTGCTGGTATTGTGCATGAGACACAGTACTCTCCTATCTATTTCTGAAGTCTAACGTATAGCATGAAATCAAAGGCACTGAAAAAATTTACACTGAAGAAGAAGTAATGGGACAAATTGGGTCAGATAAAACAAGTATTCTCCTCTACTCATTATTTGAATCTCATTTGCTTGAAGTATGACTTGACTCACAAATACATTCTGACAATTTAAGCAATCTTTCTAAATAGTATATTATAGATTAAGTTGTTGGGGTTTTTTTTTGGCCTCATGAAAACATAGATTAAAAAACCGAAATGCTCATTTCAGGTATTATTCTGATATTTACAGCTTATTGGGAAAGAACAAGAGCCAGGATCTCAGCAAAGTTGCACTGTCCAGAAAAAATGATAAAGGCATTCGTTTCCAATTAGCTGTTAGCTAATACTCCCATATCATGGATTTGGTTCTTCTCAGGCATGAAGCTAGCTTGACCAGAATAGACTAGAATCCTTGCACTGAAACTGCAGTTCACTGAAGGGAATCAAAGATTCATGAATCCACAGTAGTTTTATAAACTACTTTTTAAGAGGGATGTAACTAAACATCACAGAATAATAATGCTGACTGTACTAAATAAACCCCCTGAATAATGAGGGGAAAAAAAAGAAAAAGAAAAATTGTTTTTTTTTCTCCTTTTCCACTTTTTAACATTGGAACATGAATGAGAAGTAATTCATGAATTGAATTCATGAATGGAATTCATGAATGACAAGTAATTTAGCATTTTCTTTCACACATGCTTTCTTCATTCTTCCTACTAGCTAGTGACTTTAAAAGAAGACTTGCAAAGACAGAAGTAAACCAAGAATGAACAGAAACAATCTGAAACAAAAAATAGCCCAAACTATATAGAAATATTATTCCCCACTTTGGAAATAATTAATTCCTTTGAAACAAAAAAGAAGATACAAGGAAAAAGAAAGGAAAAAGAAAAAGAAAAGAAACAGGGAAAGGGAAAGGGAAAGGGAAAGGGAAAGGGAAAGGGAAAGGGGAAAGGGAAAGGGAAAGGAAAAAAGGAAAAGGAAAAGGAAAAGGAAAAGGAAAAGGAAAAGGAAAAAAAAAAATCATGTTTAACAATTTCCAAGTATAATTAAATCTCTACACTTTTAGAACTTAGAGGTTACTGAGGAAAGAGAAAAATGAAAAAAAAAAAAGGAGTTTGGTAAGATGGGAAACAGAATTCTTTTGATGCAGACATTTATTGACTCTAATTCCTTGGTACATAGAAGGGGAAGCTAATTTTGCTAAAGAGATGTGGAAAGAAACTTAAGAATCTTAGATTCTTACACTAAGGACTCCCTGATGTATAAGCCTATAGTCATACTTTCTGGGAACTTCAAACGACACACAAATACTGGGTGATGTCTGTAAATTCTACAGGGAGTTCTTTCATACAAATGTTTTGTTCCAATGTCTGTAACACAGACTTCTCAGAGGAACAGAATTTCCTTAAGGGAACCTAACAGGAATACTTACATCAATATTTATGTCATACTCAGTCTGACATAAGAAAAAGTCAAATTTAGAAGAAGAAATACCCAGTTTCACTGCCTCAAAGAGAGTTTAAATGAATAACTAGGAGGTGAAAAAGGTGTTGTAAAATTCAACAATGGAGAACAGAAGGTATTTTTCTCCCTCAAGCTTCCTGTACATAATACCTTGGATATCAAAGAGTACTGTTTATATTTATATTTGTCTTACACTGTGAGTTCTGTATTACTCAAGAGCATTACTAACAACATCTTTATTTCTGCCTCTTTCACAGACCGTGAGAATCAGTCAATCCTGATCACGTACGTACACACCCTGCTAAGGTCATTGTGGGGCTGCCCTGTGCCAGGGGACATGCTGCCTGACCACACGCTCTCTGCTACTCTGTTTGTTTTGACAGTGGAGAATCTGGTGCAGGGAAGACTGTGAACACAAAGCGTGTCATCCAGTACTTTGCAACAATTGCAGCTAGTGGGGAGAAGAAGAAGGAGGAGCAGCCTGGCAAAATGCAGGTACATCAATAGATAATGGCTTGAATCAGTGTTTTTTTTCTGTTCCTTGTTTTTGGAAAGTATATCAAGAAATAATTATTGTCCTGTAGGGAACGCTTGAGGATCAAATCATCAGCGCCAACCCACTGCTGGAGGCATTTGGAAATGCCAAGACTGTGAGGAATGACAACTCCTCGCGCTTTGTAAGTTGCTGCTTCATACAAAATCCCTCCCTCCCATTAAAAGACAAGTGATGCACCCAGTGGTATTACACATTAAGGTGTCAAAAGAATCCATCCGGGCTGAAATGTTTCTTTTTCCCCTCAACAGGGCAAATTCATCAGAATCCACTTTGGGGCCACAGGCAAACTGGCTTCTGCTGACATTGAAACTTGTAAGTGACATCCTGGCATGATCACATCCCTTCCTAAATTCCTACCTCCGTGTCCTGTGTCATTCCTAACTCTTTCTTCCTGCCTTGCCAGATCTGCTGGAGAAGTCCAGAGTCACTTTCCAGCTCAAGGCAGAAAGAAGCTACCACATATTTTATCAGATCATGTCCAACAAGAAGCCAGAGCTGATTGGTAAGAAGGATCATTATATCTTCTTGAGGAAGATTGCTGAGCAGCTGTTCCCTCTACTATCTAGCCGAAAGAACTAAGCCTGTGTCCTTCCTCTTCCTGCTTTCAGACATGCTTCTCATTACCACCAACCCATATGACTACCACTATGTGAGTCAAGGTGAGGTCACTGTACCCAGTATTGATGACCAGGAGGAGCTCATGGCTACAGATGTGAGTATCAGAGAAAAAAGATATCAACTGTGTATGTCTTGCAGGGTGACTTACTTAATACATATTTAACTTGACTGTTTCTACTGCAGAGTGCCATTGACATCCTGGGCTTCACTGCTGATGAAAAGACTGCCATCTACAAGCTGACAGGGGCTGTCATGCACTATGGGAACTTGAAGTTCAAGCAGAAACAGCGAGAGGAGCAGGCAGAGCCAGATGGCACAGAAGGTACCAGAAAATTCAGCTAGTGAAAAATGAGGAAAAGCATCTTTGTTCGTTGGCTGTCTAATTGCAGAGGTGCATGCCCAGTCATGGGAAGTACCATTCTTTTATCCAACAGATACTTCCCAAAAGTACCCAGCCTGAAAATTGGTACTTTAACACAGGATCTCTCTCACTCAGTAAAACATTCGACCACTATATCATCATGATGTACTAACAGATTTTTCGCCAAATATACCATGCATTCTTTGCTGTGCAGAAATTCAGTTGTCACAGAACAGGAGAGGAAACAGGATTTTGGAGTGCTTCTGGGAGCTTCTGGATTCAAGCTGTTCCTACTCAAGCCATGCCTGTTCTTGCTTTCAAAAAAGGCCAGCATTTGTTTCCATAATCCTTATTCCTTTCTAGACCTTCTCAGTAAAACCAGACCAATACTTTGCCATTTCTAGAAAAGTGAACAGCACAGCTGTTCACACTGACCAAATTCTAGCCATTGTCCAATGATAAATGCTTTTCTCTCTCTTTCTCCCTCTTTAGTGGCCGACAAGGCTGCCTACCTGATGGGCCTGAACTCAGCTGACCTTCTCAAAGCCCTGTGTTACCCTCGAGTGAAGGTTGGGAATGAATTTGTGACAAAAGGTCAAACTGTCGAACAGGTAAATAAAGATGGCTTCAAAAAAGAACAGGAGCATTCTTCTTCTGCCCTCGAAGGTAAGTCCAGTACTTTTTTCTCTGTTCTAGGTGAACAATGCAGTGGGTGCCTTGGCAAAAGCTGTCTTTGAAAAGATGTTCTTGTGGATGGTTATTCGCATCAACCAACAGCTGGATACCAAGCAACCCAGACAGTACTTCATTGGTGTCCTGGACATTGCCGGTTTTGAGATCTTTGATGTGAGTAACGAAGATTTGGCATCATAGTTATGGAAGGGACAGGAAGAGATCATGAGGTCTCAGAAACAGATTTCTTTTTGGAATAGCCAAGGAAAAGGAAGTGCTGTGGGAAAACCCACAGCATGTTCCCTGTGTTGTGAATGCAGTCCTCATACTAGGGCTTCTGCGTCAGATCAAAGAAACTGCTGGAGTCTTGATTAGAGGGCAGAGAAATTTCTGGGTGGGACACTGAACAAGTTTCCATTCTCCAGGAGGTGAGAGAGCTGAGACACCTCCATGGTGCAGCAGCTAAGCTTATTGAAGGATCTGCTTTTGCGTAGAACAGTAAAAAAGAATTTTTCCCTGTTGATTGATCTAAATAACAATAATAAGAAGAAAATCCTGCAAAGACACCTTATTTATTTATTTACTTATTTATTTTACAACAGGAGTCCTGCTAAGGAAATATATGCCATTACATAATGGTTAGGTGTAGTGTTTCTGCTGGGGAACTTCAAAAAGAATCAGCAGAACACTAACAAAACCCTGTGGTCATTGCTGCCCCTTGAGAACCTGTGCAACTCTCCTTGCTTTGAACAGTTCAACAGCTTTGAGCAGCTGTGCATCAATTTCACCAATGAGAAACTGCAGCAGTTCTTCAACCACCACATGTTCGTGCTGGAGCAGGAGGAGTACAAGAAGGAAGGAATCGAATGGGAATTCATTGACTTTGGGATGGACCTGGCTGCTTGCATTGAACTCATTGAAAAGGTACCTTTTCCATTCAAATGTGTGATGTATTTTGGAATTTTGTGATGTTCCTGAGCCCGATTCAGATGGGAAAGAACTTATGACCAGCCAGTCAGTTTCAGTCAAACAAAGCATTTTGCAATGGAATTTACCTTAGTGTGGAGCAGAGAAATTAGGAAGGCTAGATGTAAATCTTTGTCACCAGTCCTGCACCACCCTGTCTTTGGGTGTGGAAAAGGTAGCCCATGCTCCCAACAAAAGAATTCTTTGAAACAAATTGGAGTCTGTCTCCTTTCCTTTTTCTCCTGAAGATTCAAAACAAAAGTCCACACACCATTTTGGGAAATAAGTGTTGCTTAATCTGATTTCCCAAGACAACAGGCCTCTTGTAGCTATTATATTTCCATCCACCCCTTCTCCCTCTGCCCATTCCACTGCCCATTCTAAACTGAACTGGAATGATATTCTTACCAGTTTGGTGAAGACGGGCTGCTGGAAGGCAAGGGGAGGCACAAATAAGCTCCCTGGCTGAGAACAACTCCCAGCCAACTTAGGCTCTTATCCAGGCTGAGATGCTACCCACAACATACAGGTACCGCTGAACCTCACAGCATATGCTCCACACTGTTGTGATCTTTCGCTGTTACTTCTTTTGCTATCTTCCAGCCCATGGGCATCTTTTCCATCCTGGAAGAGGAGTGCATGTTCCCCAAGGCAACTGACACCTCTTTCAAGAACAAGCTCTATGACCAGCATCTGGGCAAGTCCAATAATTTCCAGAAGCCCAAGCCGGCCAAAGGCAAGGCCGAGGCCCACTTCTCTCTGGTGCACTATGCTGGCACAGTGGACTACAACATCTCTGGCTGGCTTGAGAAGAACAAGGACCCCCTGAATGAAACTGTCATTGGGTTGTACCAGAAATCATCTCTGAAGACACTGGCCTTACTCTTTGCGGCCTATGGTGGTGAAGCTGGTAATGTCTCTACAGTTCACGTTTCATATTTTCATACTGAATATTGATGAACCTCAAAGGCAACGTTCTGATTCTGACTTCTGTTTAATTTTTTTTTTTTTCCAATATTGCAGAGGCTGGTGGTGGTGGTAAGAAGGGTGGTAAGAAGAAGGGTTCTTCTTTCCAGACAGTCTCAGCTCTTTTCCGTGTAAGTACAGAATTTTTTCTCTGTCCAAAGAAAGAATGCAATCTCATTCTGAATCTGAAAGGTCTGTTTCAGTTTTGGTCTTGTCATGTTTGATACTTCAGAAACAGGACCTCAAAATACCATGAAACCTCTACTGTAATGTATGTCTGGTCTTCCTTTCATTTCGGGAGACAGAATGCTATGGTCACCCTCCCGGAACACCCTAAGTAATTTCTTTAGTCCTTTTTCTCCAAAAAAGCTATTTATATTGCATCCTTCGCTGTGTTCTTCTAACCGTCTGCCTTCATTTTGCTCTTATCTGCTCTGGGTTCTATAAAATTTGCAAAAGGGTGAAGTTCACCCACTTAGATTGAGAATGAATAGTGAATGAGACGAACTTCTTTGGTATCTCCGGAAGCATCAGAGAATTTTCCCACACTTATTTTTAATATATTATTAAATAGTAGATAATAGATCAAGCATCAAAAGAAAAAAAAAAGAAAAAAAAAGAAAAGATTGTAAGATTCTAAGGCAATTATTAATTTCAATGGAAAAGGGAGTGGATTTTAAATTGCTTTCTAATTAATGCATTTTGTGGGCAGATTTCAGTTATGTTTTCAAGGTTTCAATTTGGCTCAGGTTGAGATATTTAGCGAGACTGAACTACTCCTAACACCATTATTTATTTAGGCCTCACAATTATTCATTTCCAATTAAAACAAACAAACAAACAAGAACTATTTAGCCAAACCTATTTAGCCCTGAGTGATGTCCCTCAGGGGTCTGGATCGGGACCAGTAACATTTGATGTCTTTACTAATGACATAGTGGGATTGAGTGCATCTTCAGCGAGTTTGCAGATGACACCAAGCTGAGTGGTAGAGCTGACACAATAGAAAGAAGGGATGCTATTCAGAAGGATCTGGACAGGTTTGATAAGGGAGTCCACATTAACCTCATGAAGCTCAAGAAGGCCAGGTGAAAGGTCGTGTAACCGTGTTGAGGTAATCCCAAACATAAATACCAGCTGTGCTATGAGTGGATTGAGAGCAGCCCTGCAGAGGAGGACTAGGGGGTAATGGTGGATGAAAAACTATATATGAACCAGCAGTGTGTGCTTTCAGTGTAGAAAGTTGATCATATCCTGGGCTGCACCAAAAGAAGTGTGGTCAGCAGGTCAGGGAATGTGATTCTCCCCCTCTATTCCACCCTTTTCAGACACCTCCTGGAATACTGCATCCAGCTCTGGGTCCCCAGTCACAGGAAAGATATGGACCTGTTATAGCTACTCCAGAGGAGGGCCACAGAAATAGTTAGAAGCCTGCAACACTTCTGTGAATAGAAGATGAGAGGGCTGGGGTTGTTTTGCCTAGAGAAGAGAGGGCTCCAGGAACGCATTATTGCAGCCATTCAATAATTAAAGTGAGCCTGTAAGATAGATGGAGGGAGAATTTTTACAAGGGCATGCAGAGGACAGGGAGTAATAGTTTTAACAAAAAAAAAAAGATTTAGATTAGATGTAAGGAAGAAATTCTTTAGTATGAATCATGAAACCATCGAATTATAGAATTATAGAATCATGATATAAAGCCAGGATGCCTTTGGCCTTCTTGGTCACCTGGGCTCACTGCCAGCTCATGTTCAGGTGAGCACCGACCAACACCCCCAGATCCTTTTCTTCTGCACAGCTTTCGAGCCACTCTCCCCTCAAGCCTATAGCATTGCATGGGGTGGTTGTAACCAAAGTGCAGGACCCGGCACTTAGCTATGTTGAACCTCATCCCCTTGGCCTCTGCCCATCGATCCAACCTATCCAGGTCCCTCTGCAGGGCCTTCCTACCCTCTGGCTGATTGACACTTCCCCCCAATTTGGTGTTGTCTGCAAACTTACTGAGGGTGCACTCAATTCCCTAATCCAAATCATCAATAAAGATCTTAAAGAGGATGGGCTTCAACACTGACCCCTGGGGAACACCACTGGTGACCGGTTGCCATCTGGATTTCACTCTGTTCACCACTATTCTTTGGGCCTGGCCATCCAGCCAGATTTTAGCCCAGCAAGGGATGTAGCTGTTCAAGCCCTGAACTGCCAGCTTCTCTAGGAGAATTTATTTTACTATTATTATTATTTTTTTGTTAATTTCAAATATTTTATTCTTCACAAGTTGCATGAGGGTGGTGAGGCACTGCAACTGGTTGCCCAGAGAAGTTGTGGATGCCTGATCCCTGGAATTGTTCACAGAAAGGTTGAATGGGGCTTTCAGCAGTCTGATCTGGTGAGAGATATCCCTGCCATGGCAGGGGTTGGAACTAGATAATCTTTAAGGTCCTTTCCAACCCAAAGCATTCAATGAATATATTATATGAAATCGGCTACCAAAACAGATAATAGTCAGGCGTAGCCAAGAGCCCTGATCATCAGTATCTATAAATTAAAATGTTCAATTGTCTTTTGCAAGACATACTATCTGGAAGGAAAACTGTAAGATGGCAGCTGTGTACTTGTATGAGGAGATTAAGAAAAAAATAATATTAATTATTATTCAATGAAGGAACTTTAAAACCAACAAAGCTGGGAGCTTTCAATTTCTGAGTTTCCCTTTGGGAGCTCTATAAGGTGTTGTAGAGAAGACAGGTCTGCATCCAGAAACACTCAGTTTGATAAATACACTATTAAGCATGCAACACTTACAATTAATTATAATTCATCTTATGGTCTCACAGGAGAATTTAAACAAGCTAATGGCTAACCTGAGAAGCACTCACCCCCATTTTGTACGCTGCATCATTCCAAATGAAACAAAAACACCAGGTAAGGGGAATCAAACAGCAGGAAAATTTGAGCCAAAGGAGCCTTTCTCCTGTGTGTCAAACAGTAATCATGGTGTTTGTTAGGTGCCATGGAACATGAGCTGGTGCTGCACCAGCTGCGGTGTAATGGTGTGCTGGAAGGGATTAGGATTTGCAGGAAAGGATTCCCCAGCAGAGTCCTGTATGCTGACTTCAAACAGAGGTAAGAGTGCTCCACCTTTCTGCTCATTTGGACTAAGATAAATAACCTGAATATCCTAATGTACATGAAACAGTACACTTTATATTGGTACTAAGTAGTAATATAGAAATGTTTCACTATCAGTTCATGATGATGTGATGATATTGCTGAGGATTAGGTTTACCTTGAACTCTGAAATTACAGTAAATGAAACCTCCATATCCTGTTCTGGAAGCATGAACTACCTTCAGGCATCAGACTAATTCAGTAAGGCAGTCTGAGAAGGCTGTGGTTTTCAATTTCAGTGGTGGTTTAAGCAATGGTTATTTCTTCATGTTCTTGAGGATTAGGATTCTCTCAGATTTTGAATTAACAGTATGGAAATGTCACTTACGCAGTCCTGAATGGGTGGGCTGTCCCCCCATATCACATATCACCCAACTGGCCAGTCCGATGTAGCTAAGAAGGCTGTGGGGTTCATTCGCCGTAGTGGTATTGGCAATAGTTGTTTCTTCATGTTCTGTTTTCTCCTACAGATACAGAGTGCTTAATGCCAGTGCTATTCCAGAGGGACAGTTCATGGACAGCAAGAAGGCTTCAGAGAAGCTCCTTGGGTCCATCGATGTGGACCACACTCAGTACAGATTTGGCCACACTAAGGTAAAAAGAGCTCCTATGTTCAGGGAGAAATAATGGCTGGCTTCTCCCTCAGAGAATGAAAATGCAGTGCAGTAACACAGATGGCAGGTTAGGGGCCTGAACCAGCAGGAAACCAACCCTACAGTATTTAAGAAAGTAGGGAAGACCCAAGGATGATAACTAGGTTTAAACATGAGTCCAGATCATCTGGCATGTTTGCAACAATATGGAAGGTTTAAGATGAACCCATAAAATTTTGGTTTTAGAGATTGGTCAGGGCCAGGTCTAGGTAGGATAACAAGGGTCAGGCACTACCCAGTAATTCCTGGATGGATCCATAGCAATGAAAAAGATCTAACATCAAGCCAGGAAGTAAGTCTGCAGGTCATATTAGAGTTCACTGGTGACCACAGCCAGGCAGACGCATGGCTGATGCTATGGCTGAATGGGAAACCAGTAGTCCTACAACATGGTTCAGACAGGGACTGAAGGCCTAGAGCTGAGTTTTCAAGAAGCTCCTAGGCCCATGGGAATAGATTTGGGAGGAGAGCTTAGGTGAGGCTGGTCAAGGCCATTAAGGTCTCTTCCAGAATAAGGAAAGCCTCTGTACCTCTGTTCTGTCTAACCTGACAGTGATAGGCTGACAATTTCCTTTCTTGAGGTATTCTTCAAAGCTGGGTTGCTGGGACTCCTGGAGGAGATGAGAGATGATAAGCTGGCAGAAATCATCACTCGCACACAGGCCAGGTGCAGAGGTTTCCTGATGAGAGTGGAATATCGTAGAATGGTGGAAAGGAGGTAAATATTTCCATGTATTTAATTTACTCTCACAGTGCTTGGTTAATTATTAACCAAGCACTATTATTACTGTTAATTAATAACATGTGAAAGAACTTCACAGTGAGGGTGACAGAGCAACGGAACAGGCTGCCCAGGGAGGTTGTGGAGTCTCCTTCTCTGGAGATATTCAAGGCCCATCTGGATGCCTACCTGGGCAATCTGCTCTAGGAAACCTGCTTTGGCAGGGGGGTTGGATCCAATGACCTCTTGAGGTCCCTTCCAACCCCTACAATTCTGTGATTCTGTGATCCTGTAAAATTAATTGAGTCTAAATTTGTAACACACAAGGCATGTAATACTTATGCAAATTTTATATCAGGGAGTCCATCTTCTGCATCCAGTACAACGTTCGTGCATTCATGAATGTCAAGCACTGGCCCTGGATGAAGCTGTTCTTCAAAATCAAGCCCTTGCTGAAGAGTGCAGAATCTGAGAAGGAGATGGCCAACATGAAAGAAGAGTTTGAGAAAACCAAGGAAGAACTTGAAAAGTCTGAGGCAAAGAGGAAAGAACTGGAGGAGAAAATGGTGGCCCTGTTGCAGGAAAAAAATGACCTTCAGCTCCAAGTGCAGGCGGTGAATATCACTGTTTATTCGTTCCTGAGAAAACATGTCATACAGGCAGATTTCATTTTTCCCCCAAGCAGAGACTTACAGGAAGCTGACTAAATTGCAATAGAAAAAAAGTCACACACTCGAAGTTACTCTAAAGTTGAGTAACTGTGAACACTGCCAGGGGCACAGCAAGTTCCCTGTCAGTCAGTGAGGATAAATGTAAGTGCCAAATGAGACTCAGCAGCCCTGATGTCCTGAGGAAAAAGCCAAGTAGCGCTTGTGACCTGGAAGGGAATCATCTCCATCTGTGTACTGTCAAAGCTCTGTGCCTACTTAACATTGTAAAGGCAACCCTGAGAAGGACCCACTTTACATAAACACAGATACACTATAAGGCTAGATTACCTTCACACGCACAGATCCTTGGTGTTCAACTTCAATCAGGAAAAGGCAGTTTCTTAGCTCCAAGCAAAACACTACTTTCTTTACTGTATTATTCCCACAAATGGAAAAACCTTGGCTACCCAAATATGATAACGATCATGATGACTAAATTAAAAAAGTAAAAACTATTGAATACTGAGTCTGTGACAGAAAAAGACAACACAACAGAAATTTCAAAACGTTATGACCCAGAAAAACCTCTGTCTCCCCATCAGGAAGCAGACAGCTTGGCTGATGCCGAGGAAAGGTGTGACCAGCTCATCAAAACCAAAATCCAACTGGAAGCCAAAATTAAGGAGGTGACAGAACGGGCCGAGGATGAGGAAGAAATCAATGCTGAGCTGACAGCCAAGAAGAGGAAACTGGAGGATGAATGTTCAGAGCTGAAGAAAGATATTGATGACCTGGAGTTAACCTTGGCTAAAGTTGAGAAGGAAAAACATGCCACTGAAAACAAGGTACACACATGGAGAGTCACACAAAGGGAGAAGGGATAGATACCTCCCATTATTAGGCTGGCATCCCCCTAGTTTGCGTTAACCGTCCAGGTTCTCTCCCCTCCCAGATTCTTGCACACCCCCAGCCCCCTTACTGGCAGTGAAGTATGAGAAGCTAAAAAGTCCTTGACTTAGTGCGAACACTGCCCGGCAACAGTTAAAACCAGTGTGTTATCAACATTATTCTCATCCTAGATCTGAAACACAGCACCATACCAGCTAGAAAATGAACTCTATCCTAGCTGAAACCAGGACACTGCACCAGGAATCAGGTTTTTGACTGAATATTAAATATTTTATCCAATTTATAGGTGAAAAACCTTACAGAGGAGATGGCATCCCTGGATGAGACCATAGCCAAGCTGACAAAAGAGAAGAAAGCCCTCCAAGAGGCCCACCAGCAGACACTGGACGACCTGCAGGCCGAAGAGGACAAAGTCAATACATTGACCAAAGCAAAAACCAAGCTGGAGCAGCAAGTGGATGATGTAAGCACACGTGCCTCCAGCAAGACAGGACAGGTATGGAGTTCGACCTGCCTGGCATTGATGGTGTTGTTGTGTTTAGCTGGAAGGGTCCCTGGAGCAAGAGAAGAAACTGCGCATGGACCTTGAAAGGGCTAAGAGGAAACTTGAGGGAGACCTGAAGCTGGCCCATGACAGCATAATGGATTTGGAAAATGATAAGCAGCAGCTGGATGAGAAACTGAAAAAGTAAGTGTGGTTGTGAGACACCTGAGTGTGGGTCAGGTGCATTTATTAGGTAGTTTTATTCAGGTGTTAACACTGTGATTCTGTATGCTTTGTGCAAAGGAAAGACTTTGAAATCAGCCAGATCCAGAGCAAAATTGAGGATGAGCAAGCCCTGGGCATGCAATTGCAGAAGAAGATCAAGGAGCTGCAGGCAAGCCTCTGGTCCTTCCCTTCCGCCCTTCAGAAAGACGTCAGTACAAGGAGGGCATGGGTGTGTAAAGGGTCTCGCATTTTCCCCAGGCCCGTATCGAGGAACTGGAGGAGGAAATTGAGGCAGAGCGAACCTCTCGGGCAAAAGCAGAGAAGCACCGTGCTGACCTCTCCAGGGAACTGGAGGAGATCAGCGAGCGCCTGGAAGAAGCAGGAGGGGCTACAGCAGCTCAGGTTGAGATGAACAAGAAGCGTGAGGCAGAATTTCAGAAGATGCGCCGCGACCTCGAAGAGGCCACGCTGCAGCACGAAGCCACAGCTGCCGCCCTGCGGAAGAAGCACGCAGACAGCACAGCTGAGCTTGGGGAGCAGATCGACAACCTGCAACGAGTCAAGCAGAAGCTGGAGAAGGAGAAGAGTGAGCTGAAGATGGAGATAGATGACTTGGCCAGTAACATGGAGTCTGTCTCCAAAGCCAAGGTAAAGAATTGCAGTAGAATTCACAGGGCCAAGGTACAGCACATAGCCTGAATCTACTAGTCACACTCTCATATAAGAATCCTGCTGTGAGAATTAGACAGCGTGCAGGTGTTCATTTCCTCTCCTTCCTTGTTTTTGATACCTAGGCAAATCTGGAGAAGATGTGCCGCACTCTGGAAGACCAGCTGAGTGAGATCAAAACTAAGGAGGAGCAGAATCAGCGCATGATCAATGACCTCAATACTCAGAGAGCTCGTCTGCAGACAGAAACAGGTGAGACATCCCCAGTCCTGAGGTGCAATGGCAGAACCTGAAAATCAGGAGGATACACCGTGGTGCAAAGCAAGAATTGGGCTAACGTCTCAAAGCAACCCCAGATTACAGGGCTTTACAGTGTTCTCCAGGGCTAAGTATTGGGGACAGTTTTGTTTAACATTTTGATCAACAATCTTGGTTGAGGGGACTGAGTGCACGCTCAGTTATTTTGCAGACAACACCAAGCTGGACAGGAATGTTGATCTGCTTGAGGATAGGAAGGCTCTGCAGAGCGATCTGGGTAGGCAAGATCAATGGGCTGCAACCAGTTTTATGGTATTCAGCAAAGCTAAGTGCTGGGTGCTGCATTTGGGTCACAACAACCAAGTGCAGCAATATAGGCTTGGGAAAGAGTGTCTGGAAAGCTGCTCAGCAGAAAAGTATCTGGGGGTGCTTGTCCACAGCTGTCTTACCATGAGCCAGCAGTGTGCCCAGGTGGGCACCAATGTCATCCTGTCCTGTATCAGAAACAGTGTGGCCAGCTGGTCTAGGGAAGCGATTGTCCCTGTGTATTTGGCACTGGTGAGACCACACCTCAGATACTGTGTTCAGATTTGGGCCACTCACTGCAAAGAACATACTGAGTTCCTGGAATATGAAGAGCAAAGAAGCTGGTGAAGGGACTGGAAAGCAAGACATGCAAGACATGTGAGGAGCCGCTGAGGGAGCTGGGTTTGGTTAGTCTTGAGAAAGGGGGATGAAGGGAGACCTCACGGCTTTCTAGAACTGCCTGAAAGTTGGTTGTAGCAAGGTGGGTGCTGGTTTCTTTCCTCACGTGACAAGTGATAGGACATGAGGAAATAGCATCAAGTTGCATCAGGGGAGGTTTAGATTAGGTGTCAGGAGGAATTTCTCTGTGGAAGGAGTGGTTAGGCACTGGAACAGGCTGCCTAGGGAAGTAGCAGAGTCTCCATTCCTGGAGATATTTAAGAGATGAATGGATGTGATGCTCAGGAAAATGTTTAGTAGTGAACTTGGTAGTTCACTATAGTGTTACATCATGGTTGGACTTGATGATCTGATGGGTCTTTCTAAATGATTCTATGATTCTACCGTTAGTGTAACTTTATTTATTTATTTATTTTTCACTTGCCAGGTGAATATTCACGCCAGGTGGAAGAAAAGGATGCTTTGATTTCTCAGCTGTCTAGGGGCAAGCAGGGATTTACCCAACAGATTGAGGAACTGAAGAGACATCTAGAGGAAGAAATAAAGGTCTGGAAGTACCCTACTTCCTGCAAGCCACATCACCCAGAAATGCATGAGTTATACTCATCACAACACACAGGGAAGGAACCGTAGTGATTTTGATGCTAGAGGAAGTCATCCACAAGCCCTTAATGAGATTCTGATGCCCTCCAAGACAGCATGCACACACATCTGTAGGCACGTTTACAGAAACAAGGGATTAGTGTCCCCTGGCCACCTTTCACTAACACATCCTAATCCTCTAGCACACATTTATGAGGGATTCATCATCTCCCAGCTATACATTTTTCTCATCAGAGTTTACCCACCCTTTCCCTGGGGCAGTTCTCCTGTGCATGACAATTTCACTGTCAAGATGCATCTCAAGATGTGTATCCAGGTTACTAATCCCAGTGTCCCCACAGGCCAAGAACGCCCTAGCCCATGCCGTGCAGTCTGCTCGCCACGACTGTGACTTGCTCCGGGAACAATATGAGGAGGAGCAGGAAGCCAAGGGAGAGCTGCAGCGTGCCCTGTCCAAAGCCAACAGCGAAGTGGCCCAGTGGAGAACCAAATATGAGACGGATGCTATTCAGCGCACGGAGGAGCTGGAGGAGGCCAAGTATGTGGGAAGTGGGATGTTGAATGGGTGGAGAAGTCTGAGACTGCTAAGGGTATTTGGAAGGAGTCTTTGAGGATGGGTCAAGATAGGGATGGGATGAAGGCATCAATATACTCTCTTTGTGGTAGAGGGCAGAGAGGGAGAAAGATGAAAAGCGTGCTGTGGAAAAAGTTCAGACTGGAAGGACAAACTTGCCCTTAGGGTGTTAGAAGAGCTAAGACAGTCTGAATACTCAATTGGTGCTAGGGCAGAGACGCGATAGGCCCTTTAGGCTGCATGCTGCCTTGGACAGAATAAATACTGTGGACAGCTCAAGGAACTAAGTCCCCTAAGCAGGCAAGTGCCCTCTTGTGAATCTTATAAAATTGGCTACCCTTTACTCTCTAACCTGAAGCCGTGATCATCTCCTCCCAGAAAGAAGCTGGCACAGCGCCTGCAGGATGCAGAAGAACACGTTGAAGCTGTCAATGCCAAATGTGCTTCCCTGGAAAAGACAAAACAGAGGCTGCAGAACGAGGTGGAAGACCTGATGATTGACGTGGAGCGAACAAATGCTGCCTGCGCAGCTCTGGACAAGAAGCAGAAGAACTTTGACAAGGTATTCTGGCCCCTGGCCCTGTGCTTCCTGGGCAGAGCATCCCTTCACAATTGCCACATCCATACTCACACCCTGTTGATCTGCCCAGATCCTGGCAGAGTGGAAGCAGAAGTACGAGGAAACACAGGCTGAGCTGGAAGCTTCCCAGAAGGAGTCTCGCTCTCTCAGCACGGAACTGTTTAAGATGAAGAATGCCTATGAGGAGTCCCTGGACCACCTGGAAACGCTGAAGCGTGAGAACAAGAACTTGCAGCGTAAGTCCGTGGCTTTCTGCTGCTGGCCGGGCTTTCCCCCAAGCTTGTCTACCCACCACTCCACACGGGTGTGTGCCTGCAGTGATGAGAAGAGACCTGTCACCCTGGTGTGTGAGGGCCCTTCCCTTTATGCCCTATGTCTGACCATGCCTTGTTTCACCCTTCCCTACAGAGGAGATTTCTGACCTCACGGAGCAGATTGCAGAGGGAGGAAAGGCGATCCACGAGCTGGAGAAAGTCAAGAAGCAGATTGAGCAGGAGAAATCTGAAATCCAAGCCTCCCTGGAGGAAGCTGAGGTACAAAGTGCTAATGAGTGGTGTCCAGACTGAAAGAATGGGAACAGAAATCTGCAGACGTGGCAAGAAAGCCAAACTGTATTTCATGTGGTATCGTATTAGAGATTACTTAGAAAGCAAGCCACAGTTTTATTCACTGTTCCTACTAACTTGTCCAGGCCTCCTTAGAACATGAAGAGGGGAAAATCCTGCGCCTCCAGCTGGAGCTCAACCAGGTCAAGTCTGAGATTGACAGGAAGATAGCAGAGAAAGATGAGGAAATCGACCAGCTGAAGAGAAATCACCTCAGAATTGTGGAGTCCATGCAAAGCACCCTGGATGCTGAGATCAGGAGCAGGAATGAAGCCCTGCGGCTGAAGAAGAAGATGGAGGGAGACCTGAATGAAATGGAGATCCAGCTGAGCCATGCCAACCGTGTGGCTGCAGAGGCACAAAAGAACCTGAGAAACACACAGGCAGTGCTAAAGGTATAAACCAAAGTATGTGCACGTAGGCATCTATCTTGCCTCATGTTACACCAACATCATAACTGTACAAATAATTTATTAAAAGAGCAGGGAATGTCTCTGATGTCTCTGTCCAACAGTGCTGCAGTGATCAGCCACCTCATAATCTCTCTTTCCCCTCTTACAGGATACTCAAATACACTTGGATGATGCTCTCAGGACGCAGGAAGACCTGAAAGAACAGGTGGCCATGGTGGAGCGCAGAGCAAACCTCTTACAGGCTGAAGTTGAGGAGCTGCGGGCAGCCCTGGAGCAGACGGAGCGGTCAAGGAAAGTGGCTGAGCAGGAGCTTCTGGATGCAAGCGAGCGCGTGCAGCTCCTCCATACCCAGGTCGGATACTTTGCTGGAAATGAATCCCGCCCACAGGAGATAACATAGAATGAGATTGCTATGTATCTTGCTTGTTGCTATGCATCTTACCGTGTACGTATTTGAAGAGCAAAGCTGTGACATGACCAGTCCAGCCAGGCACACGTCTGGTTTGCCGCTAGGGCTCTAAAGAGGACCTTTGAATTAAAGACTTGCATAAACATTACTCTCACTCTCAACTCTTGATGTGGAGGTGTTAGATCTGACAGTACAAATCCTATCCTTCTTGTTGCACAGAACACCAGCTTGATCAACACCAAGAAGAAGCTGGAAACAGACATCGTGCAAATTCAGGGTGAAATGGAGGAGACAATCCAGGAAGCCCGCAATGCTGAAGAGAAGGCCAAGAAGGCCATCACAGATGTGAGTTGGGGCACTCTGTCACTGAGGATGGTGGATGTATCCTCCCCCAAAATGTCTACGGCCCCAACCTGGCTTTGCTGCTTTGCCTCTCCAGGCGGCCATGATGGCGGAAGAGCTGAAGAAGGAACAGGACACCAGTGCCCACCTAGAGAGAATGAAGAAGAACCTGGACGTGACGGTGAAAGACCTGCAGCACCGTCTGGATGAGGCTGAGCAGCTGGCTCTGAAGGGAGGCAAGAAGCAAATCCAGAAGCTGGAGGCCAGGGTGCGTAGGGATGGTATTTGTGCACAAGCGAGCATGTCATAAAGGGAGCCACCTGGAAAGCTCCAAAGATGGGCTTCTCATTGCAGGTACGGGAGCTGGAAGGGGAGGTAGATGCTGAGCAGAAGCGCAGTGCTGAAGCCGTGAAGGGTGTGCGCAAGTACGAGAGGAGGGTGAAGGAGCTAACCTACCAGGTAAGGCAGGAGGTGTCTTTGTGCTGACGCACCCTTCTCACAGAAAGCCAAAGCATTTTTCCGTGAACTCCAAGAGGACATGTTTTCTGGTGCTGTGGGGAAACCAACTCTCTCTCTTTCCTGCTTACCAACCACTCTAGTCTGAGGAAGACCGGAAGAACATTCTCAGGCTCCAGGATCTGGTGGACAAGCTGCAGATGAAGGTGAAATCCTACAAGAGACAAGCTGAGGAGGCTGTAAGTATTGCTTGGAGAGTGGCCATGAGCACCCTTCCATCGGGGCAGCACAGTCATTGAGATGAGCACGAATACAAGGAAAGAGGCATGAAAGTAACTCCAAAGACACAACAGTCTTGGCCATGTGGTTCATTCCCGTGTCAGCAGGCCTCGCCTTCTTCTGGCCATGCTGCACTCAGGGATGAACCAAGGGTTATTCTGCCGCCTGTTTGATTCTGGAAGTCAGACCAAAATTCCTGAGGGCCTCGTCCATTGACTGAGAAGCTCATGAATCTCTGACGCTGGTAACAGCACAGGGTTTCTGAGTCTTTCTCAACCTAATAAACCACAGGGAAAATTGGGCACCGAGTAGTGGGAGAATAAGCACACAAAATGAGAAGGCCACGTGACAGAATTGCTCCTCAAGAGTGACACAGTACAGGTGCAGCTTGCAACAGCGGGGTCCTGAATAAGGGAGGATGATGAGCTCTTTGAGAGGGTTCTGGGTCAGCAGTGGTAGGTAGGAGACAGGAGGTCTGTGCTTTCTCCGCGTAATCACCAGAGCCCCTCAAGGCCCAGACGCATGAGGAGTGAAACCCCTGCCCCGGGCTCTTCACCACCAACTCCCTCTCCCCACACAGGAGGAGCTGTCCAATGTCAACCTCTCCAAATTCCGCAAGATCCAGCACGAGCTGGAGGAAGCCGAGGAGCGGGCTGACATTGCAGAGTCACAGGTCAACAAGCTCCGAGCAAAGAGCCGGGAGTTTCATGGCAAGAAGATAGAAGAGGAAGAGTGAGGATGTCGTGTGGCAGCAAAGTGGCCTGAGGGATGCACAAAATGTGAACCCTCTGTCACTTCTTCCATAACTGGGATTTGTAGCCCCCTGCATACATAAGGAATAAAGTCTGTAGATTACTTCACATACCCACCATGAGCATTAGTTCTCATCTGCTTCTCTTTTTACTGGTTAGGTCTCTATCATCATTTGTTTTTGGGCACAGCTTTGGTTATAGCCTCTGTATACCAACATCACGGTACAGCTTTCTGTCACCTAGTTCCCAATGGCTCATCCCTTCTATATCACTTAATGACTGGGTCAAGATTGCAAGTGGCAATTCAAAGGCAGAGAAATCGCAATAGTAGTTCCTGATAGTGACTTCTTCCAGTTCAGCCTGCTTACGGTTTGGTCCCAAACCTCTGGTGTTATGTTTGCCCATCCAGCGCCTCAATCGCCTCCCAGTTGTGCAGCAAGCAATGTAACAGTTAACCTAGACAATGTCAGGTGTGAACTGCTCCTTTAGCTGGCCACTTTGGAAGGCGGATTTGTGGAGGGCCGATAACTGACAGAGTTTATGTTTTGCTGGGAAGCTGATATAAGGTGCTCTTTAGCCTCCAGTATGTTTGCTTCATTAATTTGGTTAGATGGGGTTGGGGGACTGTGAAGACTGTTGTGCCCTTCCAAAGAGATGAACCCTGTTAAGTTCAAGTCCGCCTTATATCGGGATCAGCACAGAATCCTTTGAAAGGGTAGATAAGCATGTGGATGGGGAGACCCATCCAATAAAACCCATGGGGATTCCCAAACCCTTTCAGCAAGGTCTCCCAACAAAGGCTTTGGCAGAGAGAGGAAGCCATGGGATAAGAAGGAACCTTCTCGCCTGTCTAAATAATCCTCAAAGACACAGAACGAAGGAGGAGTTATCTGTGAGTGGTCTGTGCTGCCCAAGCTATCCATAAAGCAACCTGAAGAGGTGCTGAGCAGGAAGGTGCGCAACGTTTCCTGATGAAATAATACCATTCCAGGCGGTAAGGCCAATGACTGATGCCTAAGAACCAGAGAAGGCTTTAATGGCACCGAACAGACAGACATTAAAGATAGCATACAAAATTCAGTACAGTTAAAAAGAGGCACTTGGGGGAACATAACGCAGTGTCACATACAAACAGGTGGACACTAAGCTGACAGTTACTGGTCAGGAGCAAGGTCTTCCACATGTGCTGGATAACTGTGTGAAAACATCAGCTCACATCTCAGCAGTCGTAGCAAAAGGCAAAACAAAAAGAGGCAAACTGATTTTGCAAGGAATTATGAGTGGGCACAACAGAGACAACGATCACTCCACTGCATTGTGATCAGAAGTGTGATGACATTTTGAATACCATTCACAGTCTGATTCCTCCCATTTTTAAAAGGGCGCAGAAGGAACAGAAAACATTCCAAAGGCGATGAAGACGACCAGACGCAAGGAACAGCTTCTATAGGAGGACCAATTAAGCAAACCCAGAAATTTAAAATAGTCAAGCAGACAGCCAAGTGAGATACAAAACAGACGTATAAAGCTGGCACCATGTGGAGAAGCCTGAGAAGGATCAACATTCTAACCAGCTCTGGAATTAAATGTAACAACAGAGCGTGGTGTGTGGAACATGGTGGAGATTGTGTATGTCTCTTTGTAGGAAGGTGTGTGGAAATGAGATGAAACTACCTTAAGGCAAGGTATTCAACAGTACAAAGATGTGTGGGTTCTTCACACAGTATGTGCATAACCTATGAAACTCCTAGTTGTCCATGTAGGCTGAAGGATTACATTGATTCAAAACAAACTTGTACATGCTAACAAAGGAGGACTTTAGCAGTAGTTACCAACTACACAGAAACCCTGCCATGTCACATTGGCTTAGAGCTATACAGGAAGACAGAGAGCACTCAAGGTGTAACAGCAGACATATTTTATCTTTTCTTGTAGACTCTACATAACTACAGCAGAGCACAAACCTGTTTGGGGGAAAGGGAGAGAGCATCCTCCACTCCAATTCTATCTGAGCTGCAGAAAATGAAGCTGCCAGTGAGAACAAGACCACCAAAGCAGAAAACATAAGGGGCAAAGGGGAAACATGTGGTTTGGGTATTAAAAAGGGTCTTTTGGTTTGGTCTCATGTGTTTACACACCTGTGCTCTACATAGCTAGCCCTCTGGATGCCCTGCACCTAGTTTAGGGCTTGCCTTAAATGCTATAGTGAATTTGGGCTGTAGCTTTGACTGCAGTTGCCTTGGAGCTGGATTGTCTAGGAGGGCAATGTAGTGACAGCCAACCATCATCTGCTTGGAGGTCAGTCATGACATGGAGACCATGGTTATGTCAAGTCCTGAGGTCACTGGTCTCCTAAAACTTTGCCTCCTTTTTCATCTACAGAACTTTCAAAGGTGGGCATGCTAGTGGAGCTCTTGAGGTCTCCTAGAAATTGCTGAGGGCTGACAGTGAACCCTCAGTATGTATGTAGAAACCACATGGGCTTTGCTTCCAAAGAAATACTCAGTCTGCTGGAAACTTTCAGCCAACAGCTCCATGTCTGTATGGCTAAGACAGAATTATCGTAAGTGCTATCCATCTCCAAGATGTAAACTCACCAACATACTTGTGAGGTTGTCCTGCTGTCAGTAGTGTGGATGAGAGCAGAAACTCAAGACTCCCCTGCCACCACCATCTGAAAGAATAATGAGAATGAACTTTTTAGATTTCACAGAATCACAGAATCACAGAATCGTCTAGGCTGGAAGAGACCTCCAAGATCATCTAGTCCAACCTCTGTCCTAACTCTAACAAGACCTCCACTAAACCATATCACTAAGGGCTACATCTAAACGTCTTTTAAAGACCTCCAGGGATGGCGACTCAACCACCTCCCTGGGCACCCTTTCAGTAAAGAAGTTCTTCCTAACATCCAACCTAAACCTCCCCTGGCGCAACTTTAGCCCATTCCCCCTCATCCTATCACCAGGCATGTGGGAGAATAGACCAACCCCCACCTCGCTACAACCTCCTTTAAGGTACCTATAGAGAGCAATGAGGTCTCCCCTGAGCCTCCTCTTCTCCAGGCTAAACAACCCCAGCTCCCTCAGCTGCTCCTCGTAAGACTTGTTCTCCAGACCCTGCACCAGCTTCGTTGCCCTTCTCTGGACATGCTCGAGCACCTCCATGTCCTTCTTGTAGCGAGGGGCCCAAAACTGAACACAGTACTCGAGGTGCGGCCTCACCAGAGCTGAGTACAGGGGGACAATCACCTCCCTAGACCTGCTGGCGACACTGCTTCTTATACAAGCCAGGATGCTGTTGGCTTTCTTGGCCACCTGAGCACACTGCTGGCTCATATTCAGCCAACTGTCAACCAGTATTCCCAGGTCCTTCTCAGCCAGGCAGCTTTCCAACCACTCATCTCCCAGCCTGTAGCGCTGCTTGGGGTTGTTGTGCCCCCAGATGCAGGACCCGGCACTTGGCCTTGTTGAACTTCATACAGTTGACCTCAGCCCATCGGTCCAGCCTATCCAGATCCTCCTGCACAGCCTTCCTTCCCTCGAGCAGATCGACACACACACCTAACTTGGTGTCATCTGCAAACTTACTGAGGGTGCACTCGATCCCCTCATCCAGGTCATCAATAAAGATATTAAAGAGGACTGGCCCCAGCACTGAGCCCTGGGGGACTCCACTAGTAACCGACCTCCAACTGGATTTGGCTCCATTCACCACAACTCTTTGGGCCCGGCCATCCAGCCAGTTTTTAACCCGACAAAGCATACGCCAGTCCAAGCCACGAGCAGACAAGTTTCTTGAGGAGAATGTTGTGGGAAACGGTGTCAAAAGCCTTACTGAAGTCAAGGTAGATCACATCCACAGCCTTCCCCTCATCCACCAAGCGCGTCACTTGGTCATAGAAGGAGATTAGGTTCGTCAAGCAGGACCTACCTTTCATAAACCCATGACTGGGCCTGATCGCCTGGTTGCCCTACAAGTGCCGCATGATGACATTCAAGATAATCTGCTCCATGAGCTTCCCTGGCACTGATGTCAAACTAACAGGCCTATAGTTCCCTGGGTCTACCCTCTGGCCCTTCTTGTAGATGGGCGTCACATTTGCTAGCCGCCAGTTGACTAGGACCTCCCCTGATAGCCAGGACTGCCAATAAATGATGGAAAGCGGCTTGGCCAGCTCCTCTGCCAGTTCGCTCAGTACCCTCGGGTGGATCCCATCCGGCCCCATCGACTTGCGTACATCCAAGTGCTGTAGCAGGTCGCCAACCATTTCCTCGTGGATAGTGAGGGCCACATCCTGTTCCCCATCCCCTTCCACCAGCTCATGGCACCGGGTATCCAGAGAACAACTGGTCTTGCCGCTAAAGACTGAGGCAAAGAAGGCATTGAGCACCTCAGCCTTTTCCTCATCTTTTGTAACTAAGTTTCCCCCCACATCCAGTAAAGGATGGAGATTCTCCTTAGTCCTCCTTTTTGTGTTGATGTATTTGTAAAAATGTTTTTTGTTATCTTTTACAGCAGTAGCCAGATTGAGCTCCAGATGAGCTTTGGCCTTTCTAATTTTGTCCCTGCACAGCCTCGCAACATCCTTATAGTCCTCTTGAGTAGCCCGCTCTCTTTTCCAAAGATTATAAACCCTCCTTTTTCTCCTAAGCTCGAGCCACAACTCTCTGCTCAGCCAGGCCGGTCTAGTTCCATGCCAGCTTGTCTTTGGGCACGTGGGGACAGACCGCTCCTGAGCCATTAAGATTTCCTTCTTGAAGAGTGCCCAGCCTTCCTGGACTCCTTTGCCCTTCAGAACCTCCTCCCAAGGGACTCTGCCAACCAGTGTCCTGAACAGCTCTAAGTCAGCCCTCTGGAAGTCCAGGACAGCGGTTTTACTGGTCCCCTTCCTGACTTCGCCAAGAATAGAGAACTGAACCATTTCGTGGTCACTCTGCCCAAGACAGCTCTCGACCACCACATCTCCCACCAGTCCGTCACTGTGAACAGAAGGTCTAGCGGGGCAGCTCCCCCGATAGGCTCACTAACCAGCTGCGTCAGGAAACTATCTTCCACGCTCTCCAGAAACCTCTTAGACTGCTTTCTCTGGGCTGTGTTGTGCTTCCAGGATATGTCTGGGAAGTTGAAGTCCCCCACGAGAACAAGCGCTGACGATTTCATGGCTTCTGCCAGCTGCCTGTAGAACTCCTCATCCGTCTCCTCATCCTGGTTCGGTGGTCTATAACAGACCCCCCACCAGGATGCTTGCATTGTTGGCCTTCCCTCTGATCCTAACCCATAGAGACTCAACCTTATCATTCCCAGCCTCAAGTTCTTCAACATCAAAACACTCTCTAATATAGAGAGCCACACCACCCCCCCTTCTGTGCTGCCTGTCCCTTCTGAAGAGCCTATAGCCAGACATTGCAGCACTCCAGTCATGAGAGTGGTCCCACCACATTTCCGTGATGGCAACCAAGTCATAGCCTTCCTGCTGCACAATGGCTTCCATCTCCTCTTGTTTGTTACTCATGCTGTGTGCATTAGTGTAGATGCACTTCAGTTGGGCCATTGCCTTCTTCCCCGGCTTTGCCATTGTTCCCCCTGGTACAGTTCCAACAAGCCTAATTTCAGCCCCATCCCCCTTCTTTCCTAGTTTAAAGCCCTCTCAATGAGCCCTGCCAGCTCCTGGGCTAGGATCCGTTTTCCCCTTAGAGATACAGACCCGTCTGCGGTCACCAGGCCGGGTGCCGAGTAAAGCGCCCCATGGCCAAAAAAAAACCAAAATTTCTGTGTTGGCACCAGCCTCTGAGCAACGTGTTAATCAGGTGGGCTTTCTGTGTCCTCTCAGTATCCCTCCCTGCCACTGCAGGGATAGACGAAAACACCACCTGTACTCCCGCTCCATCCACTAACCGTCCCAGTCCCCTAAAGTCCCATTTGATAGCCTTCAGGCTTCTCTCTTCAATATCGTCACTGCCAGCCTGGACTATCAAAAGAGGGTAGTAGTCAGAGGGGCGAACCAGGTTGGGAAGCTTTCTGGCAACATCCCTGACCTTGGCCCCAGGGAGGCAGCAGACTTCCCTACGGGTAGGGTCAGGGTCGACAAATAGGGCCCTCTGTTCCCCTGAGAAGGGGGTCTCTGTTCCCCTAAGAAGGGAGTCGCCTACTACGATCACCCTTCTGTCTTTCTTGGTGGAGGCAGTCTTGAGGTGTGGAGTCGGCTTCCTCGCCCTAGGCATCCTCCTGGGTAGACTTTCTACCTCGCCCTCACCCACTTTGTTTTCAGCCACAAAGTTTAATAATTCCAGCTAACACCTAGCACTTCTTTCTCATGACATGTTAAAAAAACTTTTTCACTCTTTTATCCTCTGCACTCATTCTCCACCACAGAGACAGGACAGACTCTGTTTTCTGATATATTCTTTGCCATCTTTGCCATAAAGGCAACTGTATCCTGAGCTGTATAAAAACAAGTTTTGCAGCCCAGAAAGACAACTGTATCCTGGACTGCATCAAAAGAAGCTTGGCCAAAAGTTCAAGGGAGGTGATTCTCCCCCTCTGCTCATCTCTCATGAGACCTCACCTGGAGTACTGAGTTCAGCTCTGGGGCCCCCAGCACAAGAAGGACATGGAAGTATTTAAATGAGTCCAGAGGAGGGCCAAAAGGATGATCAGTATGTTGGAGCACCTTTCCTATGAAAGCAGGCTGACGGAGAGCATATTTAAGAAAGGGATAAAATCTGCTGCACAACAGCAGCTGGGTGTGAGAGGAGTGAGAAACAACCCTGCAGACACCAAGGTTAGTGAAGAAGGAGGGGAGAAGGTGCTCCAGGCATTGGGACAGAAGTTCCCCTGCAGCCTGTGGAGAGGCCGATGGTGGAGCAGGCTGTCCCTCTGCAGTCCATGGGGTACCACGGTGGAGTGTATCTTCATGCTGCAACCCATGGCAGGTGGGTTGGAGTTAGATGATCTTTAAGGTCCCTTCCAACCCAAACCATTCTATGACTCTATGATCAGTTCAGTAAAGACTGCATCCTGTGGGAGGGACCCCATGCTGGAGCACGGGAAGAGAGTGACCTTGCTGGAGCAGCAGATGATGAATTGTTCTGGACTGACCGCAAACATCGTTCCCCATTCCTGTGTGCCTCTCAGGGGGAGCAAGCTGAATAATGTGCAAGAAGATGAAGATGTTTTCAGTTTGCTTTTAGTTTCTCACTGCTCTAGTTGGTTAGTAATAGGCAATAAATTATATTAATCTCCCTACACTGAGTCTGTTTTGCCCATGAAGGTAATTTGTGAGGGAACTCCCCATCCATATCTCAACCCTTAAGCCTTTTACATTTATCATATTTTCTCCCCCTGTTACTTTGATAAGGAGGAGTGAGACAGCAGTGTGGTGGAGTTTAGCTGCCCATCAGTATGAAACCACTACAGAGGGCTATAAGGATGATCAGAGGGCTGGAGCAACTGTCCTATAAAGACAGGCTGAGACAGCTGGGATCGTTCAGCCTGGAGAACAGAAGGATCTTTGGAGTCCTTATACGGCTTTCCTGTACTTAAAGAGGGCCTGCAGAAGAGATGGTCAGGGACTCTTTATCATGGAGTGTAGTGATAGGACAAGGGGTTTTAAACTAAAAGTGGGTATATTCAGATTAGATATTAGGAAGAAATCCTTTACTGTGAGAGTAGTGAGGCACTGGAACAGGTTGCCCAGAGAAGTTGTGGGTGACCGATCCCTGGAAGTGGTCAAGGCCAATTTGGAGGGGGCTTTGAGCAACCTGATTTGTTGGGTGGCACCCCTGTCCATGGCAAGGAGGTTGGAACTAGACAGGCTCTGTGGTTCCTTCCAACCTAAACCATTCTGTGATACTGTGATCAGTTTATCTTCCTTTCACTGCTCCTTGTGATTGCCTGAACATTCTCTGCTCACACCAAGATGCTTAAGTTACTTAAAATCTCCATTACTGTAGAGCAGGAAATATGGTTCTTGCCATTAACAGTCAAAGACATCAGAGGGGATGTGTAGAGAGGATGGAGCCAGTCTCTTTCCACTTGTGCCCAGCAACAGGACGAGAGGCAATGGGCACAAAAAAGCACAGGATATTCCAGCTGAATATGAGAGGACACTTCTTTACTCTGAGGGTGACAGAGCACTGGAACAGGTTGCCCAGAGAGGTTGTGGAGTCCCTTCTCTGGAGGTATTCCAAACCCACCTGGATGCCAAGCTGTACAATGTGCTCTGGGTGATCCTGCTTGGCAGGGGGGTTGCACTAGGTGATCTTCAGAGGTCACTTTCAACCTCAGCCATTCTGTGATTCTGTGATTCTGTGACCTGACAGTGTATGGTCTTAGGGCTTGTCTGCACCTGAATTGATTTAAGGTTGTTTTAATAACTGTTAATTAGTCAAATGACTGCTATCTAATCTGTTTAAGATTAAACTTTGTGAATACCATATACAGTAAAGGTCTGACAAGCCTAGGTAGCCACTGCATAATAAAGAACTGCTTTTCATGGTAACTGAGACAGAGGAATCTATTGCACACCTTTTAAACTTCAGTTGAGAAGCAATGAAAAGGAGGCAGACTGTGATAAGAAAATAAAGAATAAACCCAAGCAAACCCAAGATCAAGTAAGAAGAAAAACCTATTGTGAACGTCATACTCCTTTTGGCAAAGACCTGAGATTTTTAATAACTCCTTTAGACTCCCTCCTTGCCCCACCACTATTCTTAAGCAAGACTGAAGAATAGACGTTAGGACAAAAAGTAACATTAGAAGGGTCAGTATAATAAGACACAAATGAGGCTGATATAAGAAAGTATTCTGCATAAAAAAATTAACTGTTCTATCAATGAGGTTTTTCTGTATCAATGAGATTTTTAAGAATTAGAATGTGTATTTAGATCTATATATATGATCTGTATACTGCCCACAACAAGGAACTATTTCCTTTCATCTCCCCACTTTGTCAGGATATGTGAGCCTCCATTTAGAATAGATTTTAAAGACATTTAAAAATGCTCTACAGAAAATGCACAATTACTGTACAATCTTTAGGGTATATCAGCACCTGCTTAGTATTAGGGATCCTTCCTATTAGAAAAAAGTGCAAGACAGAATGGGTCTTAATTAAATGCAGTTTTCCTTTTGGGGAATATAAGATAATTGCACAGAAAGAAAAGGGCAAATTACATTTCTGCAAGAAGATATTCTCTTTTCTGGAAATGTGTAAAATGTCTTAAGAAATCCTTAACCATCTAGCCATACAGATCTGAACCCTGTAGGTAGACCTAAAATCTGTAAGGTTTCTGCATGTGCTCAGTGGAAAAGGTATGAGGCACATCTTTCTGCACAGCTGTCAGGTGACAATGAGCAGAGGCCGCACTACCAGGAGGTGTGCTTGGTTCTTAGTCTTTGTTAAGAGTGTTTTGGAGAAACAGATTGTTAACAGTCTGCTTAGACAGGTCATGATTTCCTTAGCTGTCCTCAACCCTTAGAAAGATGGATTGAAGTTAGATGATCTTCCAGTTCTCAAAGTATGGTAAGTATGATACTAAGCTAGTGTGCCATGTACTAACACAATAAATACTATCAGCCCAGTAAAATTCACCTCATTATCCCAGACTGAAACGATACAAGTGAGGCAAAATTTCTCAGCAGCTCCAGGCCAGAGGCCTGCACTGAAAACACAGCTAGCTGTGGCAAAGCCCCACTGTGTGTGCCACTGTAGGCTGCACCCAGCATCACCAGGAACCAGGAGAGAATTGGGATAGTCTCTGGAGGCAGAGGCATTTCCTCACTCCTGAGTAAGTTTGCCTACTGGGGACCTCATCACCCAAGGTATAAATGGGGTAGTGACCTCTCTCCCGAAAAGCACCTGCGAGCAGGATGAAGAGTTGACTCCTGCCCCAGCCCTCTCCACAGGGATTCCTCCACTGAACTTGCACTTTGTGGTGCAAACCAAACTGTGGGACACTAAGCGTTAATGAAGACATGCCCAAAGACTAAGCATGCAGATACTGCTGATTGCACTGTGGTGGCATGTGCAGACCCCAGGTGAGTCAGGGGCTGGGCGACACTGTCTCCCAGAGATGTTGTCCCTGTCCCAGAGGAGAAGGTCCAGTCTGCGAGTCTGTGAAGCCAAGACTTAATGTGCAGAAGTGCCCTCTTGCTGCAGTGCTCTTAAATCTTCTTCTTTCTCTTGCTGACAGGGATGAATTCTTTTCTCCAATTCTGTTCTGGCCTGTAGAGATGATCTAGCCACAACTGCAGAAAGAGAGAGCTTTGGAAGACCAAGAAGAACAGATACTTGTATTAAGACTTCAAGACTTTGGCTGTGTGGATCCCTTCTCCAAGGAGGTGCCTGCATGTCTCTTGCCCAGAATGTGACATTTTGTTTATGGTGCAGCTACTGAGATAGAAACAGGCTGTACTAGCATGAGTCTGACAGGGACCTTCACCTCCAGGGGCAGGAAGGTTTGGCATAACATAAGGAGAACTGTCCATTCAGTATCCTCAGATAGAAGTTAGGATCCTGATGAATTAGGCTAAATGAGCATAAAGAGACAGAATCTGCTCTATGTGGTGCATTACGGAAATATAAACATATACAGAGAAATGAGTGGGGGCAGAAGTAAGCATAGAAGTTGTATGGAAGTGGGCATACGCATATGAGGCTTGTGGTAAGGAAAGAATTGACAGTGGCTCAAATACCTGGGCTATGGAATGGAAAACTGTTCCATTATATGTGAAAGGTTATATGTGAAAGGAAAGGATAAAAAAAAGGAATGAGGACATGTGGGAACGAAAAGCAAATTGATGCCAGCTTTAGAGGAAGAAGAGTGAGAAAAACATAGACCATGGGCTTGGAAGAGTGCTACAGGTAAGTGTGACAGGAAAGGGAAAGAAGGAGGAGACAGAAATGGGCAAAAGTGACAAGAAGATTTACTGCTTTTTTCCTAAGAACTGATAGGGTTGAGACTACCTTTAAATGTGTAAAATGGGTACAGTTATGAACACACAAGCAACTATAACCTTACTACGTTATTATAACTTAATGTTTCATTTAGTTTACTAATGAAAGATAATTTGAGCACATAGCAGACCATAAGAAAGATACTATCTTTGTTTTTCTTTCTAAGAAATAGATAAGATCACTGTAAGCATCTTGGATGAATGAAAATGTCTATAAATCAAAGTACACCACAGTACAAAAAAGATGTGAAACTGTTGGAGAGTGTCCAGAGGAGGGCTACGAAGATGGTGATGTGGCTAGAGAGGAAGACGTATGAGGAACGGCTGAGGTCACTTGTTCCATTCAGCCTGGAAAAGAGGAGGCTGAGGGGAGACCTCATCGTGGCCTACAGATTCCTCATGAGGGGGAGTGGAGGGGCAGGCACCAATCTATTCTCTTTAGAGACCAGCGATAGGACCCAAGGGAATGGTGTCAAGCTGCGACAGGGGAGGTTCAGGCTGGATATCAGGAAGAGGTTCTTCACCAAGAGGGTTGTCGGGCACTGAAACAGGCTCACCAGGGAAGTAGTCATGGCACCAAGCCTGTCTTAGTTTAAGAAGCATCTGGACTGTGCACTTAGTCATATGGTCTGAATTTTTGGGTAGACCTGTGTGGTGCCAGGAGTTGGACTCAATGATCCTTATAGGTCCCTTCCAACTCGGGATATTCTATGACTCTATGATTCTATTAGCAGATGAGGTTTTTGTGTTAAATAAAAAATGCTATGCTGGCATTTCTGAAGACATACAGAAAATTTGGTATAATCAGTATAATTTGGAGAAAAGCCATAGGTCAGTCCAAAATTATTTTTTCAGTTACTAAACTGAAACAATTATTAATCTGTGTTGATATAATATACAATACTATTTGTTTATTGTCTGCTTTCCATTTGTTCAGTGACTGGAAAAATTATTGTGGCGGAATCAGATGAGCAGACTTGATATCATTCATATTCAAAGCCATGGCATTATTTTACAAGGAGATTTTACACACCAAAGACTTGACAAAAATTTCTTCGTCATGTCAAAAGTATCAAAGACTTTACATGTTTGATCTGACACTTTCTTTGAATAGAAGATGAGCACTCTATAATAGAAATTTAAGTTTTCTGATTGACTATTTTTAAAAGTAAAATATTAAACTACATCAATGGTTAACATGCTGTACATGTTCAATGATGTTGATGTTTAATAGCAACTGTTTGACCTCCGTGTACCACCAGGATGCATATGTCCAGCCAAAGGTCAAAAAATAAACATCATGTCCTAAATAATTTTTTAGACCTTGTGAATCTGGAACTGCTTCTTATTTATTTCAGTTAAATACCTCATTAATTCATACAAATGAAATTATATTTCATTTCCCATATGTTTGTAGTTCAATATCATACCTTCAATATCAGAATCAGTCTGTATAAACACCCTGTGGAGTCAGACTGCCTATTAGCTGGTAAGTAGTGCAAATGTCACTGACCTTTAAAAAAAAACGTTTGTCCAGAATTACCATAAAGAAACATCTCTGAGAGAAATTTAATACAAGTTCAGCTAGTTACTCCAGTAGAGCTGCATGGATTGCAAATTCTCGCAGAGCTATGATAACTTGTTCTACAGAATGAAGCTTCTACTCAGTGAATTTTGACAAGCCAAATTTATCAGTTCAGTTCTTCACAAGTCTGTCTGAACCCTGAAAGTAATTACCAGCTGAGAAAGATCATGTATTTCTCATGAAAGAGAGAAAGGAAGAAGTCCGTTAAAACATTTTATTCTACTCATCTGGGTAGCCCTTTGGAAAACAAGTGTACTGGTGGGAATATATGATTCCATATATAGAAAGACCCGAGACTGGGGGTACTAGTAGGTGAAGTCCAAGGTTAACATATACTCAGGGCAGAGAGAGCACTGTGCAGAGCATTAACACCCTCATTCTGTGGCAGATTTGCCCAGAAGCCCCTAGGGGTCACCCTGCTCCAGGAGGACATAGACCAGATGGAGAAATCCCTGAGGGAGCAGCAAAGCATCACTGAGTTGACAGCATGGATGAAGAAGTCAAAGGTTACACCTGCATGCTTGTCAAAGCAGTGATTAAGTGAAATGGCCTTTATAGCTTTAGATGGATAGGAAATATTCATGCAGAGTTCAGGCAAATCACAGTTTAGTTGTACTTTCCATTTATAGTGTCTGAGAGTCACACATCAGAGTTATGATAATCTCATGACACCTCTCCAATTTTGTGACAGGTGGAGGGTCAGCTAAGGAATATGCCACCTAACATCTTTTCCTGAGTCATTTGCATCCTAATGTTAGTATCATGCTATTAACCCTAATTTCCCTTACATCCACCTGCTTGTCCTTCTCTGACTTTTGGCCACCTGTTATTCCTCTGCTTTCTGCACTTACCCAGAGAGTTCTAGGCCTTTTCACTGCTCTCACCCATTCGGTAACTGGAGTCACTCAGCTGCTTAAATGTGTGAAGGAAAAGGTATTCTGAATGTCACCATCTTCATCTAAAAGTCACTTAATATTTGCTGTGGAAATAGGACATGACTGAATTGTAAACCCTGATAGTACAGTACTGCTTGTTTTCATTCACAAGCTGCATATTTACCCACCTCTTTTATGCCTAGCGACTGTTTCAGGACATATTCAAGTGACTAAGTTGCTTTTAGTCTATGTGAGGAACACAGAGTTATTACTGGAAAGAGAAGTCTTCAAGTATATGCAAGTCCATTATCCCAATTCCCTATGTCAGGACATGGAATATTTGCTTCTCCTTTTATGCTGTAAGGCTGAATTACTAATGCACAAGGTATTGCAAATACTAATTCTTGAAGAGCAGGATTAGGAAAGAGGATGGCTGTATCTGCTGCTGACTTATCTGAACTGCAGCACAAGCTAGTCATCATCTATAATATTCTCAGGAGATTTACATTTAGCTCCAGGCATTGCACCTTCATTGACATATGTAGGTGAACTATTAGTTCCAAATACCTTTAGTCCTGGAGAGTTAGTCCACAACTCACATTAACAATTGTGATTAATGATTTATCTCAAGAAATTAGTTCAAATTCTTTTTAACTCCTCTCCTTTCCTCTTCAACACATGAAGTCTTTATCAGGAACATTCAAACAGATCTTTTGTGAATAATTTTAGAAGGCAAGACAACACATGAATCTCCATATTTAACAGACGTGTTCTACAGGGAATACAGAGAGTATTCTCTGTAATTAATTTAATGTGATCTAATACTTATCAAATCTAATAAAGAAAGTGTGTCCTTACCATTTCCAGGTCCTGTTCACAGCAACATGTTAGTCAAAGTGTAGCAATGAGGAGATTTGCTCTGAAGGATTAGCGTTCTGGCATTTCTGCTTATCATCTGCCAACATTCCTGGGAGTTCTCCTTTTACCCAGGGAACAGCAGAATGAGACTATGTTTTATACATCATGCCATATACACTGACAGTTTACAGGCCACATTGATGTTCCCAAGCACATGCCCTTCTGATTCTGATAGTATGGCTGACAACAGCATTCGCAAGTTGCACATCACAGAATAAATGTGGGTGTTTTTTTTAGTTTGTTTTTGTTTTTTAAAGGAGTGTACCAATCACCTCAAGAAAATGTATATTCTACCTCAAATCGGTTTTTTTTTTTTTAATGGAGATGATAATAGATTTCATTTTGTGGATGAACTACCAGGAGCAGAAGAACCAGTACTCAGCTGACTGGTCTCTGAAATTTAATTCTGTTGCTTATCCAGGAGTTGTGTTAAACTTGTTGTCCCATGTCAGCGATAAATACAGACAGAATTTCTGAAAACACTTTTTCAATACAATTTGTCAATAGTTTAAAAGCCATCATTGAGAAATAGTCATTTCTACCTAGTTTGACGTCTGTTTTACAAATGGGATACTGTCACTTTGTTAAATTTTCTGCAGTCTGCTCAAAAGCTTAGCATCCCATACTTCTTAGATACAATAATTAGTGTGGAGCATGATATAAGTAGACATAAAGTTTAGTTCCAACATTCTCTATAGAGCTGCTCTCAAAATCACCTCAACTGAGTACACTTAAATGTCTTAGATGAGAATATCATTAACTTCTTACAGTTAAACCTGGCATAAGAAATGCCATATTTAATCCTCTGAAAAGAACTTATGGATTTTCTTGTTATTTAGTTTTTCCCCAGATTATAAATTTTTGCTGGCTTCCCTTGAACTGTTGGCAAACAGGTCTAGTGATATCTACAGCCTCCTTACTGCCTACAATTTTACCCATGCCACAATAAGCTGTTAACTTACTCATCCATAAAAGCTGTATGATGTAGCTATGAGGATTTTTAATCTCATCAATAATATTATTTATTATTTCAACCTCCCCTGCATGTCTCAAAGCTTCAAGTTTTCCCTTGAAATGGATGCATTCACATTTTTAGAATATTGTGTACTTTTAACCTACAACACTTTGAAACTTATTGATCTTGGGCACATATTGGTCTTCCAGATCCATTGTGTATTTTCAGTCATTACATAGCATTTGAACATATACAACAACTTGACGTACATAAGACTTAGGACTGCCTTCCCATAAATTCCATAAATTCCTATTGAGGTTTGTGGGTCTCTTTGACCTTTCCTCTTTTTGACTATACAGCTAATCAAATAGCAGAAATTCATTGGTGAATGTAGAACAAAGAACAACCTCATATCACATTGGCTGCCTTCTTACCTATTGTGCAGGTTATAGGATTACCTATTTGGGAATAGTACAGTTCCCCATCAGTAACTGGATACTCTCTTTTTCAAAAAGAAGTGTTCCAACTTCAGTTCTACGTGAGCCATAGTTAATGGGATTTTTAACCTTTCTTATTTCAATGTCTGTTAGAGGAAGTTTTATGAGAGTATATCCTGCTTTCAGGTCAGTCCTCCTCTGTACAAAGACTTGGTCTCCTGAACCCTTTGATAACAAAATATCTTGATACTTACCTAGCTTTCAGGATGGATTTTAGGTCATACTGCTGAAAGACAGATCAGTACTTTTAGCAACCTTTCTTTACCGCTGGGCTAGCTAACTTGTAAGACAATCAAGGATAGATTTATGGCTTAAGAGCTTGCTTTAAAAATTGGTGGAGTGCCATTATTCCTGTACTTTGAAAAAATCCCTAGGCATAATGGCCTTTAATTGGACTGGAAATATACGTAGAAACTGTTGTACTTATTTTTTTCTTCTCTTCCCCCTTTTATACTCTTTTAACAATCCTCTTATCAGGATTGTTGTATTTAAGAGAATTAAGGTTATTTTCCCCTATTTATAATGTTGAGGCTTATAATAGAAGAGTGTGAGGCTCACTGCTACTCCAGTGTTGCTGTATCCCTCTCTCTATAGCATTGTTTTCTTATAGTAAAGCCTTCTAGTAGGCCTTAAGTGGACTGCAAGTGTAATAACCTCTACTAGAGATATTTTGGCAGCCTTAGACTACAAGTGAATGACAAGCATGTTTGGAAAGCACCACAGTCAGACTGGCTTGTAAGACACAAACCTTAGCATTTCTCATCTATTTTAAACACGTTCAATAACCAGCCAGTGTTGACACATAGGAAGCTTGTTGGAAAGCAAATCAGTCACAGTAGAAGAGAGAGGAACCTATCAAAATAGATAGGATTCAAGAAGGCAAACAGTTTTGCCCAACGGAATGTAAAGCAGAGTAGAAGGGTGAGGAACCCTTCAAAACAAGTAGGACAAGGAGGCAAAATACCCTGTTCAGGAACCTCTATCTTCTTTTTGAGTAGAATTTAACTTATCATAAAATCATAGAATATTCTGAGTTGAAAAGGACCCACTAGGATCACAGGAAGTTGTGGGGAGCTGGCAGGGGGCGGCTTCTTCTTACAGATAACTAATGATAGGACTAGAGGGAATGGCCTCAAGTTGCACCAGCGGAGGTGTAGGTTGGAAATTAGGAGACATTTATTCTCAGAAAGAGTAGTCAGGCCTTGGAACAGGTTGCCCAGGGAAGTGGTGGCATCACCAAGGAAAAGTTGGACCTGGTGCTTAGGAACATGGTTTAGTGGGTCACGTTGGTAGGAGGAAGGTTGGACCAGGTGGTCTTGGAGGTCTTTTCCAACCTCAATGATTCTATTATTCTATGATACTATCGAGTCCAACTCCTGGTTCCACAAAGGACCAATGAAAAATCAGACCATATGCCTGAGAGCATTGCCCAAATGTTAATTGAACACCATCAGGCTTGGTGCTGTGACCACTTCCTTGGTGAGCTTCTTCCAGTGCCTGAACACCAGCTCTGTGAAGAACCGTTTTCTAATACCCAGCCTGGACCTCCCCTGTCACAGCTCCATGCCATTCCCTCTGGTCTCATCGCTGGTCACCAGAAAGAAGAGATCAGTGCGTGCCCCTCTGCTCCCCCTCGTGAGGAAACTATAGACAGCAATGAGGCCACCTTTCAGTGTCCTTGTCTCTAGGCTGAACAATGCAAGTGACCTCAGCCACTACTTATACACCTTCCCCTCTAGCCCTTTCACCATCTGTGTAGCCCTCCTTTGGATGCTCTGTAATAGTTTCATATCCTTATTATAGTGCAGTGCCTAAAACTGTACACAGTACTCAAGTTGGGGATACACTAGCCTGGAGTGGGACAATCACTTCCCCCAGCCAGCTAGTTATACTGTGCTTGATGCACCCCAGGATATGGCTGGCCCTGTTGGCTGCCAGGGCACATGGTTGACTCATATTCAATTTGCTGTTACCCAAACACCCAGATTTCTTTTCGTGGGGTTGCTCTCCACCTTCTTGTACCCTGGTCTGTACATTCATTCAGGATTGCCCTGTCCCAGCTGCAGAATCTGGTACTTGCTCTTGTACAATTTCATACCAGTGTTGATTGACAAGCCCTCTCAGCTGTCACAATTTCTCTTTAAGGCCTCTCTACCCTTGAGGGAGTCAACAGCTCCTCCTAATTTAGTGTCATCTGCAAACTTAGTATGCATTCGTGTCCTGCATCCAGGTAGTTTATGAAAACATTAAAGAGAACTGTCCCTAAAACAGAGCCCTGTAGAACCCCACTTGTGACTGGCTGCCAACCTGATGTAACTCCATTTACCATAACCCCTTGAGCCCAACCTGTCAGCTAATTGTTCAGCCATTGTATTGTGTACTTGTCTAGCTGTATGCTGGACATTTTGTCCAGAAGGATACTGTGAGAAACACACACTGAAAGCTTTGCTGAAACCCAAAAGACTCTGTCTGCTGGCTTCCCCTGGTCAAAGAGATGGGTAATCTTGTCATAAAACAACATTGAGTTTGTTAGACAGGACTTTCCCCTCGTGAACTCATGTTGGCTATGACCAATGACTGCATTGTCTTTCAAGTGTTTTTCAGTAACTCCCAGAATTATCTTCTGCATAATTTTACCAGGTATTGAATTGATACTGACAGGCCTGTAATTACCAAGGTCTTTTTTCTTGCTCTTCTTGAAAACTGGGACAACATTTGCCAGCTTCCAGTTGACAGGGACCTCTCCAGATTCCCAAGATGGTTGCAAAATAATGGAGAGAGGTCTCGTGGTCGGATGAATCGTGGGGCTCCATAGCCATAAGTGCATTCAGATGGAGCAGCAAATACCACACAAGTTCATAGTTGGCTGGGAGTTTATCATTCCCACTGTCATGGTCCTCTAACTCATGGCTCCAGGAGTCCTAGGGCCCATCATCATCTGTGTTACAGACAGAGGCAAAGAAGGCATCAAACATTCCTGCTTTATCTACGTCTCTATTTGTGAGGTGACCAACTTCATCAAGTAATAGACCAATATTATCTCCGGTGCTCCTTTTGCTGTTAACATAATTTAAAAAGACCTTTTTGTTGTACTGGCCAGCTTCAAATCTAATTGAGCCTTGGCCACATGAATTTTCTCCCTATGCTGGCAAACAGCATCTCTGTAGTCCTCCCTTGTTACCTGACTTTGCTTCCAATGTCTATATACTTTCCTTTTTCACCTAAGTTCTAGAAGATCCCTGCTCAGTCAAGGTGGCCTTCTTCCCTGTCTGCTTGACTTCCAATGTTTTGGAATCATCTGCTCCTGTGCTCTAAAGATGTAGCTCTTGAAAAGTGACCAGCACTGATGGCACCCAATACCTTCAAAAGCAGTTTTCCAGGGGACCTTACTAACTAGTTCCCTGAGCAGCTGGAAGTCTACTCCCTCCATATCCAGGATTGAAGTTTTGCTGGTGTTTTTTCTCTTCCCAGGAAAGTGTTTAAACTAAACTACTTCTTGGCCACAGTGGCCAAGATGGCTGCCAATTGCCACTTCACCCATGCACATTTCAAATATTCTCTAGTGTACCCTGTACCTCATGGAGGTAACAGAATGACCTAACTAACAAACCATTCTTTGACACAGTCTCCCATAGGATCCTACTGGACAAAATGTCCAGCATATAGCTAAATAAAAACATCATACGATGGGTGAGCAATTGGCTGACGGGCAGGGCTCAAAGGGTTGTGGTAAATGGGGTTTCCCAAGGCTCCATTTTAGGGCCAGTCCTCTTCAATGTTTTTATAAAAGATTTGGATATATGACTAGAAGGTGTTTGGAGCAAATTTGTTGATGACACTAAACTTGAAGGAGTTGTGGACTCTGTTGAGGATGGAAAGGCCTTGCAGAGAGATCTGGACAGATTGGAGAGCTGGGCAATCACCAACCACATGAAGTTTAACAAGAGCAAGTGCCGGATCCTGCACCTGTGACGGGGCAACCCTGGCTATATGTGCAGACTGGGTGACAAGATGCTGAAGGGCAGCCCTGCAGAGAGGGATCTGGGGGTTGTGGTTGACAGCAAGTGGAATATGAGCCAGCAGTGTGCCCTGGCAGCCAGGACGGCCAACTGTATCTTGGGGTGCATCAAGCATGGCATTGCTAGTTGGTCGAGGGAAGTGATTGTCCCGCTCTACTCTGCGCTGGTGTGGCCTCACCTTGAGTAGTGTGTGCAGTTCTGGGCACCACAGTACAAAAAGGATGTAAAACTGAGTGGAGGGGCAGGCGCTGACTTATTCTCCTTAGTCACCTGTGAAAGGACCCACAGAAATGGTGTCAAGCTGAGGCAGGGGAGGTTTAGGCTAGACATCAAGAAGAGGTTCTTCACTGAGAGGGTGGTCGGACACTGGAACAGGCTCACCGGGGAAGTAGTCACTGCACCAAGCCTGTTGGAGTTTAAGAAGTGTTTGGACTGTGCATTTAGTCACATGGTCTAAAATTTTGGGTAGACCTGTGTGGTGCCAGGAGTTGGACTCGATGATCCTTGTGGGTCCCTTCCAACTCGGGATATTCTATGATATTGATTCTTCAGCCCTTGGCATGCCATCACATAGCTTACCCCTGTCAAGCCTGATTTTATCCTTTTACCCTCTTCAAGTCTAGTTTAAAGCTCTTTCAATGGGCCTTGCTAAGTCATAAGCAAAAATTCTTTTCCCCCTTTGAGAAAGGCTCATCCCATCAAGCACCAGGAGGTCCACTATCATGTAGACCATTCAGACCATCCCATGATCGAAATTATGCTAAATTTAGACAGGACAAACTAAGACGTTTAAATATACTGTTCCCTCAGGTATAAGTGCAGATGGAGAAGATATCTAAGTAGTTGTTTGACTTATAAAAGTTACATACGTAATAAAGTACTCTTTTCTGTTCAAGAGTTCTTTTGAGTCACAGAAGCAACTCATGCAAAAACTTCATTAAATTCTCAAATATTTTCCTTTCAGTACAGCAGAAATTCCTAGATGCCAGCATGAGGCATGTCTGGCTGGTCATGACTGATCTGCATTTCTTTGCACAAATTAAGTAAAATATTTCCCTTTTCAACAATTATTATGATGTAATTCTAATTACAACAGAGAACATAGACATTTTTTAGTCTATGTCCTTTATTACTTTGAAGAGGAAATGGGCTATCAAAGTTGCTATTACTAATATACCTTTTGAACCTTTAACTTTCACACCAGTTCCTGGTCTTTGATTCTTTCAGGTATTCATTTTGCTTGTCCAATTTTTTGGACCATTTTTTATTCCATGTAGAATCTCAGAAAAGTTGAGATTGGAAGACACCTGTGGAAATCACCTAGTGCAACTCTCTCACTCAAGCAAGGTGAACTTTAGCATGTTGCTGTGAATGTTGGGTACAGAAGCATACCAGAATCACTTGTCTGAGCAGCCCCTACTTATCTTTCTTCAGGTGCAATTCACCCTGATGGTGAATTTTTATATCTGATGCCTTTAGCTTTACCAGTCTCTGCACTTCTAAGACATCCATAGACCAGGCTACACCTGCTTCCAATTAGATGGCCTACGTGTCATTGGTTGTCTCTGATTGTTATATATATTTTGAAGTACATTTTTATCTCTGGGTTGCTTACTCTGAAGAATTATTCCTTGGGAATTCTGTCCCAGGGAATAGTACAGAGATACTAGCTTGGGGATATTTGCTGTTCTGCTCTCCATAACTCATGTGTGAAGAAAAGATTTGGGATGGGAAGAAAAATGGTTCTTTTTTTTTTTTTTCTTTTTTTTTTCTTTTTTTTTTCCCCCATATTTTTGGGAGTTCTGTCTTGCTGGCACTGGGCTCTTCCAGATAAATAATGGTTTGCATATCTTTCTGCTGCAATGCAGGCTAAGCTTTGTTTGTTGGCCTGCAAAGGGTTTATCCTTGATTTTGTGTGTAGAAAGGCTTGTCTGATATCCCAGAAACAATGTTTATAGTTCTTGATATTTGATTTAGATCACATAAATCAGGGTAACAGGTTATACACAGTGTTGTCCACAATGCTGACTGTCAGGACAACTTCACAGAGTTTATAGACTCTCTAGAGGAAAAGAGGTTACCATCTTCCCCTTTTCAGAAGACTGAATCTTTGTAGACAAATACTGGGAACTCAGCTAGCATAGTTGTACAGACCATCCATACTGTTTCTCTCTTGGACAATGACATGGACTTATTCTTCCTCACTTGATGCTCCTGTAGGGATGACTAACCCCAACCACAATTGCACTGAAATTATCCTTTCCCAAAAGACCTGAGGACAGGTTGGTAATGCTGAAGCATAACAAAGCACTTCTGAGCACGTACCACATTGATAAGTGATATCTTGCACTGCAAAATTCAAGAAAAGTTCCCAGGTAGTTTTGCTAAATTAAGGCTTGTAAACCCTTTGGTATTAAAGATGGGAGGGACAAAGAAAATGCTGCCACCATTTATTAGTGGTATGCATTTTTTTTCCTCAAATACGATGCTGCTGCTTCCCTCAGTAACACTGATGCCACAGATGAGACCGCCCTCTAGCAGTACTCCACAGAAGACAAAGTGTGTGGGGGCGGGGGACCATATCTACCACCTCACTCCTGCTGCCAAAATTAATCCACATCTCAGTGCAAAACAAGTGCTGGAGAAATTATCTCCCAGGCATTCTCTTACCTGGTCAGCTGAAGGAAGTTTTTAGTCTCCTGCACGTAAGAACTTATTTTCTTTATAAAGAGATCGGTGAATGTGATGAAACAAACACACACAAAAAAACAACCAACCAACCAACCAAAAAAAAGCATAATGACAGTCATGTCAGTCATGTTCAGAAAAGTTTATGGAAGAATTAGCTACTCTGTACAACATGTAGAGATCAGTCACTGCACCAAGCCTGTCAGTCACTGCACCAAGCCTGTCTGAATTTAAGAAGCGATTGGACTGTGCACTTAGTCACACGGTCTGAAATTTTGGGTAGACCTGTGCGGTGCCAGGAGTTGGACTTGATGATCCTAATGGGTCCCTTCCAACTCAGGATATTCGATGATTCTATGATTTCTTCCCAGAAACACTTCAGGCTCTGCACAGCAAAGGCAAGATCAACTCTGAAGGAAAATGTTAGAGCACCATAATTGGTGTGGGGGTACATGCAGGTGTAAGTGAATACATGGGTGTATATGTGTTCAAGGAGAATCATTTCTTAAAATTAACTTAGGATATCCAAAGAAAATGTAAATCCATGAGTTCTTATATTTGGCTCAGATCATATTCCCTTTGCAGCTGCCAGAGCCAAATGTTTCACTCACTGCTCAGCGAGCTCAAAGCTCGCCCTCATATCTTAACAAGTCAGTGAAAGTCTAGCTTCTTCCTGCTGAAACCCAACCCCAAGGAGCAAGCATGCTAACATCCATAAAAATAACTGTCTGCTATGGGGTCCTTAGAGAAGTGATTGCTATTGGATTCCTGAGCCCAGTATAGAACAGGAATTTTCACAAGTAGGGCCCGTATTCCAGCTTGGTCCATTTGAAGAAGTCATTGCACACTTCATGTGTGGCAGAGAGAGGAACAACTTTATCTTGTTTTCCTGTGTGCTCTAAATCAAAATGGCTGCATTTCTTGGGGATGCCCTTTGTTCTGCCTATAGTAAACTCTGGTGACATGAACAGCTGAGAAATTATATTTTCTTTGAAAATGACTGTGGTTATTATTACTGCCTCCCAACAGCTTTGGAACCCATTCAGGATCAGCTGAGAACAGGCCATGACATGGAGAGCTTGGAGCCCAGGTGCTGTTGCTGCTGTACCAGGACAGCTGCTGCTCCCTGGGAGGGGGATGCTCCTCCACTTGCAAGGGCCAGGCAGTCCAAGCACAGGCAGCCTCAGACATGGCTGCTGCCCATGGCTCCTGGCAGACTGCATGCCTGGGAGGAGAAGCACTCCATGCCTCTATCCCACCTCTGCTGAGCCACAACCTCGAGCACTCACCAGGTTCAGACACTGAGGTGTGACTGCAGCAGAGCTGGGCCTGCTGACAGACGAGTGAATCCCACTTGTGGGGTGCCACGGGCAGGGGGGACACACCAGCAAGGCTCACAGCAAAGCTGCTGGAGCTTGACTAGCTGGTGTCCTCTTGTTGTCTGGGCAACACAGCTCCTGCCATGTCCAGTGATACTGGCTCCAGTCTGCTGTTGGTTTCTAGTTTACCAAGTCATCAACATGAAATGAATGTGAGAGAGAGCCCATAGGATTGCTTTGTAACCAGCCTGCCCCATCTGAAAGCAAGTGGTTGGCTTGTCAGTGTCTCTTTGGAAGGTCTTCACTTCTCTGCAGGTTCAAAATATAGTTTTGTGGTTTAACTCCAGCAGGCAGCTCAGCGCCACACAGACGCTCGCTCAATCTCCCCAGGTGGTATGGGGGACATGACTGTAAAGGTAAAAGTGCAAGAATGCATAGGTTGAGATAAAGACAGTTTACTAGGTATAGCAAAACCACATGTACAAGCAAAGCAAAACAGGGAATCCATTTACTACTCCCCATCAGCAGGCAGGTATTCAGCTACTTCCAGGAAAGAAGGGTTTATCATGCATAACAATTTATTGGGAAGGCAAACATCCCCCACTTCCTCCTTCTTTATCTCAGCTTTTATTGCTGAGCGTGATGCCATGTGGCATGGGACATCCCTTTGGTCTATTTGGGTCATCTGTCCTAGCTGTGTCCCCTGCCAGCTTCTTGTGCAATCCCAGCTTCCTCACCGGGAGGGCGGTATGAGAAGCAGAAAAGTCCTTGTCCCTGTGTAAACACTGCTCTGCAACAACTAAAAACATCAGTGTGTCATCGCCACTATTTTCATCGAAAATCTAAAACACAGCATTATGTGAGCCCTTACAAAGAAATTAACTCTAATCCAACCAAAACCATGACATGGGAACAACCATCCTTTGTCTGGGAATAAAGATTACTGACTTAATGCACATAGCCAGCATTTGGTTTAGTAAGTTGCCTGGGTGCCCAGCTCCTTGGTACAAGCTGGGATGGTAACCAAGTCCCAGAAGTGACAAGGAGCTCCAGAAGGGGGAAGTTGTGCTTGCAAGTCATGAGGAGAGAAGGAGCTGAATGACTGGGACTGATGGCAGTCCTGAGACATGCTCAAGAGGATTCGGTGTTGTTGAGGAGCCAGCCAAGTGCCATATCAGAAAGGGGCAAGAGCAGTTCAGTGGCATGAACATGTGGCAGCTGGGCAGGCATTATCACCCATCCCATGGATGCCAGGTCATGACCTTATACACTCACTGGGTTCAGATGCCGAAGTGTGACTGCAGCAGAGATGGGCCTGCTGACAGCTGAGTGAATCCCACTCATGGGGTACCACAGGTGGAAGAGACACACCAGTGAGGCTCACTGCAAAGCTGCTGTAAGCAACCGAGTCCTCCAATAAGGAACTACAATTCATGTGTAAAATACCTTGTTCTCTGTCTCTTTGATAATGGAATTCTAATCAATAACCCTTATGTTCAATTTCTCTCATTTTGCTCAGAGAGTTATTTTCTGTTTTTAATTAGTCCCCTGTTTTTTAACATAAAGTCTTAGCTCCATTCAGAATTAATTTTGTCTAAATTATTAAGCCAAGACCACTTCCTGCATCTCTTAAAAATCACTATAGTGTCTCTTTCAGATAGGAAACATGAAACCATAGGCACAGATATTGCAGAATAATACTTCCTGGAGTTCAGAGGAAGCCATAGTCAAAATTAGAGCCTGAAACATCATGCTTTTTCAGTATTTCATTTGCAGCATCAACATTTTTTTTTTGATTGATACAGCCAAAAACTGCTTCTGCTTCCTTCATGCAAGTATCACATTGCATTAGTACAATGAGGCCTTTCTTCTATTGCATTCTCTACATGAAATACTGATGAACTGCAAAAAGAACAATGAAATAATGAGGCCATCAGAGTTTCTCATGGAAAATGCCAATCAAATAGCAAGACAGCAAACAATGAACTGGGAGGAATACAGATCAATCGGCTCCTGGGCAGATGTGTTCTGCAGCGGAGCAGGGGATTGCAGCCTGCTGGGGGTTTCTTACATCGAGGCCCCTTGAGGCAGCCAAAGGAACCGCCAGGACCCAGCAGCCCTCACCAGGCCTGCTGACAAGGCTGGGGGGGTACCCAGGAGCATCCCCCCTCTGTCATACAAAGGCAGCCCCTGGGGAGCATGAGCAATGAGGAGCACGGCAAACAGAGCAGGCAATCAGGGCATGGTGTGGCAGGTCACACAGCAGTGCACACAGGGAGGGTGAGCAGGGAGGGCACTAAAGCTTGGCCAGTTCGACCAAGGAGCAGTGGTATCCACCCAGCAGATGGCCATGGCCTCACAGAGCTCAACCCCCACCACAACTGATGCAGCCTCCCAGACAGACTTCCAGGGGGAACATGCTGCCACCCAGGTGTGTCAGGCTGCCAGGTGTGCACTACTCTTAGGCCAGTACAGGATAGCAGGAGTGAGCACAGCTGTGGGAGGTGTGCCCATGTTGAAGAACTGCTTCACCTGGTGGCAGAGCTTCAGGAGGAGATGGGCAAGCTGAGGAGCATCAGGGAGTCAGAGAAGGAGATCTGGTGTGGCAGAGCTCTGCCATCCCTGAGACAGGCTCCTCAGCCAGCCAGTACACAAGAAATGAAGGTTTCCCTACCCCCTCACCACCAGGCAGAGGGAGGGGACCTAAGAGACAGGGGGCAGTGGAAGCAGGTTCCAGGTCAGCACAGCAGGTGAACCTCCCCATTGCCTACCTCACCTTCCCAGGTGCTCCTACGCAACAGGTATGAGGCTCTGAAACTTGATGGGCAAGCAGAAGACGATGTGGACAAAGGTCCATCCACACTTGTGGAGTTGCACAGGGCAAGTCAACCTACAGCCCACATCACAACAACATCCACCAAGAAAAAAAAATAAGGGTTATTGTCATGGGGGACTCCTTTCTGAAGGGAACAGAGGTCCTAACCAGACACAACCCATATGGAAGTCTGCTGTCTCCCTGGGGCTTGGGTTAGAGAAATCGCTCGGAAAGTCACTTGCCTGGTATGTCCCTCTGATTATTAGCCTTTAGTGGTTTTTCATGTCGGCAGTGATGAGATAGCAAAGAGAAGTCCAAGAGCGATCAAAAGGGACATTAGGGATTTAGGGTGATTGGTTGAAGGATCAGGTGCACAGGTAGTATTTTCCTCCATCCTTCCAGTACAGAATCCTACCTAGGGAAAGAGAGCAGCTCCCTGTCTTCCACGGAAGCAGAAAACATGGTAACAATCTGCAAGGGCAGATCATAGAATCATAGAATCATTAGGGTTGGAAAAGACCTCCAAGATCATATGGTCCAACCTTCCCCCTACCACCAATATCACCCACTAAACCATGTCCCTAAGCACCACACCCAACCTTTCTTTGAACACCCCCAGAGACAGTGACAGCTCCACTTCCCTGGGCAACCTGTTCTCCGGGGAGACCTCATTGCGGCCTTACAGTACTTGAAGGAGCATATAAACAGGAGGGGGAACACCTGTTTACATGTGTTCGTAGTGATAGGACAAGAGGGGATGGTTTTAAACTAAGATAGGGGAGATTTAGGTTAGGAATTAGCAGAAAGTTTTTCACTCAGAGGGTGGTGAGGCACTGGAACAGGTTGCCCAGGGAGGCTGTGGATGCCCCATTCCTGGAGGCATTCAAGGCCAGGCTGGATGCAGCTCTGGGCAGCCTGCTCTAGTGGTTGGCAATCCTGCCCAGAGCAGGGGGGTTGAAACTAGATGATCTTTATGGACCTTTCCAACCCAGGCTATTCTATGATTCTATGACCTGCTGGTCACTCATCTTTTGATGCAGCCCAGGACACAGTTGGCCTTCTGGGCTGCAAGCATGCACTGACGACTCATGTCGAGCTTTTCATACATCAGAAACCCCAAATCCTTCTCTGCAGGGCTGATCTCAATGAGTTCCTCTTCTAGTCTGTACTCACATCTGGGATTGCCCCGGCCTAGGTACAGCACCCTGCATTTAAACTTATTGAACCTCATCACATTCATGTGGGCCCACTTCTCAAGCCTGTTCAGGTCCATTTGGATGGCATCTATTCCTTCTATTGTATCATCAGCACAACTCAGCTTGACGTCATCTGCAAACTTGCTGAGGGTGCAATCGATCCCACTGTCTATGTCATTGATGAAGATATTAAAAACTTCAAGTCCCAGGACAGACTGTTGTGGTACACCACTTCTCATCGGCCCCCACTTGGACATACGTCCATTGATCTCCATTTTCTGGGTGTGACTTTCAAGCCAACTCCTTATCGACTGAATGGTCCACCCATAAGATCCATATCTCTCCAATTTGGAGACCAGGATGCCATGTGGCACTGTGTCAAAAGCCTTGCAGAAGTCCAGGTAGATGACATCAATTGGTCTTCCTTAGTCAACTGATGCAGTCACTCCATCGTAGAAAGCTACCACATTGGTCAGGCACAATATACCCTTGGTGAAGCCATGCTGGCTGTCTTGGATCACCTCCTTGTCTTGCATGTGCCTCAACACTGCTTCCAGGAGGATCTTTTCCATAATCTTTCCAGGCACAGAGGTGAGGCTAACCATTCTGTAGTTCCCTGGGTCCTCTTTTCTACCCTTTTTTAAAAAGGGAGTGATGTTTCCATTTTTCCAGTCACCAGGGACTTCACCAGGACTTTTCAAATAGGTTGGAGAGAGGCTTGGCAACTACATCAGCCAATTCCTTCAGGACCCTGCAATGCATGTCATCGGGCCCCGTAGACTTGCACGTATTTATTTTCATGGGGTGGTCTTGAACCTGCTCTTCACTTACAGTGGGTGGGACTTTGCTCCCCCAGCCTCCATCTACGGGTTCAGGAAAATGAAAGACATGGGAAGCCTGGCTATCAGTGAAGACTGAGGCAAAGAAGTTGTTGAGTACCTCAGCCTTCTCCATGTCTGTCATTACCAGTTCACCCTTCTCATCCATCAGAGGGGGTACACTCTCCTTGGCCTTTCTTTTTCTGAGCAATGTACCTATAGAATCCCTTCCTGTTATTCCTTGCATCCATTGCCAAGCTCTGTTCCATCTGTGCCTTGGCTTTCCTTATCCCTTTCCTGTACATCTGGACCACATCCCTGTACTCCTCCCAGGCCACATATCCCTGCTTTCACTGCCTGTGCATTTTCTTCTTGCACCTCAGTTTGACCAGCCAGATCCTTGCTCAGCCATCCCAGTTGTCTGCCCTCCCTGCCCGCTTTTTTATGCAGGGGGATGGAGAATTCTTGCACTCTAAGGAAAACATCTTTAAAGAGTCTCCAGCTCTGCTCAGCTCCTTTATCCCTAAGGACAGTGTTCCAGGGGATCTCAGCTACTAGGTCTTTAAATAGCTTGAAGTTTGCTCTTCGGAAGTTCAGGGCCCTGACTTTGCTCTTTGCCAGGCCTGTATTCCTCGAGATCTCAAACTCAACCAGGGTGTGGTCACTGTGGCCCAGACTGCCTCCAATCTTGACCTCTTTATTGAGCTCTTCTGCATTGGTGAGCACCAGGTAAAGTAACGCTTCTCCTCTGGTTGATTTGTCTAGTACCTGGACCTGGAAGTTATCCTCAGTGTACTCTAGGAATCTTCTGGATTGCTCACAGCCTGCTGTGTAGCTTTCCCAGCAGACATCCAGTGGTTGAAGTCCCCCATCACGATGAGAGCGCGCGAGTGCGATGCTTCTTGTAGTTGCAGCAAGAATGCCTCGTCCACAGGCTCCCCTTGATCAGGCGGCCTGTGGTAGACCCCAACCACAAGCTGTCCTTTATTGGTATGGTCCTTAACTCTCACCCATAAGCTCTCAACCTGTCCGTGGCTGTTTCTCAGAGGCATTTCTTCCCAATCAATTCCTTCCCTAGTGTAGAGGGCAACACCCCCTCCCTTCCTTCTCTGTCTATCCCTTCTGAAGAGTTTGTAGCCCTCTGTTCAAATGTTCCAATGATGTGATCCATCCCACCATGTTTTGGTGATAGCAATCAGGTCATATTTGTCTAATTGCACCATGGTTTCCAATTCCCCTTGCTTGTTTCTCATGCCGCGTACGTTGGTGTAGAGGTATTTCAGCTGGACAATCAGTGGTATTGCATTTTTAGAGCCCTCCCTGACTGCACTGGGACAATTCACAAGTATTTCCCTGCCGTTACTTAGAGTGATAGTGTTCTCAGGTACGCTTTCTTCACTCAGAGCTGCATCCTCTTCTCCCACCACATCTAGTTTAAAGCCCTCCTGATAAGCCCAGCCAGCTTACTGCCCAGAACTCTCTTGCCCCTCCTGGAGAGCTGTGCCCCATCCAGCATCAGCATGCCTGATCCCTCAAAAGCACTTCCGTGGTCATAGAACCCAAAACCTTGGGCATGGCACCAGCCACTCAGCCAGTCATTCACTCGGCCTGTTCGTCTCCTTCTTCCTGGGTCCCAGTCACCAACTGGGAGGACAGAGGAGAACACTACTCACGCTCCCAATGCCTTCGACATCTTTACAAGGGACATAAAATCCTTTTTGATATTGATCCTACTTGAAAAAGTAGGAAGGGGTTGATTTTGATATTGATATTGATTTTGATATTGATCCTACTTGAAAAAGCAGGAAGGCGTGGTAGTGTTTGGGACCAACCAGACTCAGTAGCCTGTTCATAATATCACGAATATGGGCCCCAGGCAGGCAGCAAACCTCTCTGGAGAGATTGTCCGGACAGCAAATGAGAGCCTCAGTGCCTCTCAGAGAGGAGTCTCCAATGACTAACACCCTTCGTGCCTTCTTTGTGGCACTTTTTTTTTTTTTTTGGGAGACTGAGCCAACTTTATGTGTTTGTCCTTTCTGAGTTCCCTGTGGTTGGTCTTTCTGAGGTCTTCACTAGTTCTCCCAGAGTCTCCTCTCTCCTGCCTTAGAACCTCGTATCTATTGTGCAGGGGCACTTCAGGGGCAGGGGGGAGACTCCTCTTCTGTCTCCGATCAGAGACAAGGGTCCAGTCTCCCTCGTTGTGAGTCTTTCAAATGTGCTTGTTTTGGGCTGCAAGCTTCTTTCCCTAACCCTTGCCTGGACTTAAGGCAGGGCTGTTGCTCGGACCATGCCAGCATATAATACCATTTGTCAATTTCCTGCTCAGATTTCTGAACACTACACTGCCTAGTGAGCTCCTCACAACTGAGCCACTTGTTTAAAGAGCCCATCCAGCTGGGCACACTTGCACCTATGACACCCTCCTCTGCCTTCACACCCTAGGAGGACCTCCCTAGACGAGACTAGGACTGGAGCTCCCCGGAACTGAGGGTCTAGGCCTCTCTTTCAATCCTCGGGAGGTCTGTTTGAGTGGAGGCATCTGCCTGGGGAGGATGCGGCCCCACCCCTCTGGGTTTCAGCTGCAGACCGGCAGGCTTGGCGAGTGGACACCACCCTTCCCAGAACACAGATGTGACTGACCCTGCTCGACCTCCCTGCTTGCCCTGCCTGCATGAACTGCTGCACAAATTGCCTGACTGACAGACCATGCCCCATTTGCCCGCCGTGTTCACCATGCTCCCCAGGGGCTGCCTTTGTATGGCAGGGGGTGGGCTTCTGGCTCCGCCTGTGCCTGAACAGCTGCCCTTGCAAGGGCTGCTGGGTCATAGTGGCTCCCTCAGCCGCCTTGAGTGGCCTCAATGCAGGAAAAAACCCTACCTGCCTCGATCCCCTGCTCCGCTGCAGAATGTGTCTGCCCAAGAGCTGATCACCTCAGTGAGTCTTTCCATGGGGTTTCTCTCCAGCCTCTCATCCATCATCCAGTCTGTACATTCCAGAGGTCCCAGGATATAGTTGGCCCTTTTGGCTGCCAGAGCACGCTGTTTGCTCATACTAAGCTGGCCATTAACAACAACAACAAAACAGATTCCTCATGCATTGACTAAAAGATTAAGAAGTGTCTATCCCTGGAGGTATTTAAAACTTACTAGAGCATCCTTCTCTATTTGACTCTGCTTTGAGCAGGAGAGTTGTAATAGATAATCCCTTGATGTCCCTTATAACCTCAAGAACTATATGATTCTATGATTTTACATTGTTTTCTTTCACCTAATATTACAGAGGGCAACAAGTTCAACCATGTGAAGTTACTGGGCACTAGCGATAATATTTGGTATCTGGATACTAATCCTGTGTAGTAACAGAAGTACTGAAAGTGGTTGGAGCCATCACGCTGTCTTCCATAACACAGAGTAACAGGAAGGAGATAATGTGAAGTCTTCAGTTTATAGTCCATAATTTTTTGTTTATTTATTTGTTTAAACTGTTGAAAAGGTTGAGGTCTATTCTGTTTGCTGAAGGTCAAAGACTCTAATCATACCTTGGGGGACTTATAATTAGCCATAATAAATTCCATTTATGCTGGATGATATCAAAAAGAATAGGGAATGGATAATATGTATTTATTTTACAGCAATCATAAAATATTTTAATGTTTTTATTTATTTATTAATAAGCTTCTGTCATACAATTTTGCACAAAACATTGATATTGTAGACATTTTTATATAGTAAAACTCTGCAGACTTTTAAAATAAAAATATCAATTAGATTTTCTGTTATAAATGACACATTCAGGAAACACACAAAATTACAGCACATTGCACTGTGCAGAACTCCACTAAACACCCTGTATAGTCTGGTGGATTATCAGGATCAAAATGGAACATTAATAGAGGTGGAATGGAAAATTAATTTATCCCCACTTTGTGATTTGCTGCTATACATGGAGGACAGGAGTCACTTTGCTTTGACACACTATTTCTGGAGGCAGACTGCCTGTCAGCTGGTAAGTGCTGATGCAAAGGTAACTGATCTTGGGAAAAACATGGGTCCATAAATGGCATAAAGGAACATCTCAGAGAGAAAGTTTAAAATAGATGCATCTGATACCTTGTTTATACTGCACAGACTTTCAAGTTCCAAAGAAAATATTTTTCCTTGAGAGACTTCTTCAGTTCTGTAAGACTTCTTAGTGAAACTGTGTTAGTAATCTGATGCACAGATTAGCACATCTGATGCACCCAGTGTTTCTCAGTCCTGAGTTGTAATTTAAAACTTGATAATGGCAGGTGTTTTTTCTTGTTGTTTTTTTTTTTTTTTTTTTTTGTTCTCTGAGGGGAATGTTCACCTTGGCACATGCTGCTGGAGCTCCTTCAAAATCAAGAGGGTAAGTAGCATGAACAGATAGATATTAGTTAAGCAGTGATGAGTGGAGATTTGAAAACTCTGCAAGCAAAGTACAATTAAGAAGAAAGAATGCAGGTGAATCTCTGGGAAATGACTGAAAGAAAGATCTACCAGCCCTGGACATATTTTGTGTTTTTCTATCCACCTTACCATGCCCATTGCCTGAGTACCTGAATGCGTGTCTCACTGAGTGGAGAGAGTGCATTGGTAAACACACTTGGTTCCCGAATCTCTGCTTTGTCCTGGCGCTGCAGAAGGGACAGGCACTCAGGCTGTAGCTGGTGCCTCCTCACACCCTAAGTACATATGCAACATGGGACTAAAATAAATGGTTAAAAATAAAGGAAGAGAAAGTAGGGGTACAGATGGGAGCTGGAAGGACATATAGTGCTTAGGACAGTCCTTAGAGAGCTGAGAGAGTGAGAGAATCTGTGCATACTATTTTGGCCTGAAGGAGTGTATACTGTGCAGAAATGGTTTGGGGAATTTTGGGTGGGATGGAAAACACTGTCAGATCACTAAATGAATTGATTCAGGAATAAAGAAGTACATACCTTTAAATAAATTGGGCATTATAGCTGATGCTGAGCAATAAAGGCTTTCTCACGCTACTTCAACCTAGCTTTCCTCTTACTCATCAGAATATTTTTTCTGGCTTCTTCTGACTCTTGCTCTCTACTGCACATATCTGTGTATCTTCTGTTTCATCCCACCAACCTGCTTTCTTACTGAAGCCTGGTAGTTGCTCCAGTGTACAATGGGGAGCACTGCCATTGAAACACTTGTGTAAGATTATACACTGCTGAGACTTCCTTGTCTTTGCTATGTGGGTAGCACCACTCTGAGCAAGAAGATCTAACATGCTGCCTCTTGGCACTATACAGTCAATTGTCCATTTTGAGACATAATGTATACAGTGTAGCTTGTGGCACCATTGATAAACCTTCTGACAAGGGATGCCCAGCCTCTGCTTCATCAGCATTTCTGCTGACCTCTGTGTAAAAGAAGAAGAAGACCTAACCAGTTACTCTTCATTTGGTGCAATTTATTGTTTACCCTCAATTTGAATAGTTTGCGTTCAGCCTTGTGGAGTTGCATCCGTTGTCTGCGGCAATGATTTCAGTTTATTTTTCTATTGTCCCTTTTTCAGTTTCAGCACTGCCTTCTAGCATGTTTGCAGCCTCTTCTAGGGCCACCAGAAAAATTACTATGAAAACTCTGTGATCTATCATCCATGTGTTAATGGCAGTGCTCATCTCAGAGACATTGCCATGCAATGCAGTACGTTCTTCTAATTTGACACTGACCTGTTGATGACAACTTTTTCAGAAACGTTTTACCATTTTCACCTCAAAGTTAATTTCCACAATTTATGACTTTTAAGAAAAAAACAAGACTTCTCAAAACTTTTACTAAAATTATTTACTGATTTTCTTTTATCTTGAGAGCCTTTCAACTTGTCACACAACACTTAGGCATGGTTTATTTTTGACAGATCAATATGGGCTATTACTCAATAAGCAAGTAGGCAAACATTGTCACCAGGCAATCATGTTATTATTGGACTTATTGGAACCTAGAATTAACTGGATCCTTTAATTTCACAAATGCAGAAAGACCCAGGAATAAACATTTCAGTTCCAACAAAGAGCTGATGAAAACAGTAGAAGGGCAAGATGTTCTACAGACTAAATAACAGTGTAGCAAAAGGAGGTTTGAGAATATTTCAATTCAATGCAATGTAACAAGGTCTGAGAATATTTCCATATATATCAAAATATCAGATCATGTTATAAAAGCAATTTTGGGGTGTACTTGTAAACAGGAATTTTTGATACTTAAAATTGATACTTAAGCTGGGGATAATGACAAATACTATTAAGTATGCAAGGAATCCTTCCCAGAGGGCAGGGGTAAATGACATGAAATATCTGACTAAGCTCTTTTTGGCCAGTGAAAAGCCAAGAGACAGAATAAAAACCACAAAGACTTAGTCTCTGTTCTTCTCCAATAGGTGATAAAGGAGCACGTGGAACAACAGATGCAAAGAGATGTGTAGGAAATGTTGAGAAGGGGTTGGAAGAAGTCAGAATTTTAGATTCTAAAACAATCTTAAAGAATAAAAATTTGCTGAGATGACAGTACTTCAGAATGCCTTCCAAGGATGAAACCTATGTTAGGTATTTATTTATTTATTTATTTCCATAACTATAGACGATAAATCTATGCATATTTAAAAGAATAGGAACTAAAACCAAAGTCCCTCTTCCCTATTTTTAGTGCCTCTGTCTTCTTTGTATCTGGCCTGTGACTTCTGCATGCCTGTGGCTCTAGGTGAAAGACAGGAACTGCTATCAGTCTGCCACTTCTGCTGCCTGTGCTGAAGTCCAAAACGTGGATCTGATCCCTTCCAGACTGAGAGGCTATGTATGCTATTTTGTGGTCATGTGCTCTGATGAATCTATCAAACCAGGAGTCATACTATAATAGAATCATAGAATCATTAAGGTTGGAAGAGACCTTCACAATATCACCCACTAAACCATGTTCCTTAGCACCAGGTCCAACCTTTCCTTGAACACCCCCAGGGATGGTGATGCCACCACTTCCCTGGCTATACACACACACAAAAGCAATAGCTGTACTGAAGAATGGGGAAAAATAAGTTAATCCTCAACAGTGATCTCAATAAAACTGGTGTTTATGAAACAGTTCAGAAAGATTTGCTTAACTGGAACAAGTGCAGATTACAGTTATTAAAGTGGTCATGAGAGTAGATGAACTAGTTTATGATGAGTGATTGGAAAGGCTTGGCTTGTTCAGTGTAGCAAGGTGAAGCTGATACAGGGTGGACTGATTCATATAACTACTGAGGAGAAGAAACAAAGAGGAAAAAAGATGTCTTTAAGCTGAGGGAAAATGTTGGCAGTAGAATGAATGAATGAATGAACGAGTGAATGTAAATTAGCCATAAATTAATTCATTCTGAGAATTAGAGGTACATTTCTGATCCTCAAACATATGCTGGATATATATGCCAAGAGTTTTAGAGGTAAACAAATAAACTTTATAGAAACATAGAACTGGAAAATACCATCAAATTCTGTTCACTGTAGTGGTAAGCATCATATCAAAAATTCTCCATACCTGTTTCTCCATCCCTTCAATATAACTGGTAGTAACCTGCGACTTAATGAAATTATATGGCATGTTGATTGACAGAGACAGACAGAAACTCTGACTGGGATGGACTCTAGTTTTGAGTTCCTGTCCATCTGCTTTTCAAATGACAACATTCTTCTAATTTTAAGCTCAATTTCTTTTTGGTCCCAGTTGGCCTATCAGGAGTGCGGTGTCCTGCAAAACTTCTCAGAAGTTTTCACAGTGTCATGAATAAAAAATGAATGGCAGGGATAGTTGGTAAATTTCTCTGCATGGCCAGATTTATAGACCACAAACTGTATTATTGCTATGTAGACAAATAAATACACCAAAATGACCTCTCAGCAATAGCTGCAATAGCTGAGTGTGTAAATCACAAAAATCGTTTAACAAAAGCTTTCACAGCACGTCAAACATTTCCCACCCCTTAGGGAGACAATTGCTAGGTGAAGATGCCTTCTAAATGCTGAATTTATAAATGGGTTGGCAATATTGTACTGACTGCCAATAACTTCTCCCCTGTTCTTAAATGACTGATGTGATGACCTCTTTCTATAATTACCATGGCACATCATTACACTTTTGACCGTCTAGATTTTTTGTTTGTTTGTTTGTTTGTTTTTAATAATAAGTCAATTGATAGAGCTTTCCTTTTCTTTATTTGTTATATTAGCAGGAGGTTACTGCTGCCTGTATTCTCTGGCACCCACCTGCATTCTGTTCTGGATGAGCTGCTTGATGGAGGTTATACAATACCATGCTACAGAAAGAGTTCATTCATGCCGCATTTTACTCACTGATCATCACTAAAAGTGGAATCACATTCTGCCTGTACATGCCTACCACTCTGTTGGCCTGTATCAGCAGAGCCCTGAATACACTGCAGAAGCCAAACTTCCTTGTTATGCAGATAATCCACTGTTTAGTAGATGCCATGCCACTCAGGCTGTTCCCAAACAATCCAAGCAGCCATTCAATGTGCAGATTATTTTAGTCAGCAAGTAAGTCCTTTGCTGCAGGACAGCCTCTGGCAGGACTGCCTCATGGACAACTCAACTGAGGACATGACGGAACAGTTACCCTGGTGAAAGTAGACTGATGAAAGCCCAGCACCTTCCCCTGAGCCAAATGTGGGCTATATTGACCCACAAAAGCATTGTCCTATCATGGCAGCTGACCAGAAATTGTCTGCAGGATGGCAAATACTGTCAAACTGACAGAGGGTCAGTGATGCTCTCATACTCTGGAGAAGGTGTGTGACGTAAGCTACACCCCACCAGAGCAACAGTGAAGTTTTAAGACTCCCCTCCAGCACAGTTTTCCCTTCCCTCTGTGCCTACCCCTTAAGCAGAAGCAGATCTGCTTGACGCTGCTCTGCTCCTATGCTGGCTGAGCCATACTGCCTGTGATCAGATGAGACAATGAGGTCCCAGGCTTTCCCACTCCTTCCTATTCAATCCATCTGGGGTGACAGCAGAAGAGAGCACAGAATGCTAGCTCAGCAAAGCCTGGTTCTTTCCTTCAAACTGATGTAGGGATGGCTTTCCCAAACCACACCCCCACTCACTGTCTCCTTTTCCTAAACAACTGTCAGTCTCATTTCAGCCTGCAACAGGATCATAACAACAGGTGATCCTGAGAGGAGGTTGTCAGCCCCAGAATGTCTCCACCATGAGAAGAACCATCCTTTGGAGATGATTTGGTATCACAGATTCTTCAAACAAATTGTGGTTAATCTGCACAGCTCCTTACCATCTACAGAGTGGATGCCGAAAGTTTACATTTGTTCAAAAAGCTGCCACACAAATTCATGAGGAAGACCCAGGTGCAGATGCTTGACACACACATACACCCAACAAAGACATTGGGATCAGTGTGTGCCTGAGCCAGGAGCCACTGGGGAATGGGGCAGTGCTCAGGGGAAGCATCAGCACATTTGCCTGTTTGTATACTTGCCATCCCTTCTCTGCCTCATGTACCAGCAAGGCTCTCAGCCACTGTCAGAGAGACACTGCTCTGGGTCCAATTTTGGGCTTACCCAGAGAGTTTCCACGTCCTGACAGGCCTGTCACCCACAGATATCACACAACAGCAATGCAGGCAGGTCCCTCCTGGGGCCTGCACCTGGCAAAGAGGCCATGTCATGGAGAGCTTGGAGCCCAGGTGCTGTTGCTGCCGTACCGGGACAGCCACTGCTCCCTGGGAGGGGGATGCCCCTCCACTTGCAAGGGCCGGACAGTCCGAGCACAGGAAGCCTCAGACACTGCTGCTGTCCATGGCTCTGGGTCAAGTGCATGCCCGAGAGGAGAAGCACTTCATCCCTCTATCCCATGTCTGCTGAGCCACAGCCTCAGGCACTCACTGGGTTCAGACACTGAGGTGTGACTGCAGCAGAGCTGGGCCTCCAGACAGCTGAGTGAATCCCACTTGTGGGGTGCCATGGACAGTGGGGACACACTGAATACTTAAACACAGGTGTTACCAGAGCTTTTTACAGAATCAGTAGTTCTCCCCTGATAGTTTCCAAAGTACCAGAGCTGTTGCACTCAGCATTGCTGTGTCTGTCTGGGAACCCCACAGCATGATTTACAATGACATTCTGACCTCTTGGTTTCAATCAGTCCTTGCTGATTGGTCTCATCTTGACTCTGAACTTGTGGAGGAGGGTTGCATTTACCCCCGTGTCACATAGTATGTGTGGATCAAGTACCACATTTTACCTATTCTACCGAGTTATCTTCTCAGCTGTCAAGGCAACAATAAACTCTATCAAAATTTTCATATTACTGTTCAAGTTACCCAGCAATCATAGCCATTTTGCTACACCTGTGAGTATCGTTAGATACAAGGGTTTTCATGAGTAGTAGAGGCTTCTCCCCCAAGGCTGGTAGACACTCTTAATGTCCCAGCAGTTTTATTGCAACAACTGTACCAAGTTAAAAAGTGACACTACCTTATTACTTCTTTATGAAGCAGCACACTAAGCCCAATCATTAAAAAATAAAAATAAAAAAAGGCTGATGTGTTTAGCTGTGTCATGTACCAGGGAAACCAGTGATACTCTATTCCAGTGAACTGGTGACTGTTTGAGATTGAGGAGATAGAAAGCAAAGTTCTTTGGTGCTGGGATTTCCTAACAGTTTTTTTTTTAATGAGTAGGTATTTGCTGACTTCCAGTAGTACTTACTGAATGCTGGTGTCCAATGTATGTTTTAAGGCTGAAGTATTGCACCTACCACAAGCCTTTACTGACATATGGTCCAGACAACAACAGCATAACTGAGCCAGCAACGAGTAGTGAGTAGGGCTGACCACATCAAGGCATGATTCATTCCAGTGTATTTGCGGTTCTTCAAGTGGCCCTCCAGCCACTACTATCCAGTTGACAACCAGAGGGCCCAGAAGCCTCCTGAACACTCTGACTACCTCTTCAACATCTCATCACTTGTGAGAGCAGCAGCTGGTTAAAGCTATGACCGTTATAACTTCAGCAATAATGGAAAGACTGTGAATGTGGGTATGAGGTGAGGGAGAGCCTGCTCCTGACATAGGGAAGGAAATATTTATTCCTGGATCCTGGCATTCCTGCTGACTTTGCCCTATCCACCCCAGGACAGAAGTTTGTGGGCTGTTTCTCTGGCTTGCTCTTGATCTGCCCTGCTGATGGCTTCAGCACAAACTTAATCTTCTTGTGTGTGATCATCTTGCCCCTAAACTAGCAGACAGGAAAAAATAAAGATCTTTTCCCACTGCCTTCATTTTCTCACCAAAATGCAGGTATTTATATGGTTTTCTAATATCTTTTGGATGATGGAGGTTCATGACTCAACTATGTTGAAATCACCTCCCCTAAATACTTATGTAATATATGAATGAAATATGTAATACGTAATATGTAATAAAAAAATGTAATATATGAATAAAATATGTAATACTCTGCTATCCCAATGCCTTGTAGGAATACAAGAGCTCAGCTGTGTGATTTCTTGCCTGTGACCCAGCTGCTTTGATCCTGTGATGACTCTTTTTAAAGCTTCATTTTATTGTAGTAGATAGGAGATAGTGGAAGACATAAAAGCAGCTTATAACACTCTACATGTTGAGAGCTTGTATTTCCAGATGAGAAAGCTTTGGCTTTGCTTGGCACCACAAGTCAGTTCCACAAGTCAGTGCTTTAACTGATTTGCCTTTTGGCTCCCTACATATGCCATGCGGGAGATTACCCTGGATATCTCCCCTTCTCTTTCCCAACGGCTTTTCTACTTCATGTTCATCCATCATACCCAAAGGTTTAACTTGCTGCTTCATCCTCACACACAGGCATCATAGGTCAGTCTTGTCTCTGTGTGCAAATGGAGCAGATCAGTACCAACCTGTCTCTTCTGGTTAAGTGCCTGACTGCCAGGTATTTAACTGTAGATAACACACACACATAATAATAATAAAGCTGCAATATAGCTGTGTATTGCTCTGAAACCACGAGTCCCTGTCTGCTATGTTTAGCAGGTGTTGCATTTTGAGTTTTTTGTTTGTCAAGAGCAGGAAGAAATCTGGTACCAGGAACTTCCTGTAACCTAGCAGAGAATATTTTCAATTCTTTTACTGACTAGAGCTGGAATGTGTGAAGACATCCCCTCTGGAGCTCATCTACAGAGGAGGTGTTAGAGACTGGGCTCACACTGGCAGAAGAGACAAAAGGAGAAGCTTCCCATTTGAGTTTACTGAGTATCAGTGGGGCATTAGTGCCATTTGATAGAATAAACATTGTGAGAAAGAAGTGAAATTTGAAACTTGAGGTGGAAAAACAAGATGGACTCCACCTGCTACATTAAGTAAACTTACCATTAAGTAAATTTACTTCTTGGCATTACTTTGAACAAGAGACAGCCACCAAATCTCATAGCAGTTAGAAAATACTGATAACACAATCCTTGAACATCAGTTTTGAATACAGCCAATATAGCTGGTGGGAGTGCTAGTAGTACCTGCTGAGAATGCAAAAGTTAATAACGTTTCCACAGGTAACTTTGGGATTCCAACTGCTACAGTACCTTAAAGGAGGAAATCAGGTATCACTAGCACATTTTCTGCACCAAAAGTTACTGACTGCCATACAGCATTGCTTTTAACAGTAGTATGTTTTGCCTTGAAGAAGATGTAGAGACATTAGCCATTGAATACAGAACAATGATAGTTTTCTTCAATTTCTCCAAGACAAAGAAGGACCTATGGAGCTGGAGACTCATCTCTGGCACCATGCTTCTTTTCCTTTACTTTATGGAGGGACATATTCTGACTGAAGGAGCAGAGGGCTCGAGGGTAATTCCAAGGGTGAAAACTTCTGGACCACTGACTTAGAGGAAAACATCCCTTCCTCTGCTGCAATGTCTCCTTCCTTAAGGGCATGCAGTACAGAAGTGTTGGAGAAGTGTTGGTGGGAAAGGATCTCTGGAGGTCTCCAGTCTGATCTCCTCTTTGAAGCAGATGCATTGCCAGCAGTATATCACAGATTACTAAGAAAGACCATGTTGGATACAGTGATATATTTCTATATTTCTATCAAAAACCTTCACAAATAGAGGTCCCTCTTTTTTCTTTTTACTTTCTTTTGTTCTTTTCCCTCTGGCCGGGTTACTGCCAAACTGTACTCTCTCCTAGTAGAAACATTCTTCCTAATGTGAGTCTGACCCACCCAATGTTATATACCCTTGTTATATCATCTACTCCTGCTGAGTTTGGATCTCTCAGTTTTATAGCTGCCCTTCAGGTAGTTGTAGGCTGCCATTAGATCATCCCTTCACTTCTTCATCAAGCTAAATAAACCCAGGTAGAGGTTTATTAGCCTGACTAATCTGCTCTAGGTTGGTCACCAACTTTGTAGCCCTTCACTGGACACTCTCCAGTTTTTCCATGTCCCTCTTGAAATGCAGAGCCCAAAATGTGACACTGTATTCCAGATGTGGCTGTATCAGCCACAAGGACAGAAAGGGCAATACCTTCCTTCAATCTGTTGGACACCCTGTTGCTTTCCTCACAGTGAGAAATCACTGCCAGCTTGTATTCAAACTAACATCTTCCCAAACCCCCACATGCATTCCAGCATGGCCAATACTAAGACACTTCTCAAGTTCGTAGAGGTTATACTGCCCCAGATGGAAAACTTTATACTTCTCCTTACTGAGCTTCATGAGGTTTCTTTTGATGTGGCTCTCAGGTTTATCAAGGTCCCACTAGATTTGTCCCACTCTTCCATTTGTGATGTTCAGCCACTTCCCCTAGACTGATATTATCTGCAGATTTTCCAAGGGTGTATTCTGTGTTGTGACTCAAGGTGTTAATGAAGATTTTGAAAGGTAAGGGACCCAGTGTGAACCTCAGAGGAACCTTAACAGCTGCCAGCCAGCTACTAATTACCTGCTGATTGTTACCCCTTGAACAGTCCAGACAATTTTAAAACCTCACAATAAACTACTTGTCCAGCACATACTTCCTCAGCTTCCAAATAAGATATCTGCAAAATACACTGCAAAAAATCCTTACTGATTTACACAGAACCTAAAGTTGTTTAGCATGGTATTTCACAAGGTGCATTACTTCCACCATACTCCCCTCATCCACATGCTTATTTCAGCTGAAGAAAAATTTCCAGTTCATGAGATGAACGGCACCAAGACAAAAACACACAAGGGGGAATTTCCTAATGGGACATAGACCTTGCTATGACTCATGATCTCTCAGTCACAGAACATGGGGGAGGGGAAGCTATATCTTCAGGGCTGGCAGAGAGTGAGGCAGCTGCTTGACCTTCATCTCAAGAGGAATCTATCTTCAGCATGCCTGAACCCCTCTCCTCCATGGGAATGTCAGTTCTGCAGTGCCTTGCCCACACCGCATTACTGTGCAGTGCAGGCTATATGCACGGAGTCCTCTCACTCTGCCTCTTCTGTTTTGATTGTGCTGTGCTTTGCTTCCAGTGTCAGGGGACTGCAGTCCTGCAGAGATGGAAACAGGGATGGTAGAAAGTTAAGAGGCAGGATCCATTTACTTTTCATTTTTGCATGAAGATACTGTTCACCCTTCCAGAAGGTCTTTCCCTTCCCAGGGACAGGTATCTTTGTGGCAGCTCAAAATCTTTCTACAGTAAGGCTATACTAAACTAGTAAATTAAACATGTCCAGGAACTTAGGCCAACTGGCATGGGACTGCTTATGCTTATTGGAGTAAACTATTCCTGTATGAAGAATGGTGAGCCTGGATGCAGACTGTGTATTGGTAATGATCCCAGAAAATGCCAAATGTCCATTTATGTTTTTGAATCTACTTAGGAGAGTGGCAGTTGGCACAGATCAAAAGCTTGGCAGGGAATACAGTAATATTTTATCAGTATGTGATTGCCTTCCTGTAGCTGCAAATGTTCCCTGACATAGTGGAAGATACTAGGAAAGACAGCATGAGCCAAAGTTTTCTCCAGTGTAACTCACCAGTGTCTATGGACTTAGAGAACACAAGAATTAGAAATGTGTACTTTATTTTATAGACTTATTTGTAAGAAATTTATAGGTCTGCATGTCAGGAAACAAATTAATCATTAGTGGGAGAAAGATCAGCTTCATGAAAGAAAAAAAGGTGCAGCCAAATAGGAGTAGCTCAAAACACTTTAGGGGACACTCCTGTGAGTGAACATGAGCATTTGCATTTTTGTCCTCTGACAGAAGGACAGTCCAAGATTTTTTTCTTTGATTTCACTGCATTCTCAACTACAAGGAAATAAAGATGTGATGTCTGTATTCGTAGTTTCAGTGACACAGAAACCCTTCATATCCAGTGTTTTTCAATGACATTCATCTGATGCTCCTCTTCATCTTTGATTTCTATAAGCGTAGTCTGAATTAATTTTCCCTGGTCACCTTCCATTGAAAACTTGAATTTAATATGTAGTCTAATTTCCTCGCTATGAAGGTATGTAAAGGTCTGCTTCTCTAAGAGTATCTGGTCAAGGACCTTATCCAATGCAACAAGAGTTAATAAGAAGGGGAGGCAGAGATGGGAACCAAACCTGGCCAGTCACACTAATCAATGAGGGCACATGAGAATGTGGGAATGGTTATTCCAGTAGCATATCTGATTGAGGACTACTTAGCTAAGAGACAACGATGACAAACAAACACAGTCAGTTGTACTAATTGATAAAGATATAATGTGGAAGTGTTGATACGAGCAAAGTTGTAAGAGCAAAGATTTCTGGATGGGGATGATAAGAAAAGAAAGGAGAGCAATAAACAAAAATGCTGAGACACAGACTTGACAAAGCAAAAATGGAGACAATGTTATGAAACAAACCTCCCAGTTAAACTAGTTGCTGAACTGTCAAAATACAGGGGCCACTTCCAAGATCAACTTTGCAACCTTGCAGCTGATAAGATAGGAGTGGACAAGTGGAGTGGGAGTGCTGCAGGAAACTGCAGAGCTCTGCAAAACCATGAGGGGTGTGCAGGAGTGTGAAAAATATTTCAATGATCTTCTCAGAGTCTTCTGTGAAGTTATTTTATTCGTGACTGCAGTGGCGGGCATCCTGCAAGCAGAAGCACACAGTAAAAGTTTATCATAACCTTCTATTCCATATTACCCGACACCTGATTGCCTCCCCTGTTTCCTCGTTGGCTGAGTACTACAGGTTCACAAGCTACTTGATGCCTTTCTATACCATATATGTACAATTTTATTTGACCAACCGTTAATTTCTTCTTTTCCTTTTTTTTACCTTCTTCTCTCGTGACTAGAGAGCCCATGATTTTTGTTTTTACTGATTTTGCACTACTCATCCTGTTTTTCTTAGATATCCTCCTTATTTTGGGACAGTGGAACCTTCGCCTTATCTGCTTAACATACTCCCCACTGCTATGCTACTGTCATGCCTGCACAATCACTTTTGAATATCCAAGGTTAGTGGAATTTTCCACTGCAAAAACACCTTATATTGCAAAAACACAACTTTGTTTCTCACAGGGGGAAGGGGAGCAGGAGGAACAAAAAAAGGGGAGTGGGGTGTAAGCAGAAAAAGGTTTTACATCACGTGTAAAACAGAGCCAGTTAGTACACTTGTCTGGCTAAGGCCTGCACCTGATCACAACGGTCTGTCCTATCTTTTTATATCTTTTCTCATTAAATCTTTTCTCAGCTCTCTCTCTGTATTCGCACTCTGTCCCATTTGTATGTGTGGTGCAAGGATGAAGTGCCAGCTATTGGTGAAATTTGGATGTGGGTCTGTGAAGATTGGTGCGAGATCCTGGAGTCAGGCCAGGTGAGTAGGCACCCCAGCCTGTGGTGCTGACTGTGGGAGTAACTGGAGTAACTCGATCCCAGCTACTGGAGCGAAGAGGGTCTTCTACTCACAGCCACTGGGACACGAGTATTGTGTGTTCCCAAACCAGCTGGGTGGGGGGGAGGGCTGGCATGAGTGAGGTGTGTACCTGGTTCTGCACGGGCAGCTGGAACAGGGCTGTGAAGCATAGCCTGTGTGCCTGGTGCTGGCTGCTGGGGGGCTGAGTGCCTTCATCTTCCCCAAACCGATTGGGGAGGAGGAGCTGTGCATGTACATTCACCGGCAAACTCCAAGGTGAACCAGTCAGCAAGTTCAGAGTTCAGTGGGGCCTGAGGTCTGGGGTAGGATATCAGGAGAGTGGAGTGTCCATGCTGGTACATCCAGGGCGACTTTCAAATGTGGGATGCATGTGGGATGAGTGTGTGAGAGCTGTATGTTTGCAGCAAGCATCAGGTGGGACCAGCTGATGAGGAGGGAACCTGTAAAGCAGTTAAGGGGGCCTGGGATCTGAGCAGGGATGCTGGATGGACAGAGGGGCCATGCCAGTACTCAAGGGAGAGTGCTGTATGTGTGCCTGCACTAGTCACCTCCTGCCTCTGCCAGCCAGCCATAACGAAGGGGACTCATCTCTCTGTGTCTATATTTTAGGTGAGTCCTGTGTGAAAGTGCTGTTGAAGGCAGCCCTTGTGTGACCAGTCATGTCACTGTCCTGTCTCCCTCTCTGTGTGTCTGTGTCTCTGGGATACGTGCTCAGCTTTGCTACCACATGAACCTGCAAAGTGGCATCCACTTTCCCCAGCCTGGACCCTGTGTCTTCAGGCACCAGGCTGGGCCCCAGTGGGTACGCAAGAGCAGTTCAGGGCTGGAACAGCTGGAGGAGGCAGCTGTGTTCTTTACATCACTTAACAGTTGCTAGTAATGGTTGAGATTATTTGCTGAAATCCTCAGCCAGTGGCCAAGGAACAGAGAAGGAAAAAACAAATAGTGAAATACTTTGCTCTATGGTTGAACACAGCAGACAGCAGATTTCACTGGCTTCACTTTTTGAAGCATTATCTAAGAATGTTTCATGCTGTTGTCTTCAGATGTTTTAGTTCATTCTTTTTCCATCTGAATTACTGTTCAGTAGTCCTTGCCTGTGTTATAGTTGTCTTTGTGTCACCTGTGCTCTCCAAACTCAAAAACATTAATGATCATACTGAATAAGTCCCTGCTAAATAAATGTTCTGTACACCACATGCTTTTACTCAGGACAGTAAATAGCCAGACAATCACTTTGTGGAGGCTGCTGATACACAAATCGACTCTTGGAAGGCTCTTACGCACCACTATGCTAATATGGATCACAAGTTCTGACAAATTTGGGCAAACTTCTGACATATGTCCAAGTTGCTCATGAAACCCTGCTGCTTTGGAATGATTTTACAAATAAACTTTCAAGCAAGACATGTAAATAAGCTATATTTTTTATCTGGATTTCCATCTTTTACAATTTTTATTTTATTTAGTTAAAAGGAAAATGTAGACAATATTTTTCAATTGTCTATAGTTCTTTCAGTTCACAAGGTGTTTTACTGCTGCCTACTAAAATATCAGGTAAAGAATTTTCTCTTTTAATATATTCTTTTCCAGATAAAGGCAGAAGACAAATGGCAAATTTAAAAAATAAACAATTAGCATGTTTATTTTGATTTTTCTCAGTGTGGCAAATTTAACATCAGCAAAAGCATTCCTTTAAAATGGGAAATAAGCTGTGGGATGTCATGGGATGGGGTGTTCAGCTGTGACCTGGAAGACCAAGATGACTAGATTTGCAAGTACTAATTAATGAAGGTCCTCTTCAAAAATTAAGGCATTAAAATGTATTTTTATAGTGAAAGCTTTTCTAGTATGGTGGGATGTTATTTGCTCAGGAGAGCAAACTTTGGCCTTATCAGGGATCTACCTGGAAGAATCCCATGGGATTGGATGGGCCTTCGAGGGAAGGAGGTTCAAGACAGCTGGTCAATATTCAAGCATCACTTCCTCTAAATTAAAAATTGCTGCATCCCTATGAGTAAGAAAGCAAGCAAAGAGGGCAGGAGACCTGCATGGATGAGCAGGGAGCTCCTAGCAAAGCTAAAACACAAGAAGGAAGTTTACAGCATGTGGAAAAAGGGACAGACCACTTGGGAGGAATGTAGGGAAACTGTCAGAGTGTGCAGGGATGCAACAAGGAAGGCCAAGGCTCATTTGAGATTAATTCTGGTAAATCTGAAAACTAGTAAATCAGTAAGTCTGGAGAAAGGATCAAAGAGGTCAAAGAGGTCAAAGAGGATCAGGTCAGAGATCATTTAAGCAAACCTGACATCCACAAAAAATGCCTGGAAAAGTGATGGAACAGCTCATCCTGGAGGCCATCTCCAAGCATGTGGAGGATAATAAGGTGAATGGGAGTAGTCAGCATGGATTCACCAAGGGGAAATCATGCTTAATCAATCTGATAGCGCTCTATGATGAGATGACTACCTGGGTAGATGAGAGGAGAGCAGTGGATCTGGTCTACCTTGACTTCAGCAACGTTTTTGACACTGTCTCCCATAACATCCTCATAGACAAGCTCAGGAAGCATGCCCTAGATGAGTGGACAGTGAGGTGGATTGGCAATTGGCTGGATGTCAGAGCTCAGAGAGTTGTGATCAGCAGCGCTGAGTCTAGTTGGAGGCCTATAGCTAGCGGTGTCCCCCAGGGCTCAGTACTGGGCCCAGTCCTGTTCAACCTATTCGTCAACAAATTGGATGATGGAACAGAGTGCACCCCTAGCAAGTCTGCAGGTGACACAAAGCCCTGAGGAGTGGCTGATACCCCAGAGGGCTGTGCACTGTACAGAGGGATCTGGACTGGCTGGAGCGATGGACCAAGAGGAACCTCATGAAGTTCAACAAGGGCAAGTGCAGGGTCCTGCCCCTAGGGAGGAATAGCCCCAAGCACCAATACAGTCTGGGGGCTGACCTGCTGGAGAACAGCTCTGCAGAGAGGGATCTGAGAGTCCTGGTGGACAGCAGGCTGACCATGAGCCAGCAATGTGCCCTTGTGGCCAAGAAGGCCAATGGTATCCTGGGGTGCATTTGGAAGAGTGTTGCCAGCAGGTCAAGGGAGCTGATCCTCCCCCTCTACTCAGCCCTGGTGAGGCCGCACCTGGAGTATTGTGCCCAGTTCTGGGCTTCCCGGTACAAGAGGGAGATGGAACTACTGGAACGAGTCCAGAGGAGGGCTATGAAGATGATTAGAGGACTGGAGCACCTGTCATATGAGGACAAGCTGAGAACTGGTCCTGTTTAGCCTGGAAAAGAGAAGACTGAGGGGAGACCTCATCAATGTGTATAAATACCTGAGGGGCAAGTGTTGAGAGGATGGAGCTGACCTCTTTTCAGTTGGGCCCAGCAACAGGAAGAGAGGCAATGGGCACAAACTGAAGCGCAGGAGGTTCTGTCTCAATATGAGGAGGCACTTCTTTACTGGGAGGGTGACAGAGCACTGGAACAGGCTGCCCAGAGAGGTTGTGGATTCTCCTTCTCTGGAGATATTCAAAACCTGCCTGGATGCCGTCCTGCACAATGCTCTACGTGATCCTGCTCAGCAGGTGGTTTGGACTAGATGATCTCCAGAGGTCCCTTCCAAACTTGGCCATTCTGTGATTCTTTGATTCTGTGATACGACACTTAAAAATACTCGCAACAATGAGATTTTCCTTTAGTATGCTTAAAGTGAATGGATATATGTGCTGTCTGCCTACACGTTTTCAGTCTTGTTGGTCTGTTACAGTTTATAAGGAACTGATGATGGCTGAGCTTCTAACTGTCATCTGTGTCAACCACACCATGTTGAATAGGGTGAATTTAGGCCAGCAAATTTAGCTTTTAGTTGAAGCTATTTAATTATGCTGGTTCCTGGTACTGATATTGAAACCAATTTTTCAAGTATTTAAATCTCAATCTGTAAGAAAATACTTGTAGCTTAAAAGGGACATAGAGTTTAATCTGCCCTTGAGTTTATCAGATAGTTGAAAGTTTTGTCCAGGACCGGAGACTGATTTTCTTCTCAAGCTGTTAGCTAAGATGTCTCTAATTTATCATCTGCTTTTGGAAGAAATAGAGGTTTGGACTTCTGCCAAGGTGATCGATGCATCACAGGACCATGTTTACAGCATTCCCTACAGGGGTTGGGCAGTTTCCTTTCCTTTTTTGGGGCAATTTTCCTTTCCTTTCCAATATGGCACATTTGTGGGAACTGTGGCTATCTCTGCCACTCAGGAGTACAGGTGTTGTTACTAGAAGGTCATTAAGATATTTTTAATTAAACTGAATTCTGTCTTTGAGTTCAATCAAAGTCGATCAAATATAAGACCACGTTCTTCAATACACTCAGAACTGTCCCAGCTGTAACTGAGTGGTCAAAAATTAGCTGTTCTTGAGAGGGACTATATCTAGGCCAAGAATAAACATACTGGAGAATTTCACATATAAAGGATCCTCCAGTTTTATCAACATATCCTGCTGTGCCCATCTCCATTAGCTTGAAACCTGGATCTTGTGAAGTAAAGACTGCTGCATTACAAACTTTTACCAATGAGCAACAGTGTTATTTCATAGAATCATAGGATCATAGAATGGCTTGGGTTGGAAGAGACTTTAACTAGTTCCACCCCCCCCCCCCCCCCCCCATCATGGGCAGGGATGCCAGACACTAAACCAGGTTGTTCAGGGCCCCATCCAGCCTGGCCTTAAACCCTACTGGGGATGGGGCATCCACAACTTCTCTGAGCAATCTGTTCCAATGCCTCACTACCCTCTGAGTGAAGAATATCCTTCTAATATCTAATCTAAATCTCCTCTCTTTTAGTTTTAAACCATTCATCTCCCTTGCCATATCACTATTTGCCCATGTAAAAAGTTGTACTCCATCTTTTTGATAAGCCCCCTCTAAGCACTGAAAGGCCACAACAAGGTCTCCCCAGAGCCTTCTCTTCTCCAGACTGAACAACCCCAGCTCTCTCAGCCTGTCTTCACAGGAGAGTTGCTCCAGCCCTCTGATCGTCTTCGTGGCCCTCTTCTGGGCCCCCTGCAACTGGTCCACATCTTTCTTGTGCTGCGGGCCCTAGACCTGGATACACTACTCCAGGTGTGGCCTCACAAGGGCAGAGTACAGGTGGCCAATCACCTCCCTTGACCTGCTGGCCACTCCTCTGTTGATGCCTTCTGGTCTGCAAGTGCGCACTGCTGGCTTGCGTCAAGCTTTTCACACATCAGAAGCCCCAAGTCTTTCTCTGCAGGGCTGCTCTCAATGAGTCTCCAAGTATGTATTCCCATCTGGAATTTCCCCAACCTAGGTGCAGCACCTTGCACTTGGACTTGCTGAACCTCATTAGTTTCGTGTGGGCCCACTTCTCAAGCTTGTCCAGGTCCCTTTGGATGGCATCTCTTCCTTCTGTTGTATTGACTGCACCACTCAACTTGGTGTCATCTGCAAATGTTCGGAGGGTTCCCTGGATCCCATTGTCTGTGTAATTGGTAAAGATATTAAACATCACTGGTCCTAAGATGGACCCCTGAGGGAAAACACTAGTCACCAGCCTCCACCTGGACATAGATCCATTGACTGCAACTCTCTGGCTGTGGCCAGACAACCAATTCCTTACCCACCAAACAGTCGATCCTTCAAATCCACCATGGTTTCCAACTCCTCCTGCTTCTTTCCCATGCTGCATGCACTGGTGTAGAGGCACTTCAATTGGGCTATTAGCTACATCACCTTTCTAGAGGAGCCTTCCCTAATTCCTTTGAGACAATTCTTAGGTATTTCCCTGTTGCTTCCTGAGGTGTTTGCGTTCCCTGTATATTCCCTTCCCCTGCTGAATCTAGTTTAAACCTCTGGTAGTAAGTCCAGCCAGTTTGCTGTCCGGAACACTCTTTTCCCACATGGTCAGGTGCATCCCATCCGGTGTCATCATGCCCTGTCTCTTGAAGGAGCATCCAAGATCACAGATCCCTGAGTATGACACCAGACATGCAGCCAATCATTCACCTGATCTGTTTGTCTGCTATTTCTTGGATCCCAGTCTCCATCTGAGAGGACAGAGGAGAAAACTATCTGCAGTTCTGACCTCTTCAAAATTTTTCTAAGGGGCATAAAGTCCCTTCTGATATTTCAGTCTCCTCATTGCTGCCTCATTCAACACTACATGAAAGAGAAGGATGGTAGTCCTCTGGTCTTACCAGACTTGGTAGCCTCTTTGTGATATCATGAATGCAGGCCCCTGGCAAACAGCAAACCTCTCTAGAGAGATTGTCCAGATGGCAAATGGGTGCTTCAGTGCGTCTCAGCAAGGAATCTCCAATTACTAACATGCTTTGTGCTTTTTTTGTGGCACTGGTTCTAACACAGTTGATTGGCTGGACCAACTTTGTACAGTTATTCTTTCTAGGGTGTTGACCATTGCCCACACACCCTCCAGCTCCGCAGCATCATATCACTTGCACAGGGGCACTTCAGGGCAAGGGGGAAACTCCCCCCTTGGCTCCGAGAAGAGACAAGGGTCTAGTCTCCTTTGTCTTGTGAGTCAGACAAGTCCATCAGCTCAGGGTTGCAAGCTAGCTTACCAGCCCCTTGCAAGGACTTAAGGCAGAGCTGTTGCTCATCCTGTGTCAGTGCATGATACTACACATCAGTCTCCCACTTGTGTTCCTGAATACTACTCTGCCTGTGAGCTCTTCTCTCAACACGGAAACATGCTCAAAAAGTGTGTCCAGCTGGCACACTTGCACCCATGACATTGACTTCTGCCTTCAGGCCTTAGGGAGACTTCCAGGTTCTGGAGTTCCCTGCAACTGAGGTTCTGGGTAGATAACTCAGTCATTGAGAGGTCTGTTTGGGTGTAGGAATTTGCCAGGACAGGTTTTGGCCCTTCTGTGTGGGTTTCAGCTTCAGCCCAGCAGTTGTGGTGGGTGAACACCACTTCTGTCAGAAATTCTGTTTGTATATAGAAGAGACTTGAGAGGGACAAGGAAAAGGGTTCAGTTATATGTCCCCCTGGAAATGGTGGCAAGAGCAGGGGACATTAATATCAGAGAGAGGACATAAAAGGTAATTAATTTCTCCAGCCATCCCCTGCTGTGCTTCCACTAAGTCCTGACAGCAGCAGGAATCAGCTACTTCTTTTCTCAGCTGTTGCAGGCTCTTCCAAGATCATATTGAGGAGGTAGGTCAGTCCAGCAATAGATTATATAGTTTCTGGATAAGACAGGGGCACAGTTTCTTCTGTAAGAAGCCTTCATATTTTAGATGACCTCAGTATATAGGCTTTTTCCTAAACATTCCTAGCAGATCACAGATAAATACATAATTTTCTCTGCAGACTGAAATCAACTGAATTTGGCACTTACACATCATCATGTTTAAATTCTGATTACTTTATCCCAATCCATTTCATTCTAAATACAGAAATTGTGTGTAGCTCCATGAACTAACTGCAAGTTCTTTGTCATTTTATGTTTAAAACTTTTCATTGTCTTTGAACAATAAAATATAACCACTGTCTATAGGTCGAATCTGCTAACACAATTCAGTAAAAGGATAGTTCTGTAAAGCAGACATTTAAGTGAAGAGAAATACTGGAAAAACTGCAGGAAATTTAGAATATTTAAAAAGACCGAAAAATCACTGTAACTTTATTCATAAAAACACAGAGTGACACCTGAGTTTAGGACTGGGAAATATATTGGCAAACAGCATGTTGCTCATGTACAGAAAAGATGTAAATCAATATAACAATTAAGAGTTGAATATCCATGTATACTTATGTATTGATATAAGTGACTGTGGCACACAATACTTAGCAATACAATCTTTTCATTATTTTTTCAGAGGTTTTATGAATATGCCCTAAATCCTCTTCCCTGATATTCATAATATTTTACACAGAAAAGAAAGGTACGCAACAGCATAATTTTAATTAGGTAAAATTAAGGATTGAGCATATTTTTTCACTTACCTTTAAGTGTCACTTTTAATGCAATGCCTTCACAAAAATGCATATAGGTATTTTCTGCTAAATAGCTGTGGAGTGTTACCTTTCAGGTAACAGTAATCAAATGCACCTGAACTTTGACTGAAATACTTGGATAATCATCTGAATACTGAGAGGATATTAGGAACATGGAGGAGCAAGGAAGGAATTCTTCCTTGCTATGGCCTGGCTCACATACAAGAAGCTACCCTTGGGTTGGGACCAATTCCAGAACAGGCTTTAGGTTTCTAAGCTGGCTTTTTTTCAACAGAGCTAATACTACATCATAGCTCACTATCTTGAAAGCACTGTTTGTGAACACCTGGAATTATATATGCTTACTAGCCACTTCCTCTTCAAACCAGGCCTTCCCTTGGCTGACTTCACACATACAGCTGCCTGGCTGTGTGCCTCACTCCTGCCTATTACACAGCTGGCTCCATAACTTGGCAACTGCACAGCAAAAACCCAGAAAAGCTCTACTGGGGAGACTGGATTATTTGTCATTGGCAATTGGAAATTCAAGATTTTCAATCCCCCAAATCAGGCATCTAGCTGCTCTCAAATAGATCCTGGAGACACAGGCACGTCCTGAGGGCACTTTGTCCCAGCCTGATAGCACTGCATAAAACAGGCTTGCTACCTACTGCTGAGAGCAGGCCTCACAGGAAAGCAACAGCAGCTACCAGTACCTCACCTGCTACTGCTGAGGGATGCTGCCTTGACAGTGCAGATGCTACAGCTTCCCTGGAAATGGAAGACTGGAGCTCCTGCCTCAGCCTGAGGGGAGCAAACCCCTAGGTCTCCCATCCTAGGAGAGCCCTCAGCCATCTCTGCTCCTCCCAGGCCTTGCTCTTTGTGCATGGTGTTCTGAACACTGTGCTCTGAGCTGCCAAGGCCCTCCTGTCCCCTCCTAGGCCACGACCTATAACCACTGTGTTGTTGGGCACCACTTGGAAACCCAGCACCCTGGCTTGGACTGGGTTTGGGCTCCAGGCTTGGGTCCAGCTGACCAAAATTTGGGTGCTCCAGTGCCAGAGCCCTCCTTGGAAAAGCTCTTAATGCACAGAACAGTGTCTGATCCTGGGTGTTAACTTAGATCACAGGTATCATTTTTGTAACCTTGTGCCCATCTTATTCACTGACATCTTTCAATAACCAAAATGCCAATGACCAGAAGAATGTGTTTAGATCTGACAGCATTTAAATCAGCTCAAGTGACAGTGCCCTTTTCCTAAAACTAGGAAATGAGTCACTCTCCAGGACTTCCAGCAAATCCCCCTGCCTCCAGTACTAGGATTTCCTAAAACATCTAATGCTCTGATATAGGCAAACCTGTATTGACAGTTTTTCTTGCTAGAACTGTGTGAATATGTGCAAGGTGTTTGTAATGGAATGGGCATTCTGAACTGAGAATATATTGGAGTGCAGAGGATCTTGGACTGTATGTTGCATGTGATTGTGTGCACAGCTGTGGCTAGCTGGAGCTGTGGGTAGGGAAGGGTTGGAGGGGTCTCTGCTGGCTGGTGAATGTTGACAGAGGGGGCGTGAATATGGGAGACAGGCTTTAGCTGAGGCTGTGTTTTGTTTATGTGAGGAGAAATGGAAAGAAATGCTCTGTATTGATGGAGAAACTGAGGACTGCAAGCCTCTTTACGTAAGTTGTTTTCTGGATGTGTTGGCTGATCCCTGGGACAGTGGAATGGCTCTTGAATTCTGCGGGAGAAATTTCTTCAAGAATGGAAAAAACTTTGGTTGGCACTTTGAATCTGTAACCACTCCATGTTGAAAAGGTTTATGACCATTCAAATGGTGTCTACTTCTACAGGCCCAAATCTTTACTTCAGCTATTTGCTCTATTTAAGTTACAGAATGACAGGACAGACTTGGAAAAAAGACATGAAAGAACTGAGATCCTTTCCTGAATTGCAAGTATGAGTACACCTTGATGAACTAAAATATCACCAAGCAAAGAAAGGAGCAACCCTTTCTCAGCTTCATTCACCTCCACATCAGAAGTCACAGTATACTTTATGAACTCTGTCCTAGCATAGAAAATCATAGAAATAGAATATCCCGAGTTGGAAGGGACCCACAAGGATCATTGAGTCCAACTCCTGACACCACACTGGTCAACCCAAAAATTTAGACCATGTGACTAAGCGCACAGTCCAAATGCTTCTTAAACTCCGATAGGTTTGGTGCAGTGACTACTTCCCTGGGGAGACTGTTCCAGTGCGCGACAACCCTCTCAGTGAAGAACCTCTTCCTGATGTCTAGCCTGAACCTCTCCTGCCGCAGCTTGACACCATTCCTGTGGGTCCTATCACTGGTCACTAAAGAGAATAGATTGGTGTATAATGTAAATTGGCTTAAGGGGAAGGGGATGTTACGGAAGATACCATCATGAAGGATACCTTTGTGACTTCCGGGATCTGTCAACGGGATGACCCTCTCTTCCTCCCTGCATTGGGATGTCGTGCGATAAGATTTGAACACTTGGTTGTACCAGGTGTCTCCATGGAAACTTAGAAATCTCTAGAATCTTTGTGCCTTTTAATGCGTTAATAGCCAGGATGAGTACCTGTGTATTTCATGTGTGCTGGCTTGCTTTTGCAGACAGTGAATTTATCGCTGGCAATCCAGAGAACCTGTGTCCCTGTTGCTGTTAATAAACTGCCCTTCATTGCATTGTTCCTAGCCGTGACAGTTCTCATTGAATGAGACTAGATCGAGGACGTGCTACATTATTGGTGAATCCATGACCATGATAGTTCAGTACCCTGAATCTGACCAGACCTGTAACAGTTAGTCAGCTACGCCCCTTAATGCGACAGTATTTCATAGGGAAAAACATTAAGCCTAAGATTTCTCATCCCTAAGGCCCTGGGGGGCAGGCAGAGAAGGAATTCATGCACAGTCTTGTAACAACATTTCTTGAAGGATCTCCCATTTTTCTTGCAATTTGAAGTGCACAGATAGACATGTGTGCATGAATGTATGCATGCTGTTCTTCCTATGTCAGAGGTGACTTCACATCTCTCCCTGAGACTCCAACACAGTAGTTCAGCTAGGCCCCAACTTCCTATTACTGTGACCAAATCTTTGTTTCAGGCAATCTCCTCGCCATGTCTATGGCTGTCAGCACTATCACCTTGAAGGATGCAGATTACTTGTCTACTTTCAGGTTTTTACCAACATGACTACCACATGTATTTAGTAATACTTATGCCCTTTCAGTGTTTTGTTTAATGTATTACTCTTAGGCGTTTCTTACAAACTTCACACCATCAAATAGGGAAGATAAATGGTGTCATCCCCATTGTACAGCTGGGATATCTGCAGTACACACATACCAAGCAATCTTCCCTGGGTCATACACTGAGTCGGTGGGAAAGTCAGCAATAGAATCCATAAGTCCTGCATCCAAGTTCTCTAAGTGCCTTGACTAGTCCAGATTCCCTCCTTAACACCCTTGTCAAATTATTTATAGGAGATGTATTCATATAGTCAGTAAGACATCAAAATTTTCTAATTATATCTAGTCATGTCAAATGACAATTATGCCCTTCGTTCAGTTTGCCAGACAATGCTTTGCCAAAGAAGGTTTGCCAAAAATTTTTTGACCGAAGAAAGAGTAGGCATCTGCAGCATCTGCAAATGAGATCGTATAAAATGTCCCTGCAGCAAGTCTGCCCTGTCTCCACGGAAAGCTTCAAGGTAAGTGTATGGGGTCTGCAGGCTTGCAGGAAGAGCTTTATATGCCACAACGTTTCTTGTGCCTCTAGTGCTTGTTTCCAGGAGTGGACTCAACTTCTCAGCTCAAGTTTTAAATCTGCTTTCAAGACACCTGCACATTTTCACTCTGGAATTCTGTGCAGCAGCAAGTAGGGAATTGCCATTTGTGTTTTGCAGTACTGACCAGCTGCCAGGGTGCAAGCCACCAACCTGGTGTCACGAGAGGTAAGAATTTGATTTATTAATTCTTAGAGGGCAGAGAAAGATCTTTTTGGGTGGGATTTCTGTATGGCTGCATGAATGGTCACTGTTTCACCCTATATTCAAAACCAGGGTGATTACAGTAGGCAGGTGGTGGGGTACCCACAGCTGGTAAGGTTTTCAGGTGGCTGTGTTTGAATCTTCTGACAACTGATGTAAGACCAGAAAATTCCCATGGGAATATTCTTCACTTTACTTAAGTGACCAAACAGGGAGTGAGGCATGCTGGCTTCACATCATTGTTGTGGCAGGAACAGAACAGGACTAAGATGAACAAAGGAGGAAAAAGTGCAAAATTGTACATCCTACCTCAGAATGTATGAATTAATAAACTATCTGAGCATATAGAGATTCTAACCATCTTTGTAAAATGTCAAAGCTTTCTTAGGTACCCATATTCTTAATCCAGGTCCAAAAAAAAAGAGACTTTTTAAACATTGAACAGAGGGAATGAATTTCACTAATGTAGCTGGAGAATTTTCAAGTGCAGTTGGCTAACTTAGCTATTCACATGTTCAACAAAGCATTTAAAAAAGTACTCTTATTTTATTAAAGTTTTGAGAATTCACCTGTTCCTGGATTTTTTTTTAAGGAAGTATTTATTTGGGAGTTTCATACAGTCATGGCAATTTCAATTTCAGTGCTTGAATTTTGTATCGTCAAGTCAAGACTTTGGGGATGAGATTATTTAGATATTGTACTTAAGAATGACAAATGTATAAATAAATCAAATTATACCAGAGTATTAAAATTTCACAAGACCTACCCTGAAAGAGAAACCAAGCTACAGGATATAAAATCTTTTCCAATCTCACAGAATCGCCTTAAATAATCAGTGCCATATTACTTCTCCCCATTAGAGTCTTCTGCTGACGTGCTTTCAGTGAAGTGCAGATATGACTTCTCCAGATGCTGAGATGGCTGCCTTTGGGGAGGCAGCTCCCTACCTCCGAAAGTCAGAAAAGGAAAGAATTGAAGCTCAGAACAAGCCTTTTGATGCCAAGTCATCTGTCTTTGTGGCCCATCCCAAGGAATCTTTTGTGAAAGGGACAATCCAGAGCAAAGAATCAGGGAAGGTCACTGTCAAGACTGAAGCTGGAGAGGTGAGTGAAAAACAAGGCTGAAAGACACCATTTGATTCCCACTCTGGGCTGTAAGCTGACATACACAGCTCTTTCATTTCCTTGGCAGACTCTGACCGTGAAGGAAGATCAAATCTTCTCCATGAATCCTCCCAAATATGATAAAATCGAGGACATGGCCATGATGACCCACCTCCACGAACCCGCTGTGCTGTACAACCTCAAAGAGCGTTATGCAGCCTGGATGATCTATGTAAGTACCAGCAGCTGCCTTCCTTTGGGTAGCTGGAAGGCCTGCTGTGCCAGGCTGAGCAGAAGCCAACGTGCTGTCTCCCTTCCTCGTAGACCTACTCGGGTCTCTTCTGTGTCACTGTCAACCCCTACAAGTGGCTGCCGGTGTACAACCCGGAGGTGGTGTTGGCCTACCGAGGCAAAAAGCGCCAGGAGGCCCCTCCACACATCTTCTCCATCTCTGACAATGCCTATCAGTTCATGCTGACTGGTGAGTGACTCCAGCTGTCTTAGAGTGATTGTTCGATGAAATTCGCTGAAGGGAGAATTCTCTTCAACATGTGCCAGCAGTGTTCTCTTTCCACAAAGAAGGCTAAAGGTATCCTGGGCAAGGCATTACCAGCGGGTTGTGGGAAGTGATCTTTCCCCTCTGCTCAGCACTGGTGAGGCCACTCCTGAAGTACTGTGGGCAGTTCTGGGCTCCCCACTACAAGAAAGGCACAAACATACTGGAGAAAGTCCTTGAAGGGCCATGAATGTGATGAAGGGACTGGAGCACCTCTCATATAGGAAAAGGCTGAGGGAGCTGGGACTCTTCAGCCTAAAGAAGAGAAAGCTCAAGGGGGGAATCTACCCAATGTCTTTAAATACCTGAAGAGAGAATGCAAAATAGACAGAGTCAGCCTTTTTTTTCAATATTTCCTACTGACAGGACAGGAGGCAATGACACAGACGAGAGGTAACGGCACAAACTGAAACACATTAGGTTCTCTCTGAATGTTAAGAAACACTTCTCTGCTTCAGGTAACTGAACACTGGAAACAGTTTCATGGAGAGGTTGTGGAGTCTTCCTCCTTGGAGCTCTCTGGACATGATCCTGGGCAACCTGCTCTAGGTGGCCATGTTTGAACAGGCTGGCTGGTGATTAATCTTCCAACCTCAAGCATTCTGTGGTTGTGTGATATTCCATCTCAGAAATATGATTTTTTCAAAGCTTTCATGGTTCTGATCCATACTATTGAGAGTTCTACTATCTTCACAACATTGTTTCTCCTATTTGAAATGAAAGGCACCCCTGCACTCAGTGTGTGGTGCTTTTTTTGCCTTTGTTTGTTTGTTTGTTTATTTTTTAAGTCAAGCTTCCAGCACATAGTTGAAAATAGCAAAGGAAGTATTGAAAGGAAAACTGAATCAGAGGAAAACATTTTTCTATCCTACCCCACTTTTTTATTATTATTTACATGGATTAAAAGTAATCCCGATCAGATCTGAATTTCCTGTCAGTTAATCTTTGTACTTGACACAAGTGATGTTAAATTTTAATTCACTTAAACTTACCTGACTACATTCCATTCTTTACTGTTGTTCATTATGTTCTGTATCTCTGCCTCTTTCACAGACCGTGAGAATCAGTCAATCCTGATCACGTATGTATGCCCTCTGCTTGGGTCCCTGTGGGGTACCATGTGCCCAGAACCTGCTGCCTGACCTCATGCTCTCTGGTTCTCTGTTTTGACAGTGGAGAATCTGGTGCAGGGAAGACTGTGAACACAAAGCGTGTCATCCAGTACTTTGCAACAATTGCAGCTAGTGGGGAGAAGAAGAAGGAGGAGCAGTCTGGCAAAATGCAGGTAAATTGAATCAAAGTGGTGAATTGAATTAAAAAATGAATTAAAATCACTTGAATAAATGCTTTCCTCTGCTCCTCATTTTTGAAAAGTATAACTAGGAATTATTATTGTCCTGTAGGGAACACTTGAGGATCAAATCATCAGCGCCAACCCACTGCTGGAGGCATTTGGAAATGCCAAGACTGTGAGGAATGACAACTCCTCGCGCTTTGTAAGTTTTGCTTAACCAAATATTTTCTGAAAAATAATAAACAGGAGTTTATGGCGATCGTCCTTTCTTGTTGTTCAGCCATGGGGGTTTACAAGGGTGAGACTGAATTTCCTTATCACAACTTTAACACTTACCCTGAAGTTAATTATTCAAAGTTCGAAAAAAAAAGTGATTCTAAGAAGTACATATATATATAGTGTTTTGTATTGGGGTACATATTAAAATAACAGATCACAGGCTCTTTCTCCTGTACTGTGCAGTAATTTTAAACTATTTTTTTACATTCACTCATCTTTCTGTTCATTTTCTACAAGACAGACAAACAGGCAAAAGGAAGGAAGAAAAGGAGGAAGGGAGGAAGGAAGGGAGGGAGGGAGGAAAGAAGGAAGTTTCTACCTGAATAATATTTTTGTTTCATATGAAATTGAATTAATCCCAATTAAAAACACTTATTTGAAACCAAGACAGATTTAAGCAGCAGAACAAGTTAAATGGATATTTCCAGTATCTTTCAGATGGCTTCTATCTCTAGGCAGGATATAATTAGAAAACTTTGGAATAAGATATAAATGGCCTAATGAAATCCACTCATTCTTTTCTATGTTCAGCATACATTAAATATACATATGTGACCCTATTGGTTATTTTCGTGGGCAAAAATTTAAAAGAAGACCTTATCTTAATGGTGGAAATATACCTAATTCTTAAGAAAATGTCTCTTAAGAAAATCTGTGCTCAGTAGAATAAATGGCAAAACTCACTGTTTCAGATATATTTTTATGACATAAATTTTAAGATAATTTTTATTAATTTAAAGGGTAAATTCATCAGAATTCACTTTGGTGCCACAGGAAAACTAGCTTCTGCTGATATTGAAACATGTAAGACACCTTCCTGAAGTGTTCACAATCCATCCACCCCACTCATCTATTCATATCCATCTATCCTTTTCATCCCACTGTTTATCTGCCATTTGCTTTTTTCTTCACACCTTCTCCCTCCTTTATTTTTTGCTTTTTATTTTGTTTCTTCTTGTTTCTAACTATATTTTCCTTCCAGATCTGCTGGAGAAGTCCAGAGTCACCTTCCAGCTCAAAGCAGAAAGAAGCTACCACATATTTTATCAGATCATGTCCAACAAGAAGCCAGAGCTGATTGGTAGGAAGAATGACCAAAGACTTGGAGAAGGTTGCTGAACATCAGCTCACACTATTACACACTTGACTAAACTAAGCCTGTGCATCCCCTTTTCTTACTTTCAGACATGCTTCTAATTACCACTAATCCATATGACTATCACTTTGTGAGTCAAGGTGAGATCACTGTTGCCAGCATTAATGACCAGGAGGAGTTGATGGCTACAGACGTAAGTAATATGTAAAATGAGTAACCTGTAAAATAAGTAACATGTAAAATTACGTACATAAGTAAAATGTTGTATCTATGGTAATGTCTCCCTGACAAAGCTTTATTTCATTGTTTCGATTGTAGAGTGCCATTGACATCCTGGGCTTTACTGCTGATGAAAAGGTGGCCATTTACAAGCTGACAGGAGCTGTCATGCACTACGGCAACCTGAAGTTTAAGCAGAAACAAAGAGAAGAGCAGGCAGAGCCAGATGGCACAGAAGGTATTAGCAAAGTCTGTTGTTGACCTAGAAGCAATAGCAATAACTCTGTCTTTGAAAGATGGTAGAAGAGCAATTGAAACGTGTAAAAAAAACAAGTCTTTAGGTGGAGCTACTACCAAGTGGAGCTAGTATGAAACTGCCATCCAAAGCATACTCATTTTTCAATGGCTACCTGATCTTTGTTTGAAGTATAAAATATTAAATATTATAATTTAAAAAACATAAAATATTAAATTATGACTATTAATTCTCTCCTGGACTATCACAGTTTAGGATAGCACAACCCACTTGGTGTGCTTGCATTAGAGACCCACTGACAAGAAGATTTTTCATAAAATATATTTGCAGTTTCTTTTTTAAAGAAAACCGAGGCATTAAATTCACTGTGTATAAACCAGATATTAGTTAGATATTTTTCCCAGGAAAAATGGAACTCTCCTTTAATTTCTTTCTTCTCTTTTGAACATTCAAACCCATAAGTTATCACTGCATAGTGGAATTATTTGAGCATTGGTCTAAGTGAAACATAGGTAGATTAGGCTGGGGAAGAACTGACTTTCTGTTTCTCTGCTGATTACATAATCACTTGTATGTTGTATAATGCAGGTATGTTTAAAAAGACTGATCCCTGCCTTCTTCCAAAGAATGTTCGTAGATGGCCAGCTTCAGGACTGGATTTTGAGGTTTTGACCCTGAATGAATGAATATGTCTGCCTTTTTTTGATGACTATAACTAGCAGTCTCCAGAAAGTGGCAACTCTAATTCTTGCCTGTAATTTCAGAATGTATTCCCCTTCAAGTTTACATCTACTGTCAGAGAAATCTGCAGGGACCTTAAATGCATAAAGTATATTTTTGGTTTACACTCAGGCAGTCATCTCGATAACGCTTTGGTGGGGGTTTTTTTGTTTGTTTGTTTGGGTTGGTTTGTTTTTTTTTGATATAGATATCAATTAGCTGTGGATTGAACTGATAAACTGCACCTTTCAGGGTGAATTTTTAGTAAAGACTTTGTTTCTTGATACTTTGGGGAAGATTTTCAAAAAACACAAATACCGTTTAGGTGTTCTGCTCTGAATGGCCTTTGAAACAAGGATGAATTTTATTTTAATGACTGCCATACTTTCCCTGAGATACAGTAAGCAGAATCTGATATGGCAGTTGCTCCAGAAGGATTTTATCACTCAAAATGCTGCATGTCTTGTTCGACTCGATTTTTTTGTCTCCTTCTCCTGCTACTTAGTTGCTGACAAGGCTGCCTACCTGATGGGTCTGAACTCAGCTGACTTGCTCAAAGCCCTCTGTTACCCCCGAGTCAAGGTTGGGAATGAATATGTGACCAAGGGTCAAACTGTGCAGCAGGTAGCAAACAGTTGGTAACTGGGAACTTCTGGCTGGTGTCATTTACTATCTTGCTCTTGTGTCCTTTACTATCTTTCTCTCTCTCTTTTTTTTTTTTTTTTTTCCTGCTGCATTCTTCTTTGTTTTAGGTGAACAATTCAGTGGGTGCTCTGGCAAAGGCTGTCTATGAGAAGATGTTCTTATGGATGGTTGTTCGCATCAATCAACAACTAGATACAAAGCAACCCAGACAGTACTTCATTGGTGTCCTGGACATCGCTGGCTTCGAGATCTTTGATGTAAGGAATACATGTCTGAGGCCTGCTTTTGAGTGAGATTACCAAGCACTATTATTTGGAAGAATTAGCATACTAATTGTTTTGTATTTTTTTGGGGGGGGGAGGGGAGAGGAATCCTTTATTTTCTTTTGTAGAACAGAGCAAAATCCTCTGAAGCCTCATTAGTATAAGAACAGAACTATGTTGTCTGTATAGAAGTAGCAGTTACAATTCTATATGCACTAACATTTTAAGATTTATGTTAGAGTCTTGTTAAAGATTTTTTTTAAAATTCTGCATACATATATGTATATGTAAGTGTATATAGGGAGCTCCTTTATCTCCTTAGAACTAGGATCTCTTTTTAGAATTAGGATTTGGAACTCCAGTGACAAATATATAATAGGTTAAAGATGAGTAAATATTTTAAAAGACCAATAAATGACTGGATAAATGTTTGATCAGAGAGATTGAGTAATTAAAACTGAAGGCCAGGACATACAGTCATATTTTAGGCTGAACAAAGAAATGATGAAGCAATTTATGAATTTTAGGAGATTTACTAGGAATATTTGCTCTGGAAAATTTTCCATTCTCATTACATAGGTATTTCTTTGGAGACCTGCATATAGGTCCTGCTATGATACAGCCCTAATAATAGAATTCTGTTTTAACTGGAGAGATGTATAAAGGATTAAGAATGACTAAAAAATCTGGCATCTTGACAACTGGCGTTTTTTTCTTTTTACACTGGGAAGTTCAACAGCCTGGAGCAGCTGTGCATCAACTTCACCAATGAGAAACTGCAACAGTTCTTCAACCACCACATGTTCGTGCTGGAGCAGGAGGAGTACAAGAAGGAAGGAATTGAATGGGAATTCATTGATTTTGGGATGGACCTGGCTGCTTGCATTGAACTCATTGAAAAGGTAAATTTCTAATTCAAAATGTCTTGCATTTTCAAAAGCTCATCTTTAGAGATTAACTGTTTCTTAAAAAAAAACCAAAACTTTCTTTCATGTTTAATTCCATATATTCAATTTTAGTCACTGAAATATCTCTTGACCTCTACAGTTGGTTATTTTACCTTAGAGATATTACAAAGTCCACAAATAACTATGGAAAACATCCCTCACCTATCTCTGTATGAAAGATGTCTCTGCTTGCTCTATTGAAAGACATTATTTCAAAAATATAGAGCAAATCCTAATGTAAAATAATTATATTTTGTTAAGGTTCTTGAATGATTTTATCTGGACAATACATTTTTTCTTGGTGGTTCATAGTAAAGTAAATAAAGGTCAATACATTTTGTGTCTGTCCTTGTAGTACAAGAAAAAGAAAGGCATTTCTTGCAGTTCTGTGTAATTTAGGGAGCTGGTTAAAAGTATAAAAGTGAAGTAAATATACAATAGACATACCTGTGAAAGACATTTTTAAACACAGTCATTGTTTGTCTCCCTGATTTATTAATTTGACTTTTTACGTATAAAAATAAAAAATGAAAATCCTGAATCACTGTGCCAAAGAGTCAAGCAGGTGAACCACAGTTCATTTAAGTTCACTTTTTAGAAGCAAATTCTGTTCAGATCAAGGTGTTTCTATTGTTCCTCAGCTTCCTGTCTTTTACTATACTGTCTTTAAGACCAAGTGTTGGTCATATAGACATTCTCATTTCTGTATTGTAATATCTTCAAGCCCATGGGCATCTTTTCTATCCTGGAAGAGGAGTGCATGTTCCCCAAGGCAACTGACACCTCTTTCAAGAACAAGCTCTATGACCAGCATCTGGGCAAGTCCAGCAATTTCCAGAAGCCCAAGCCTGCCAAAGGCAAGGCCGAGGCCCACTTCTCCCTGGTGCATTATGCTGGCACAGTGGACTACAACATCTCTGGCTGGCTTGAGAAGAACAAGGACCCCCTGAACGAAACTGTCATTGGGTTGTACCAGAAATCATCAGTGAAGACACTGGCCTTACTCTTTGCCAACTATGGTGGAGCAGAAGCAGGTCAGTTTTCTAAAATTCTGATGTTTCCACGTTTATAATATGTGAAGATTAACCCCCAAAAGATAGTAATAAAAGATGCATTTGTTTTTGAAGAGGCTAGTGGTGGTGGTGCTAGTGGTGGCAAGAAAGGTGGCAAGAAGAAGGGATCATCTTTCCAGACTGTCTCAGCTCTTTTCCGGGTAAAGTATGAATTTCATTGCCACTAGAGTGACATGAACATAGTTTCATCTCTGAACTATCTGAACTTCCATTCTTCTCACAACTTGAGTTTTATGATGAAACAACAATATCTATAAAATGGGTAGAAATTATCCACTGCCTTTTCCTCTTTTTTTTCTGTTCACACTTATTAAATGTTTCAAGCACTTTTCAGTTTACCCCCTGAATTTCTTTCAAAATGCCACTTAAGTTCTTTGTGAAGAACTTTTTTTTAACACACATTGTGATGTAATAAAAATAATAATTAAGGCTTGTGTTAAAATTTTGATATAGTAGCTTTTCATTTCTTCCAGATTAAGGTGCAGAATTTTAAACTTTCTTTTAATAAGAATAACTACGTATGCAGAAGGATTGATTAAATCTAAATTCTGGATTTGAAACTTGCTTACTTGCCTACTCCTAAGATTCATTATATTAGACTCATGATGGCTAGATACAGAATGTGCAAAAGTAAAAAGTTTTAATCTAAACTTCTGCACATTATCCCACAGGAGAACCTAAACAAACTGATGACCAACCTACGGAGTACTCACCCTCATTTTGTTCGTTGCATCATCCCAAATGAAACTAAAACACCTGGTAAGATGGTCCAGCAGAAAGAGATTTTCCTCTGATACATCCATTCGGTACTGAAAACTGATTTGTGCAATAAATGCTTAGGTGCTATGGAACATGAACTGGTACTACACCAGCTGCGCTGTAATGGTGTGCTGGAAGGGATTAGGATTTGCAGAAAAGGATTCCCCAGCAGAGTCCTCTATGCAGACTTTAAACAGAGGTAAGAATACTTTACCTTTTAGCATGATTTTAAGTAATGTCAAAATTTGGGAAGATCAGCTTTATCTTCCTGTTTTGCTTTTCACAGGTACAAGGTGCTTAATGCCAGTGCTATCCCAGAGGGACAGTTCATTGATAGCAAAAAGGCTTCTGAGAAGCTTCTGGGGTCAATTGATGTGGATCACACCCAGTACAAATTTGGTCACACCAAGGTACAAACTCTTCCTGACTCAATCGCTATATGCCTGTGCTTTGTTCTACCTGGCAGTGATGTGTTGCAACATTCCCTTTCTCAAGGTGTTCTTCAAAGCTGGGCTGCTGGGGCTCCTGGAGGAGATGAGGGATGAGAAGCTGGCACAGCTCATCACTCGCACACAGGCCAGGTGCAGAGGCTTCCTGATGAGAGTGGAGTACCAGAGAATGGTGGAGAGGAGGTAGATATTGCTCATCTTCTGTTTGAATCACTGTCCTGTGGGGGGAAGCGTCACCATTCATCACACTGAAAATAATCAATGTATAATTTAATTATGCTTCAGGGAGTCCATCTTCTGCATCCAGTACAACGTTCGTGCATTCATGAATGTCAAGCACTGGCCCTGGATGAAGCTGTTCTTCAAGATCAAGCCCTTGCTGAAGAGTGCAGAATCTGAGAAGGAGATGGCCAACATGAAGGAAGAGTTTGAGAAAACCAAGGAAGAGCTTGCAAAGTCTGAGACAAAGAGAAAGGAGCTGGAGGAGAAAATGGTGAAGCTGGTGCAGGAGAAAAATGATCTGCAGCTCCAAGTGCAGGCTGTGAGCAACATTAATTAATTTATTTATACAGAGAAATTATTAAATTTGACCTAACCCTTCCTTCAGAGTACATAATACTCACACTGCACTCTAAACAACCTTAGTAAATATTGCAAGCTGAATAGCATATAACTGGAGGTAAAATTCAGGCCACATTATTTCCACATTCAGTGTTGCTGTTAAAAAGTGGAGGTCCAGCTTGACAATTAGTTTCAAATCTTATTCTTTATGCCTACAAGTACAAATCTCCATGTAAGTTCATGTCATAAAGCATCATTATTGTCTTTGCTATGTACCTGGTAGAGTAGGGGCAATCATTCTATTGACCAACTATTATGCCTTAATTCAATTATCCATATGAAGAGCTTGCTGCCATTTATTATGGCATATCTCCTGAGTTCCTGTAGCTACTGATCCGAGAAGACATAGATGACCAATACATCCCATGACACAACTGAAAGCATTATGTATTTGTCTCCAATGCCATCCGGTCTCAAAATCTTAAGCATCATTTAGACAACATCCTTGAGTTGAATGTCTATTCAGGGAAAGATGTATGATGTTTAGTGTACACTGACTGACAGCTGTGTATCAATCTCTTGGAGTTCAGATAACCAACTCTCATGCAATCAGTCATCTACTGATGTTAATCTCAAACACATTCTCAGTGTTTACAGAGAAGGCTGCTTAGTGCACATTAGAAAATTTACCAGAAAATTGCAAATAGTTTCTCAATGATGGATAAACAAAGTGAAAGTATTTACATTTCTCAGTACATCCACAGAAATTCAAAATTGACAGTCCTAATAATTGGAAACTAATGGTGACTGATATATTACAATCACTTTCAAATAGACAATGTAAATTAAACCTGATAACCTACTGCCATACATGAAATAAAGAAAGTAAAACACCATATCTGGTGTTCCAAAAGGTCTGAAAAAAATAAAGTAATTGAAAATTTCTAATTTATATTGTAAATGCACAATATCCATTTCCCAAAAAGTAATCCTAAGAGTCTTGCTAATCTATTCCTTGAATATTAAATAACATTTCTTCTGCATTAAAAGAAGAAATGTTCAAACACAATTGTATTTTCCCACCAGGAAGCTGATGCTTTAGCTGATGCTGAAGAAAGATGTGATCAGCTCATCAAAACTAAAATCCAGCTGGAAGCCAAAATTAAGGAGGTGACAGAAAGGGCCGAGGATGAGGAAGAAATTAATGCTGAGCTGACAGCCAAGAAGAGGAAACTGGAGGATGAATGTTCAGAGCTGAAGAAAGACATTGATGACTTGGAGTTAACATTGGCCAAGGTTGAAAAGGAAAAACATGCCACCGAAAACAAGGTATGAGGCAGAAGACGTCACTCACACTGTGCTATTATGGGAGTCTTGTACCTACTCATTTTAATTACACTTGCTCCCTTCTCATCAAAGGTGAAAAATCTCACAGAGGAAATGGCAGCTCTGGATGAGACCATAGCCAAGCTGACAAAAGAGAAGAAAGCCCTCCAAGAGGCCCACCAGCAGACACTGGACGACCTGCAGGCCGAAGAGGACAAAGTCAATACATTGACCAAAGCAAAAACCAAGCTGGAGCAGCAAGTGGATGATGTAAGCACATGTGCCTCCAGCAAGACAGGACAGGTATGGAGTTCGACCTGCCTGGCATTGATGGTGTTGTTGTGTTTAGCTGGAAGGGTCCCTGGAGCAAGAGAAGAAACTGCGCATGGACCTTGAAAGGGCTAAGAGGAAACTTGAGGGAGACCTGAAGCTGTCCCAAGATACCATAATGGATTTGGAAAATGATAAGCAGCAGCTGGATGAGAAACTGAAAAAGTAAGTGTGGTTGTGAGACACCTGAGTGTGGGTCAGGTGCATTTATTAGGTAGTTTTATTCAGGTGTTAACACTGTGATTCTGTATGCTTTGTGCAAAGGAAAGACTTTGAAATCAGCCAGATCCAGAGTAAAATTGAAGATGAGCAAGCCCTGGGCATGCAATTACAGAAGAAGATCAAGGAGCTGCAGGCAAGTCTCTGGTCCTTCCCTTCCGCCCTTCAGAAGGACATCAGTACAAGGAGGGCATGGGTGTGAAGGGTCTCGCATTTTCCCCAGGCCCGTATCGAGGAACTGGAGGAGGAAATTGAGGCAGAGCGAACCTCTCGGGCAAAAGCAGAGAAGCACCGTGCTGACCTCTCCAGGGAGCTGGAGGAGATCAGCGAGCGCCTGGAAGAAGCAGGAGGGGCTACAGCAGCTCAGGTTGAGATGAACAAGAAGCGTGAGGCAGAATTTCAGAAGATGCGCCGCGACCTCGAAGAGGCCACGCTGCAGCACGAAGCCACAGCTGCCGCCCTGCGGAAGAAGCACGCAGACAGCACAGCTGAGCTTGGGGAGCAGATCGACAACCTGCAACGAGTCAAGCAGAAGCTGGAGAAGGAGAAGAGTGAGCTGAAGATGGAGATAGATGACTTGGCCAGTAACATGGAGTCTGTCTCCAAAGCTAAGGTACAGAACACATTGTAGATATCTGGAAAATAAATATTGTGTAATTATATCTTATTCAAAATATGGCCAGGTTACAATATATGTCTCTGTTTAGGACTGTATTTGTAATCTCAGGGCACCAATGAGCATGATATAGCTTTCACTTTTGGCTACAATTTTCTGTTGGGAATCCTGTTGTTCAGAATGATGAGGAGTCACATATTTATCTTCTTTCATACCTCATCATCTCCATAGGCAAACCTAGAGAAAATGTGTCGTACTCTAGAAGACCAGCTGAGTGAGATAAAGACAAAGGAGGAGGAGCACCAGCGCATGATCAATGACCTCAGTGCTCAAAGAGCTCGTCTGCAGACAGAATCAGGTGAGAAAGCTTCATCTCTGTTGTGGAATGGGAGAGCATACTAAAAAGGTTTGGTTTTGGTCACAAGTGACAATTAAACTTTTCATTTCTATATGCTTCCCTAGGTGAATATTCACGCCAGGTGGAGGAGAAAGATTCTCAGATTTCTCAGCTGTCTCGAAGCAAGCAGGCATTCAATCAGCAGATTGAGGAACTCAAAAGGCACTTAGAGGAAGAGATAAAGGTGATGTCTTTTCTTCAAGTTGGCCTGTGAAAACATACTTAACTTCACACATTGAAGTTATGGGGAAAGGGACTACAATGGGAAAAGGGAGTAGTCTACAAGCAGCTGGCAGAAGTATTACAATTGCTAGCTCTTGTTCTCATGGGCAACTTCAATTTACCAGATATCTGCTGGACATACAACACGGCAGGGAGGAAACAGATCAGGAGGATTCTAGAGTGTGTAGAAGATAACTTCCTGACACAGCTGGTGAGCAAGCCAACTAGGGACAGGGCCCTACTGAACCTGCACTTGGGGCACAACAACACCATGCGATACTATAGGCTGAGGGAAGAGTGGCTGGAAAGCTGCCTGGCGGAAAGGGAGCTTGCAGTATTGGTTGATAGCCAGCTGAGTATGAGCCAGCAGTGTGTTCAGGTAGCCAAGAAGGCCAAGAGCATCTTGGCTTGTATCAGAAATACAGTGGCCAGCAGGACAAGGGAAGTGATTGACCCTCTGAACTTGGCTTTGATGAGTCCACACCTCGAATACTGTCTTCAGTTTTGGGCCCCTCACTGTAGGAAGGACACTGAGGTGCTGGAGCACGTGCAAAGAAGGGCAACGAAGCTGGTGAAGGATCTAGAGAACAAGTTTTATGAGGAGCAGCTGAGGGAACTGGGGTTGTTTAGCCTGGAGAAAAGGACGCTCAGGGGAGACCTGATCGCACTCCTATAGGAGCCTAAGGAAGCTATAGCAAGGTGGGGATGGGGCTCTTCTCCCAAGCACCAAGTGATAACACAAGAGCAAATGACATCAGGTTGTGTCAGGGGAGGTTTAAGTTGGATATTAGGAGAAATTTCTTCACTGAAAGGTTTGTGGGACACTGGAACAGGCTGCCCAGGGAAGCAGTTGAGCCACCATCCCTGGAGGTCTTCAAGAAGCGTGTAGATGTGGAGCTTAGTGACATGGTTCCATGGTGGACTCAGCAGTGCTAGGTTAAAGGTTGGAGTGGATGATCTTAGAGGTCTTTTCCAACCTAAATGATTCCATGTTTCTATGAATATGATTAACGGATTTTGTCCTCCAGCCTTCACTGCAAATATCTCGACCTTTCCAGTGGTTGCATTTGAAGTGTTAAATTCATTCATTCTAAGAGATTCTCCACGATATTACTATTCCTTTCTCCACTACTATTTTTCCCCCAGGCCAAGAACGCCTTGGCCCACGCCTTGCAGTCTGCTCGCCACGACTGTGACTTGCTCCGGGAACAATATGAGGAGGAGCAGGAAGCCAAGGGAGAGCTGCAGCGTGCCTTGTCCAAAGCCAACAGCGAAGTGGCCCAGTGGAGAACCAAATATGAGACGGATGCTATTCAGCGCACGGAGGAGCTGGAGGAGGCCAAGTATGTGGGCAAGTTGGGAAAGATTAAAAAAGAAAAGTCTAATGCGGCAAATATGAACAGACAAATGTGATTTTGTCATAAAATAAAAGGAGGCTGCGCTTTAGAGCAGTGCAATGGTCTGAGGTAAACTATACCGTGTGAAAGAAATATTAGACAGATGTAAAGCAGAATATTTCACTAGTCCAGAGTATGGTACAAACACCTTGAGGATTGTAGGCACAGAGGGCACAACTGTTGAAGCATGGGAAACAGAACTGGGAAGACAACGGATGATTTAGAGATTGCTTCCAATGTCTGTGCTGTGCATCCATATACAGTGAAGAGGGAAAATGTGCTCTTGTAAAAAGCCCATCAGCCATAGACCTTTTGCTCTGAAGCCATTAGCTGTGCTTATCCCTTCCCAGGAAGAAGCTGGCACAGCGCCTGCAGGATGCAGAGGAACACGTTGAAGCTGTCAACGCCAAATGTGCTTCCCTGGAAAAGACAAAGCAGAGGCTGCAGAACGAGGTGGAAGACCTGATGATTGACGTGGAGCGATCAAATGCTGCCTGTGCAGCTCTGGACAAGAAGCAGAAGAACTTTGACAAGGTATTCTGGCCTCTGACCCTGTGCTTCCTGGGCAGAGCATGCCCTCACAATTGCCACATCCATACTCACGCCTTGTTGCTCCTCAGATCCTGGCAGAGTGGAAGCAGAAGTACGAGGAAACACAGGCTGAGCTGGAAGCTTCCCAGAAGGAGTCTCGCTCTCTCAGTACGGAGCTGTTTAAGATGAAGAATGCCTATGAGGAGTCCCTGGACCACCTGGAAACGCTGAAGCGTGAGAACAAGAACTTGCAGCGTAAGTCCGTGGCTTTCTGCTGCTGGCCGGGCTTTCCCACAAGCCAGCCTGTCCTCCACTCCACAAAGGTTCTTGCCCACAAGTCTGCAAGGGTACCTGTCACGTTGGTGTGGCTGGTATGGTCTTTTCCTTCCTTTATGCCCTATGTCTGACCATGCCTTGTTTCACCCTTCCCTACAGAGGAGATTTCTGACCTCACGGAGCAGATTGCAGAGGGAGGAAAGGCGATCCACGAGCTGGAGAAAGTCAAGAAACAGATTGAGCAAGAGAAATCTGAAATCCAGGCTGCCTTGGAGGAAGCTGAGGTACATGCCCATAAACATTAATTTCCAGAGTGGAGTACTTTGGAACAGTGTGAATGATAAAAGCTTGGGACTTTCAAACAAATGTCATTTCTTTGTTTCTACTGGGTCTGGAGGTCTAGCCTCAGTATGTACATCATCCACAGTAAAGTAGTCCCTTTCCTTTTCTTTTATAAGACATAATTTGGAAGATAACTGTAGGAAGAAGCATTTTAAAAGGATTTTAAAATCCTGTTTCTTTGTTATTCAGGCCTCTCTAGAACACGAAGAGGGGAAAATCCTGCGCCTCCAACTGGAGCTCAACCAGGCCAAGTCTGAGATTGACAGGAAGATAGCAGAGAAAGATGAGGAAATCGACCAGCTGAAGAGAAATCACCTCAGAATTGTGGAGTCCATGCAAAGCACCCTGGATGCTGAGATCAGGAGCAGGAATGAAGCCCTGCGGCTGAAGAAGAAGATGGAGGGAGACCTGAATGAAATGGAGATCCAGCTGAGCCATGCCAACCGTGTGGCTGCAGAGGCACAAAAGAACCTGAGAAACACACAGGGAGTGCTCAAGGTATGGCAAAACCAAACATGCTCACCTCTTTCTGACATTGCTAAAAAAATATCTGGTACAGTATTAGTTCTACACCTATGTGAAAATAGGCAGGTAGACAGTGATGAACCTCCAAGAAGAAGTCTGAAGGAAATCAAAAGAGACTTCAGGGTCTTAGGAAAACTTGTTAAGGAGGTTAAAGATCGGGAGCACAGGTGGTATTTTCCTCTATCCCCCCAGAGGCAGGGAATAATGAGGCAAAGAACAGGAACAGCCAGCAAATCAATACCTGAGCTCCAAGCCTTTGGAAAAGGATCTTTGGTCAGGATTTAGCAGGGCTCATTGATAGGGCTTTAAACTAGATTTGAAGGGGTAAAGGGACAAAACCAGGCTTGACAGACAAGCCTGGGGGTGGTATGACAGTGGTTATGAGACATTGTGGTGGCAAGCTCCAGCACGCTGCTAGCCCAGCTGAGGTAAGGGATGGATAGTCAAGTCACAGCAAAGACACAAGGAGTTCTCAAAGTATGTAAAGTTAATTATGTGAATGTAGTTATCTTGTGTGACATTATTATGGAATCATAGAATGGGTTGGAAGGAACCTTAAAGGTCAACTAGTTCCAACCTCCCTGCCATAGTCAGGTATGCCACCCACTAGATCATGTCTCCCAGGGCCTCATCCAACCTCGTCTTGAACACCTCCAGGGATGGGGCATCCACAACCTCTATGGGCAACCTATTCCAATACCTCACCATTCTCGGAGTGAAGAATTTCTTTCTAACATCTAATCTAAATCTCCCCTCTTTTAGTTTAAAAACATTCCCTTTTGTTCTGTCGTTATCTGACTAAGCAAAAGTTCTGGCCATCTTTTTTATGTCTCCTTTAAGTATTGAAAAGCTTCTCTAAAGTCTCCCTAGAGCCTTCTCTTCTTTAGGTTGAACAGCCCCAACTCTCAACCTTACTTCATAGGAGATTATGTTGATATAATTGTTACATATCTAAATTATTATAGAATGGCAGTAATTGCCATTGTCCAACAGTGCTGTGCCACCTTATTTTTCTTTTCTCTCATACAGGATACCCAGATACACTTGGATGATGCTCTCAGGACACAGGAAGACCTGAAGGAGCAGGTGGCCATGGTGGAGCGCAGGGCAAACCTGTTACAGGCTGAGATTGAGGAGCTGCGGGCAGCCCTGGAGCAGACGGAGCGGTCAAGGAAAGTGGCTGAGCAGGAACTGATGGATGCAAGTGAGAGAGTTCAGCTCCTCCACACTCAGGTTAGATTCTTGGATGAAAATACCATAAATAGGCATTGATGGAAAATACTGTGTAAATAGTGCATAAAGAGATACATTATTGTCCTAAGCTGTTCTTTAGTGTTAAGTAGATATTCTGTAGGAAAAAGAATTGGAATTCTTTTTTGTCATAACAAGAGGTGCCTTGATCATCATTTTCACTGTCTCATTAAGACTGTCCCATTTCAAAATCTTATGATCCATCATTTGTTTTTCTTTCCTGATTTTTCATATGTGTAAGTTCTTAAATCGTAAACCCTTCTATTAAGGGATTGTATCTTAGCCTAAATCACAGTTATTACCCTTATACAAAGAATGGGATTATAGCTAAGCGAGTAGGATTGCCTTAGAATTCAGGAGTGCTTCACTCTGTTGTCTAGCTGTATATGACCTGATAACATTTGAAGGAAGGTGCTAATATTAGCTACAGAGACTGTAACTTAAAATTTAAATAGTATAGTTCTTAAACTAAGTGTTCTGTTTTGCAACGAACTGGAGAAAACATTTTCCTTCTTTGACAGAACACGAGTCTGATCAACACCAAGAAGAAGCTTGAAACAGACATCACCCAAATTCAGAGTGAGATGGAGGATGCCATCCAGGAAGCCCGCAATGCTGAAGAGAAGGCCAAGAAGGCCATCACAGATGTGAGATGGGGGCTCCTTTCCCTGATGATGGTGGGTGCATTCTCCCCCAAAATGTCTCCAGTCAAAAAATGCCTTTGATTATTTTGCCTTTCTAGGCATCCATGATGGCAGAAGAGCTGAAGAAGGAGCAGGACACCAGTGCTCACCTAGAGAGAATGAAGAAGAACCTGGACCAGACAGTGAAGGACCTGCAGCTTCGTCTGGATGAGGCTGAGCAGCTGGCCCTGAAGGGAGGCAAGAAGCAAATCCAGAAGCTGGAGGCCAGGGTGCGTGGGGCTGGTATTTGTGCACAAGTGAGCATGTCCCTAGGAGAGGTACTGGAGAAGCTCCAAAGATGGGTTTCTCATTGCAGGTGCGGGAGCTGGAAGGGGAGGTAGATGCTGAGCAGAAGCGCAGCGCTGAAGCTGTGAAGGGTGTGCGCAAGTACGAGAGAAGGGTGAAGGAGCTGACCTACCAGGTAAGGTAGAAGGCTCTTTATGCTGCCACAGCCTCCACACAGCACATCGCCCCCAATGGAAATTGTTAACTTCATGCGTTGGCAAAACCAACTCTCTCTCTTTCCTGCTTACCTACCACTCTAGTCTGAGGAAGACCGGAAGAACATTCTCAGGCTTCAGGATCTGGTGGACAAGCTGCAGATGAAGGTGAAATCCTACAAGAGGCAAGCTGAGGAAGCTGTAAGTACTGCTTGGAAAATGGGCAAGAGTTGCTTTCTGTGGGTGTCACACAAGTGCTGAGGACATTAATAATTTTGAAAATACCATTGGTCAGTGATTGAGGGTTTCAGGGTCTTTGTCATCTAGATAAACCACCCTGATACCTAAGCACAAATGAGCAAGTACACAGATGCAAAGATCAAGTGATGAAACAGTTCCTCAAGAGCAACAGTGTACTGGTGCAGTTTGTCACAGTGAGGTCCTGAATAAGGGAGGATGAGGAGGTCTTTGAGAGGGTTCTGGGTCAGCAATGGTAGATAGGAGACAGGAGGTCTGTGCTTTCTGCGGGCAATCACCACAGCCCCTCAAGGCCCAGGCGCATGAGGATTGAAGCCCCTGCCCCAGGCTCCTCACCACCAACTCCCTCTCCCCACACAGGAGGAGCTGTCCAATGTCAACCTCTCCAAGTTCCGCAAGATCCAGCATGAGCTGGAAGAAGCCGAGGAGCGGGCCGACATTGCAGAGTCGCAGGTCAACAAGCTCCGAGCAAAGAGCCGGGAGTTTCACGGCAAGAAGATAGAAGAGGAAGAATGAGGATATCACGTGGCAGCAAAGTGGCCTGAGGGATGCACAAAATGTGAACCCTCTGTCACAGGGATTGTCATTATATAAGGAAGCCTTTTATAAATAATCGTTGCAACCATCTCAGTGTCTAGAGAATAAACACTACACGTTCCTTTGCATACACAGCAGAAGCTGTGGTTTTGTTTGTTATAATTCAATACATAAGTTACATAAGTTTGGAACATTTTCAAATGAATCATTTTATTTCATTTTTATACTTGGACACCAATAGAGCTTTCTTAATTCCATCCGCAGTGTTTCTCCACTGTATTCTTTTATATTACTGAGTTGGGATTAACACTAATTCACTTTCCACACTGGCAACAGGAGAGGATTAGGACAGAGGCAGGAGTACCTTGTCTGTCCTCGCACAGCAAAAATGTTTCTGCATTGAGGACCTCTCTCCAAATGGGTGCAGTATATAGGCTGTCTGTGCTGGTCCATTCTCACTTTGGCAAGCTGGATTTAGAGCCAAGCCGAAAGGCCATCTGTGTGGCTCTGAGTCCTCATGAAGGAATTTGTGCAAGAACTGAGGTGCTGCTTTTTCAGAATGACGCAGATGAAGACCACGCACTCTAAAGAGGGGTCTTTTGTTAACAAGCAAAGTCAAATATAGCAAGCAGGATCTATTAAACAGATTTTTTTTTTTTTTGAGTGACATTTTTAACAACTAGTTCTAAAATAGAATAAATTATGTCTTTGGATAAGATGACATTGCTGTTCCTTACTTTCTCTATTAGACAGACGAGACAGTCACAGAATCATAGAATGGGCGGGGTTGGAGGGGACCTCTGAGGATAGCCTAGTCCAACCTCCCTCCCAAGCAGAATCACCTAGAACACATTGCACAGGATGGTATCCAAGTGCGTTTTGAATATCTCCAGAGAAGGAGACTGCACATCCTCTCTGCACAACCTGTTGTAGTGCTCTGTCACCCTCCCAGTAAAGAAGTGTCCCCTCTTATTGAGCCAGAACCTCCTGTGCTTCAGTTTGTGCCCATTGCCTCTTGTCCTGTCACTGGGCACAACTGAAAAGAGGTCAGCTCCATCCTCTCGACACGCTCCCCTCAGATATTTATACACATTGATGAGGTCAATATTAAGACAGACTATGAGGACAATATTAAGACAGACTGCTCTTATTGTAAATTAAATGGGAACAGATTGGTAGAAGTAAATGAGAAAAAGAGGACACACTAGGGGATAAAATAACATAACACATACATAACACAACATAACACATACAGCTGAGATAACAACCTAGTAACTGCTGCAGTACTTTAGAGTGCTTCCTAGTACTGAAATTTTAACATAAAACCATACTAAACTTTTGTGATGAGGAATGATATGGAGCTACACATAAATAGAGCTATACATAAAAAGAGCTACAAGAACATTTTTTTTAAGATAAGACTTCACATCAGAATAACTGTGGGCACATTACAGCATTAAAGAAGTCTCCCAGTCTAGCACTGTGTGGAGGAAAACTCCAAATATAATAATACCACGGTGTCCTAGCAGTCTGACTCCTGCAGCAATTAATGAGTTGGAATGTAGATACCAAGAGAATCCTGGGTGGACAAAGAAACAAGTCACAAAGATAAAGTGTGCTGGCCTGGAAGTTTACAATAGATGACGGTCTGTTATCTGCAGGGAAAGCAGCAGAGCGGCTTAAAGTACATAATAGCCATCCTGGCAGCACTGGGCTGTGGTGCATCACATAACTGCTAAGGGCACATCCTACAGTATCAGAAATGGTAAAAAGAAGACTTGACTCCCTCTCAGTACAGGGAGATTTATGCATCTCTTGAATTCCTGGCTAGCTCTGCACTGCCATGTTTCCACAAAGTACTTCAAGAAGCTGTGAAGCTGCTGGGGAAGGGAACTGGAATTTTTGGAGGAGAGGTGCAGGAGAGAGAGTAGGAGGGAAGCCTTTTGCACTGCCTACAGCTGTCAATGTGCTTGCAGCACCTGCATTCAGGATTAGGAGGTTCTCCTTCTCTAAGTGTGCTGAGGTTTGGACCCAAGGAGTCCCCAGTGTTATATATAACCAAATATGGATGTACTTTGCTAGGCAGCAGCTAAATATACCGAAGGAAAACATGACACCCTGTGTTGAATCCTACGTCATTGTAAGGCTTCTGTTGAGAGACAGCATCTTTATGTGTGAAACTGTGAA